>NC_135369.1:68522051-68822809 GCF_049243985.1 Paroedura picta
TTAAGACCAACAAAGATTTATTCAAAACGTGAGCTCTCGAGTGCATGCACACTTTAATAAATTTTTGTTGTCTTAAAGGTACCATTGGACTCAAATTTTAAAATTGCAAGACAGTAAAGCACCAACTGCTCAAAAGAATACAATAGCTTTATTGAGAAGAGAAACTAACTTTGTGAGTAAGAGAGGAGAGAGTCCTGATTAAAGTTCAAGGAGGGAAGGCAGGCAGGCAGTGTACTAAAAAGGAACAGGAAGTCTCCAATTGAGTCAATCAGGTCACTGAAAAATCAAGATCTTCCTCCTGGAAATAAGATAGCTACATTCCTTTTCTGATACCCTATAGAATATTCTTATGCTGTTAAATCATCCACATTATAGATCTTGCATGCCCCTGGCAGCCCCAGTTCTACTCAAACAGCAAAATATTGTAGGAATGTAAAGGCAGAATATACTGCAGCATTTCATGCTACAAATGGATGGTCATATTTTTAACTCACCTACATTTAAAAAACCCTCCAGGCAAATAGAAAATCAGTACAATGTTAAAAGGCTGGCTTAGAATCTTTCTACTTGATGTTCCAGTTTTCTGTTTGCATGGAGCTATCACTCGGCATGTCCATTTGGTTTACATGAACTGAAAAAAGTATTGAATAATATACCTTGCCAGGTTTTTTTTGGTATTTTCTATTCAGAATACAGATTCTCTATTCTGTATTCAGCTACCAATTTAGTAAATGCTGACAAAAGAGAAGATCTGTTTTTTGTATCCCACTTCCTGTTACCCAAGGGAGTCTCAAAGCACCTTTTCTTTCTCAACAATAGACACACTGTGAGGTAGGTGAGGCTGAGAGAACTATGACTGGCCCAAAGTCACCCAGGTAACAAACCTGGTTCTCCAGATTAGAGGCTGCAACTCTTAACCACTGCACCAAGAATGCCAAATAGTTTCAGCTCCATTCTACCCTATGGGGCTATTAAAGTTAAAAGCAAATCTCACCTGAGTTTACTCAGTGGTCTTGGGGGAGGGGGTTGAGAGAGAGGCAGCAGTAAATCTCTGAAGTGGAAATGAAAGAGGAGGCATTTTTACAAGGCCAGACCATCAGCAGAACCATGACCAAACCCAACAGGACTAAGGTCAAAACAATATCACACCTGAGAATCTCACAAGTTTCTTTTTAAAGGATCAAGGGCAGTAGAAGCTCAGCAGAGCACTCAAAAGTGTAGTGTACACATGCTTAGTTATTACATGGGGGGCCATTCAACAACAATATCAACTGCTTGCAATCAAGAAATGGTATAGTCCACTCTACTACCTCATCCTGCTATTCCGATATGATGTTAACATGGCAAAGAGCTTCCCTGTGTGACTTTGCAAGGGCTTAGTGTACTGTTTCCCTTGCAAAGCTGTATTAGATATACCTAGGCTATTGCCTAGGGCACTAGAGCTGGAAGGGCACCCAAAAGCCCTAGTGCCTAATAGACAGACCAGCTGCACAGAATAGGCACCTGGACAGTGGCTGGGACCATCCCATGCTGTTGGGCCAGGACTGATGGGCCAGGGAGAAACACCAGCAAGGGTTCTGTGGAAAGCTACAATCCCAGTCCCAATAGTGTCAGCTTCACTGCTGTGCATATGGGTAAGGTGTGTGACGTCATTTACCTAGGGCAACGACATTTGGGGGTCAGCCCTACAAAGCAGCCACACATACTCAATTTGCAGGCTAGGGATTTGAAGTTCTTTCCACATATTTGTCCTGAAGGGCTAGCGAAATATGCATCACTAATTTGCATGGGTTTCCAGCACACTTGAAAAGAGACATGCAAAGTCACATAAAGAAATGGCTGGCTTTGCCAACTCCTATTTAAATCAAGCAATATAGAACAGCATGAATTATCTCACCTTCCCTCATTCTTCTCATAAGCATTGCATAGACCACACTCTGATCATAAAGACCAGAGTTAGCATAGTGAGATGGGAGGCAGAAAAGAGGTCTGAAGTGAAGAATAGCTTCATAGAAGCTGTGCCAGTTGCTGTTAAGGATGAGCTATGTTTGGGAAGAAGCAGGATGCCCCATTTGAAATATTTATGCAACGAGAGGCTATTAACTGTGGGCTTCATTTATGCCACCGCCTCATTCCCTGCTTAAACAGCCATCAGTGTGTCCAGGCCACTGACACTTTTTAAAGGCAAGCGTGTATTGTTATTTTTCCGAACCCATTAGGTCTTTTCAGTTTGGATGCGTCATAGAAAATCATTTTTCAGTCTCTATTTCAGATCGTAGCTTGTTAAAAGCTGGCATTGATCCCCACAGAGTAAGTGCGGGTAAGAGAGAATGCAGGTACGTGTGACACAGAAAATTCAATACACAGTAACTTTCTACCACCCCTCAGAGGCTGAAACTCTGCTCCTGACACTTGTATGATACTATTCTCTCTCCTTTTTATTTTGTTTCCTTTGGGGTTGTTGCTGCAATAGAGAAATAAATACAGCTATTGCTTCCATTTAATTTCAGGATGCCCATTCAAGTCTACAGAAGCTATTTCCAACTAATGGAAGAAAGAAAGAAAAAGAGACTCTCTAGTACTATGGAAAAGATGAGCTACATATGACAGTTTCCATCCTGAATGGGAGTAGAGGTGGGATTTGGTTGCACACACCTCAGTGGAGGAAAAATAAAAAGAAGTATATTGTACGTTGCAGGCAGGCGCCTGGTCTTTCTGAGAGAACTGTAGCCAAAGAACAAAGGCAACCGTGCTGCTATTTAAGTCAATTCTACCTTTTATGAGCAGGCTAATATATTTTGGCAATTGTTATTGACAGAGCAGATATATAACATGTCAATTGTTTGGAATTTTGTAATACGAATCTAGAATTCTGCCCTTTCCAGTCTACTCCAAACCAGGTTGTTACCCTAAGGCAGCCATTCTCAATTTTTTTACTATTGAGAAACCCCTGAAATGTTTTTCAGGCTTTGAGAAACCCCAGAATATGTTTGGGAAGCATAGCTGCATGCATGCCCACCTGCAGCCCCTCCCCTTCCCACCCCCTCCAGGCCCATCATTGGGCATTGAGGAGGGGTTGGTTGACATGACCATTTATGGTCACATCAACCAATAAAAGTTTAACACGTTAAATATGAATTAATTAATTTATAATTGTATTTGCTGACCGCCACTCCCGGTCTAGCCAGCTTGTAGAAGTTTACAATAAGAGCATTAAAATCCAAATAAAACCCAATGCATATAACCAATATTGGTGGTAAAAACCAATCTACAAAAAGCTTCCCCATCCCATCTCCTCATACCCTACTTCAGCAGTCACCATTGCCCCAGAGGGTATTTACTGGTGATGTCCAGCCTAGGGGCCTATAGAAGGAGGGATCGCTAATTAACCCCCACCCATTCAGGAGACCCTTCCAGGGCTGTCAAGAAACCCCAGGGTTTCACAAAACCCCAATTGAGAAAGCCTGCCCTAGGGTAATGGGGAAGTACATGGACAAGGCCATTCACACATGTATCCCCGATTTTGGGTCAAACAATTACTAAAGTTTTTGATGTCTAATCCTGGCTCATTCATGGCTAGTCCATGAGTTGCAAGGATGTGTGTATGTCTCTGAAGAACTTGATAAAAGGAAGATTATATCACACAGGGTAAGAGAAAGAAAGATAACACAAGGGGGGGGGGGTGAGACATCAGAAAGGGAGAGATGCTAGAGACCCAGACAAAAGGACTGACAGAGGCGAGAATGGCAGGGAATCAATCTTGAGAGGGGTTATTGGGAGAGGCAAGAAAGGTTCCATGACAGGATCACAAGAAACATGGGCCACTATGTGTGACAGAGGAAAATAATGAGGGAAAGGTAGAAATTGGATCTTAGCTACCCATCCAGCAAAGCAAATGTTGTCTCCAAAGTAGCAGATGGGTAAGGGAAAAACCTGACCTGAAGTGTTTAATTAAATCCCAGCCTTGATATATTTAATTTTCAATCTTTGATTGACAGTGCAGTCAAATCATATTATCTTTTTTGCTAATTTCAGAATGCAAGACACATTTTTTCCTTTGCTAATATTTGTGTGGGGCAAAATCTAACTGCAGCAGAAGATGGGCCTGATATGATTAACTCAAACATAGTTATTAAACTATTGCATACATAAGTGTTAAGACTCAGAATATATATTTTTGCACTGTATAATTAATGGAAGAAGAATAGGTTGCTCCTTTTGACAAGTTAAATGAATATCCCTTTAAATATTGTGCAATATTTCCTTCTCTGTTACAAAACAATGACCATTCCTTTTTGTGGTTGGACTCTGAAATGATCTCACCTAACGAAGCAAGAGTTACCTCATTCAGTGTGTAATATATTTCAAGTCTATGTCCACGTGAACCTACCTGCATGTTAAGATCAGTCTCCATACTGTGTACTGTTCAGGTGAGCATACCTCAAAAAAGAGATTATAGCCTTGGGAAAGGTACAGAAAAGGGCAACTAAAATGATTGAGGAGATGGAACACCTTCCCCATGAAGAGGTTAGGGCTTGAAGAAATGATAATTGAGGGGACAGAGCAGGGATTCCCAACCAGGGATTCCCAACTCCTGGGGGTCAACAGGAGTTCCAGAGGGGGTCCACGTCTTTCCCCTCCTGTCTTAATGGGCTCAGCCATAAGCTAGGGAACTGGCTACTTCCATTGCTCCCCCTCACAAGCGTGAGTTCTCTTGTGGTTTCTGTGCCTGGGAGGGGGCAGAACCTTCCCGCCTAAAATCACCTCCTTTTTCTCTGTTAAGGCCATTGGTGATGTCACTTCTGGTGACATGTGACTTAAGGGGGTGTGGCAGGGAGGCGTGGCCAGCTGACATCACTTTCAGGGCTCCTTGATGCCTAAAAATTATTCCAGAGGCTTCTCTACGATCAAAAGTTTGAAAAAGGCTGAGATAGAGGTTTACAAATGTATGCATGTGACAGAGACGGTAGAGAAAGAAGTACTTTTCTCCTTTTCTCACAATATAA
This sequence comes from Paroedura picta, assembly GCF_049243985.1. Lineage (NCBI taxonomy): Eukaryota > Metazoa > Chordata > Lepidosauria > Squamata > Gekkonidae > Paroedura > Paroedura picta. Next base: position 68,527,058 of record NC_135369.1, read on the forward strand.
GACACTCAATGAAATTAATGAATGCTAGGCTTAGAACAGGTAAAACAAAGCACTAAACATGTGTAATGCACTGCTGCAGGAAGAGGCAGTGGCTACAAGCACATGCAACATATTTGTCAAAGCATTCAGGTTTTTGTTTTGTTTATATTTTTGTATTTTTATAGACATCAATGTTCATCCCCCTCCTCTTTTATTTATTTCATTTTTAATTATTTATATTTTAGTACGATCCCTAGGTTTGCAGAAATCTGTTCACCAGCCCTGGGTGACCCCATTGTGCATATCTTTATCTGAATCATGGGGGACCTCTGAGCTACTAGATATGTGGATGTGATCTTCCACACACTTTTTGTTCTTTTCAGGTTTGCTTATGTCCAAGCAGCCTGTTGCCTGAATTATTTTCTGTTTCAACAGCTTTGGGTCTCCACTGGGAAGAAGGGCAGAATACAAATGAAGTAAGTAAATAAATAAACTTGTCAGATCTACAGAGATTCTGAACTTCATTAATAAGAAACAAAATAAAAGAAATGTATCAAACAGCAGAAATGAGACAGAAAGCAATGTAACATTCCATGGCATTTTGAAAATCATCAAGGAAAAATTTAAAACAGATATGAATAACATTAAGTAAAACAGAGGTTTTATGTCTTTTTACATGACTGTTAATAACAAAAGACTCTATTAATCAAGCTAAAAACCTAAATCAAATATTGTCCATTCTATTTTCCCATATCCTCCTTAATTTTTAATGCTAGCATCATTCACAATATCACTTGTCCACAATTTTTTAATGCTATGGGAGACACATCTTTTGCCTGTACTTATCTCTGTTTTTGCTCCCTTTTGACACTTTTCTATACAGGCAAATAATAGGAGCTATTCTCAGAGGAAATTATCCTTCTTTTGCTGTTTCTACATTGTTTTTATCTGTTGAGACAATGTCAAGAATATATCCCATTTTTTGTAATATATGGCACTGTGTTCTATAGGAGGTTTAGCATCCCTCTCACTTTAAGCTGTGAAGAGATTTGTCATGTGGTAGTGTATATTGAATCAGTGCTGGTAGACACATACATTATATACCTAATCCATATATTATACTATCATCATTAAAGAATTTTAAAAATTGGCAGCTCATCAGGTCTCGATCCTGTATTTCTTCATAAATATTACCAACATATTTGACAATATATCTGTATGATTCTGCACCCTTTTAAACTTTTCAAGTGCCTTGTTTAAATTTGTAACTATGACTCTAGCTCCTGATATCATCCAGCTGCATACACAAAAGACATTTCCGCACATTGTTAAAAATAGCGTTATGCCAGCAGAATGGTGTAACACTAAATATAATTGAGCCTCCCGGCACCTCCTCACCTTTTTGATGTCTCGCTCTTTTCTGCTGCTTTTACTCACCTTTCACCCCCCACAAGTGTTGCTGGAAATGGTAGAAGAGTTTATACATTTATACGTCACTCTCTTCTACCTGTCAATCAAGCCAGGCAGCTAATCCCCTTTCTTCATGCTTTAAAGGTCCCACGATGCCCAATATTTTTTTTAATGCATACTGCTCTGTTGCTATGCCTATGCATCTAATCATAGATGACTTAATACTCCCCAAATGAGCAGGTTCAGTTCAGGCTGGTCTGGTTTGAGCTGAAATGGCTTGCAGCCACACCCATATTCTGTCATCCCAAAATGGCTGCCACCTGAACCCCTGAACTTAACTAGACAAAGGCTCATGAAATATTCAGGTGCCTCCCCTGAAACTTGAACTGGAAGGTACTAACCAGGCTTTTGTGTTGGAAAATTTTGGATGTGTCGTGGTTTGTGCCCATCCCTAGTTGAGACGAAAGAAAACTGTAGAGATTTCAAATGTGAAACATGAATGTTATCATATAGACAGTTTAATTTCCAATCCAGTTTGTGGGTCCATTTAATAGGTCCTCACTTTCATGAATAATACCTTATGTAATGTAGTGTTTAGGGTATGTGAGGAGGAATGGTCATGCAAAATGAAAGCCTGCCTCCCTCACTTTAACCATAATGCTCCCAGCATATAAATGCTGCTGTTTATATACTATTATTATAGTATACTATTGATATTAATCCCTGTCATAGGTATGTTAGCCACATAATGCCACATAAAATTAGCCACATAATTTAACACATAATCGGTGACACGTAGCCAACTAGGTTTGTAGTGACATCCTATCCTTCTCGTCCTCAGTCTGTCTAAGCAGTCTTCCTGATTTTTTGCACTGAGCTGGTGGCTTCATCATCCACTAGTATAACACAGCAAAATACTTCTACTCTGATCCAGCTCTAATCATGCACAGTTATAATTTATTATTATTATTGTTATTTATTAGATTTCTAAACTGCTCTTCCAAGACTAGACAGAAAGTGAACGGAAATGGCAGAACGTGAATAGAAATGCACATTTATTGAGAGGTTCATTTCTGCTGATGTTCATGCAAACCTGATTTTGGAAGCTAAGCTGGGTCGACCCTGGCTAGTATTTGGATGGGAGAATTCCAAGGATCTGGGGGGTAGTTCCTACAAGGACCACTAGGGGCTATGACGTGGAAGCAGGAAATGGCAAACCACCTCCAAATGTCCCTTGCCTGGCTACTAAGCAATCCTCAAACTTCGTAGCTGTTTGTTGCTTCAGGACCTTTTAATTGCTGTGAGTGAAATGCCCTCCATAAGAGTCTCAAGTGGTTGGTTTGGGCTATGTTCAAGGGGAAAACGTTTAAAAATTGATTCCCATGGCACTCAAATCACCCAAGCAAGGGTGTGTCTGTCCTGTATTGATGTGTGTTAAATCACCATGCATGCATGAAAACAAAGCACATTAGCCACCATTTCACAACTGTTTTTCTGCATGAAAGTTACAAAGTGTCAACCATAAGGGGGAGACAGGGGAGGTAGACGGGGACGTGGAGTTCTCATTTTTTTTAAAATAAATGTAAGCTTCTAGAGCATAAAGAGAGTGCTATCATTACTGCAGATTCACATTGTACCATGGTCAGTTAAAAAAATACAGAGGGAAAGTGGGAAGGACAGGGGGCGAGGCAGATTATTGGTCAGAGTTGATCACTTGAGGTGGGAATGGAGGAAATGGTCAACTTGAATCCCAAACATGGGAGTTTCTAAAATAACCAGAATGGTTTGAACGAAAAATGCACACCCTTTCTACAACATAGCTGAAATCACTTTTTTGTATTTGCCTTGTACATTCTTCTGCCAATTCAAATAGCTCCTCTTTGCTTCTTAGTGCAAAACGTTTGCACTGCTTTTACAGCTGTTGTGCCCAATAGAAGAACAAAATCATTGCCTGAGGTCACTGCACTTGAAAGGTCCAATAAAGTCTTCTTTGTGTTCAGGTGATGCTATGTAGACTTTGCCAGTGCCCTGAGAGATGAAAGAAGATGTAGAAATCCACATGCTGTATTATTGCAAGTTGAAAAGTGAGAAGACCAGACCATTAATGATTGATAGAGCCAATGACTTCTATGCCTTGGCATATTTATGACCAGTAGGTACTGAGACAGAAACCTTATCTCCTGAAGAGCCTCACCACACAAATCAGAGCATAATAGCACTGTTAGTTTAGAGGCTGCTGAAGCCTACAAAACTTCAATTAGGTTTCACCAGAAGGAAGACAACATATTTTATTTATACTCTGAGCTTTTCCATGGACCAGTCAATACGTGCCAATTTTATTAGGTGCAAGCTTTTGTAATAGCGAGATGTACTCCTTAATCTCCTTGGGTTTTAATGCTCATTGGCTCAGACAGGTAATCAATAGTTGCATCTTGGAAGGACCATAGATATTGACTTTGGTCTCCAAAAGACTTTATAAAGAGTCGTTTGGGGGATACTTTCACTTCAAATTGAATTGTGGACCATTAAATCTCTTTAGTAAAAGACTGGAACTAATATTTGATGCCAATGTGCCTTCTGAATTTTTAAATAGGACACAAATGCTGGTGACTAGGGAGGAGGATCCTAGCACATTCTTCAGCTATATTTCCTACTTCAGTGGATTCTTTTAATTGCTATAGATTTTCCTGCTGGGGATAATTTTGCTAAACTTGCAGTGTTTCACTTTTTTGCCTCTCCTCACAATAAGAAAAGGAAAACCACTTATGGAGTAATATTTATTTATTTTTATATTTTTATTCCACCCTTCTCCAAGTCCCAGGTTCAAATGATTTGCTTCAAACATCTGTCATAACATTTAAAAAATGCATATGTAGTTTTGATGATGTGTTGAAGGTTCCAAAGGCCCTGCCTACAAGGAGGCTTTGGAATGTTCACCATGCATACCCCCCACCCCCGCCTTTGCAGGCAAAGTTTGTGAATGTGGCAGGATATTTAAAAGGAGCGTGCAGCCATGCAACAGTTGCTAATGACACGTGCACAGCTGTCACGATCACCTGTTATGCAACCCCCACTTCTTTTAAATGCTCCTCCCAGCATACAGAGGTAGGGGGGAGTGCTGAAAGGGAGAACAGGACACGTAACAGCTGATCATGACAGCCATACAGGAGTTATAATCAGCTGCTATACAGCCCCCACTCCCTTTCAATAGTTCCCCCTACTTCTGCAGGCTGGTGGGGATACTGAAAGGGAGTGGGGGGGGCACAGAACAGCGGATCATAATAGCCATGCGGCTGTCATGATCAGCTGTTTGCAGTTCCCACTCCCTTTGACTATAAAGGGGCAGATCAGGAAGCGTGCTTACCCTTCCTGGCCGGGATGCAACTTACCACTGCACCCCAGGCCAGAAATTTGGGCATTACCTTGAATGCCTCACTGTCCGTGGAGGCTCAGGTCACAAATGTAGCTTACCAGCATTTTTCCATCTCCGCCAGACTCAGCTACTAGCATCCTACCTGCCTTCCGAACACATGGCCACGGTGATCCATGTGAGAGTCACCTCCAGAATTGATTTCTGTAACTCACTGCACATGGGCATGCCCTTGTCTCTGTCCTGGAAATTGCAGTTGGTTCAAAATGCAACTGCTAGGGTCCTCACTGGAACATTGTGGAGGGTCCATATCTAGCCTGTGCTGAGGCAGCTGCACTGGTTGACAGTTGCAACCCAGATCATGTTCAAGTTACTGATTTTGACCTTAAAGGCCCTTTGCAGTCTGGGACCCATGTTTCTGAGGGACCGCCTGTCACCCTGTGCCCCCCGCAGAGCCCTGTGGTCTGTGGGTACCAGCTTGTTAGTTGTTTCCAGCCCCAGAGAAGTATACATGGCCTCAATGAGGGCCAGGACCTTTCCAGTCCTGGGCCCTACCTGGCGGAATGAGCTCCCAGAAAAGCTGCAGGCCCTGGGAGAGCTTTCAGCTTTCTGCAGGGCCTGCAAAATGGAGCTCTACTGTCAGGTTTATGGTTGAGGCCAGTGCCAAGTAAGATCTGAAGAGCTAAGCTAGGAAGATACGATGCCACGCTGGTCTTATTATAAGTGTGACCATTTGTCACCCACACTTGCCACCCCGGTTGACTTCCACCCTGTGTGAAGGAGGATTTAGTTTCTTGCCACCACCTGTACTGTACTGTATTGCTGGTCTTTTTTTAAGGAGATGGGTTTTAATGGGATTTTTATTGGGGATTTTATTGGATTATTATGTAACCTGCCATGAGTCGGCATGCTGAGAGTTGAGGTAATAAATATAGAAGAAGAAGAAGAAGAAGAAGAAGAAGAAGAAGAAGAAGAAGAAGAAGAAGAAGAAGAAGAAGAAGAAGAAGAAGAAGAAGAAGAAGAAGAAGAAGAAGAAGAGAGTTGGTTCTTATATGCCGCTTTTCCCTACCAGAATGAGGCTCAAAGTGGCTTACAGTCGCCTTCCCATTCCTCTCCCCACAACTGACACCCTGTGAGGTGGTTGAGGCTGAGAGAGCCCTGATATCACTGCTTGGTCAGAACATTTTTATCAATGCTGTGGTGAGCCCAAGGTCACCCAGCTGGCTGCATGTGGGGGAGTGCAGAATCAAACCTGGCATGCCAGATTAGAAGTCTGCACTCCTAACCACTACACCAAACTGGCTAATAACAATAAAATAACAATAATAACAATAATAGTATATTTTCTTTTATCAACTCTCATTTGTTTTTTTTTAGATGGAAGACTGGGAATACTCAGTCTGATAGCAGAAAACTGACACTGCAATCCTGGGCAGAGTTGTATGAACTCAGAAGTGTAGAACTCTGATTAGAATTGCGCTATAAGGTACTTACACTTTTAAATATGCTTAGTGGTACAATGTTATGTGCTGTTAAAATATTTTTTATTATATATATATATATATAACTTTTTAAAAATATGCAGTACTGAAGCAGTAAAGTAAGTTTAAGTTTGATAAGAAAATACAGAAAGTCCCAGGGTCTATCTCTGTCATTTCATTATCTTTAAACGTAATGCACTGCGGACTAAATAAAACAGTAAGGCCAGGTTGGGAGGAGTTAGGGTGGGCTCTGTCCAGGATAAAAACTCGGAGGGGCGAGTGTCAATCCCCTCCAAGTGTCAATCCTGGACCAAGGAGGCAATGGGGAGGCGCGCGAACCCTTTCTGCAGTTGAAAACATAACTGATCTGGCACAGAAGCTTTCATATACTCAAGCTCATTTCATCATCTTCATGTGATGGTGGATTCTAGTCAAAGGTAGCTCACGCCATAGTCAATCTGCTACCATTTTAGCAAGATAATTTTCATTTAATTTGTTAATTAATTTTACAGCCTTTCTAAATCAGCGTTCTGAAAAAACAGACAAAAAGGGTAGAGGAGTTAAATATTTAGCAGAAATTTCAAATGGAATTTTAATTCCCTACCATTTTCTTGTGTTGTCAGGATTTCATGTTACGATTATAAACAAGTGTTTCATTTGATGCATCTCTTATGATCTTTCATTCTTTGAGCTCCATGGCAAAGACAAAACTATAAAAAAGAGTATTTGGCCTACCCATTCACAGGAAAGCAGTTTAAAAGATTTGCATCTATCCAGATTCTTTTGAATGACACTGAACATAAGCCCAGAGTACTTGACAGGTGGTAGGGTAAGTCAATCGGCTGTCCCCAGGACTGAATACAGCCAACTTTCTGTTTCCCAATGCACTCAATAGTCCTGCTCTGCATCTGTGGTACTTTCATCACAGAAATTGCTTTGTAACACCATCAGTGTTCTTGGCCAAAGCTCTTCACATGGTATATTTTAGGTGATTGGAGTACTTCAGGACACTCAAAATGTATCTCATTGTGCTTCTTTTCCATTTCATATGTGGCATTTCTACCTACAGTGGTTATTATATTGATCTTCCTCTTGGCTCTTTTTTGCACCATTAGAATGTGTAGGGTTGTGACAAATGTCTTTGATTTTCCCTTGGCAAAGCAAAATCCATATATCCATCATTGCGTATGTGCACTAAATGGCCAGCAGATCTGTGAATATCTTTGTAGATGTACAAAAACATGGGGACTTCATTTCATAAGTTGGCACAATTAAGTCTACTGTGTATGCAATGCTTAACAGTGATTAAGAGCTTCATGAATGTAGATTGCTGTAGATTGCAGTCTGTGCTTTTAAATGGAGTAATATTATACACAATTAAACTAGCCACATACAATAGACAAGAATGAATTAGGTTTGAGATATTATTTTAAAAGGGAATCGTGCCACACAGGAGTGGATAACATACTATGCATGTGATATGCCACAATCAGATATAGTGTAAAATCTGCACTTCTGTAGAAAAATGCCTTGAGCATTTGATGTCAGCATGCATCCAGTGGGCAGAAATATCGCCTCAAACAGAGACAGGTCCAACTTCCAACAATAATGTGATATCTGATTTTTGTTGTTGTTGTTGCACACAATGTATTCTTGTAGAGATACTCTGCAACTCTGGAGATAAGCCAACTCTGCACTGACTATCACTTTACGGAATAAAAAGAGAACTATCTATCATCATTTTGCAAAGTATAATCGTAATCCACTCCTAAAGGCTGAAATAGGGTTGTAGTTAGGGCACTAAAAAGATATACCGTATAAACTCGCATATACGCCGACCCACATATAAGTCAAGGCACCTAATTTTAGCACAAAATCTGGGCAAACTTATTGACTTGCATATAAGCCGAGGGTGGGAAATGCTCCATCATCACAGGCTCTCGCATCCAGCCTCCCCCCCCCCAAACAAATGCAGAAAAGTCAAGAGGATGAATAGCTGCTGGTTTTTGTATCCCGCTTTTCACCCACAGAAAACAATAGTTTGGAAAAAGTCATTACGAAGAGGAAGAAATGAAGGCAAAAGAGGGGGGGGGGAGATCAGAGTCCCTCTGTCACACCATTGATGTCCTACAAGCTGCCAGAACAATGACTGGCTGGCTGGAGCAGGCTTTCATTTCAATTACCATATATACCCGTGTATAAGCCGCGGAAGGCTTTTTCAGTGTGAAAAAAGATGCTGAAAAACTAGGGTTATACGTGACTGAAGTGACTACCATCTTCTTAAAATGTTTTTAATTTACAGAAATAATAGTCAATTCAGTGCTTGTACTACTATGCACAAGGCACATTTCTGCACATGTCAGAGTATTTAGGAACAATTTGTTTTTTGTTTGTTTGTTTGTTTTAATGTTTGGACTTGTATTATATGACTGCCCCTCCCCGATACCAGCTCAGAGAAGCTTACAACAACAATACAAACATAAGATCCAGAACATTAAGAATTAAATCAGCTAAAACTACATAGTGCATTTGATTCTGTTAAAACACTGGGAATAGGCTTACTTGCAGATACTACTTTTATTCCAGGAGGAAGTCTTGTGGGCTCTTGTAGGAGAAGACCAGTTCGATGGTATTCTGTAGTTCATTGGCTCGAACAAAAGCCTGGTGGATGAGCTCCATTTTGCAGGCCCTTTGTTTAGAAGAAAAAAATGTCTGGAATGACTAGATGAACTGGTGGTCTGGAGCTCTCAGGCCTACCAAGCAGTGGCAGTGGTATTTTGTGTAGGTTTACACAACCCTTTCAGGGTGCACTTCTCAACAAATGAGATGCGTGCCAAAGAAGAAGGCAAAGCCCCAAACGGCAGCCTCAAAACATCTGGAATCAGCACACAGACCAAAATGTAGGGATCCAAGTGTCGGATTTTCCGCCTTGCCTGCTGGCTCCGCCACCTTGGCTGATGCGGTTGTCGAAGGTGATGAACGTCAGGGTAAGAATCGAAGCGAGGTCTCAGAACGGAGTTCACGGGTCTTTTCTCCGCTCTCTCGCTCTTCCTTTTCTCCTCCCGGACCAGCAATAGTTCCTTCGCTATTTCCTGGTCCCACTTCCTCATTGACACTCGCTTTGTCTTTTAAATACCCCTACGAGTTACCTCTCCACCACCTCGTCAGCCAACAAGTGAGAAATCTCCCACACCTGCCTCAGCGTCTCCCTGGGTAAGTGCTGAACCACACCCCAAACCCTCCGCCATCCTCCGGACTAGGCTCTTTGTTCATCCATGTTCCACAAACCCTGTTTGGACACCGGAGGGCACTTGGGACTTCATGTTGGAGGGCTGTTTCCTCCACATCATCTTCCCCCTTGTACTCTGAGCCCACTTTACAGTCAGGGTCTTGTGCCATCCCCGACACCAAGACAGGTTGGCATGGAAAGATTCTGAAAGGTGAATAAACTGTTCTTGGAACTCATCATTAAATTTAAATATACCTTACACTGAGTCTGTCCATGTCTAGTCTAACTGCTAGCACCTTTTCCGTATCTCTTTCACATCATCTATGACCAGATACTTTGAACCAGAGATGACAGGGATTAAACCTGGGAGCCACAGTTCCAACAAATCCACCTCTTCAATAGCCTTTTTGTATGAGGATGTACGACCACAGGTCAGAGAAAGTATACTATCAACCAAAAAAACACCCCTAGATCATAAGAAAATACATTGCCAACTGAAGTTGAGACAGAGACATATCTGATAAAATATGTACAGAACAAGAACACTGGATCCTTAATAGAGACTTTTCTTACATTCTAATTCCATGCTATGATCCAATGGAATCGCCTATACGTGTTTGTCTGGCATCGCCTATTCGTTGCTCTAGGCATGTCACCATTTGTAAAAAGAAATCCCTGTCCCTGGGAGAGGTAGGCAGGTGTGAGGGTGGGACAATACAGAGATCTCTAGCAATGACTCATGCAGAAAAGCCCTTATTTATTTCATTTATACGCCTCCCTTTCTTATGGGTTGGAGTGCATAGATACTAAATAAAAAGATGATGTTATTGTGGGCACATGGCAGCTTATTTCAAAGCTGGGAACTAGTGGCAAGCTCCTGAGTTGTAGAAGGAAGGAGACCAGAGAAGGCTAAATAACAAGCCTATCTGAAGTGGAAGGATGGGGGAAGCTCTAGCCAAAGACCTTGCTGAAGGGGGGGAGGGGAGGGGGTTATTATCCGCCATCACGATATTGTGTTTTAATTATGTTTTACTGGGTTTTTATGGGATATTATTGTTTTTATGACTTTCTGTAAACTGCCGCAAGACTTTGGAGAGCGGCAGTATATAAATATAAATAAATAAAATAAATAAAGGCTACGCAGTTGCACTGGGGTGGGGATACATACTGTAAGGGAACAGGGTGAACACCTCCTGCTTTCTCTCACCACACCAAAAACATCTATTAACTTTGGAGTATTGAATCAGGAATGGCTGGAATTCTAGCAATAAAGGAAGGTGATGCAAGTTAAAGCAGCAGATGGAAAGTAAAACAAGAGGATGATTGAGGAGGAGAAATCCTGTATTCATCTTCTTCATCCTGCATTAACTGATGCACTGACAGTAGTAGTATTATCCAACCTTCACATTTTCAAACTGATTTTCACCCTCCACTGATGTTACAAGGTAATAATTATAAGGAATATAACTATAACCCATAATTATAAAATGTGTTTGACAGTTCAGTGTTTTTAAGAGGACAGGGATGTCCACAATGTGTGAACACTAATGTGGGGAGATCCAGCATTGCTAGCATTTCCTGTTAGAAACAAGACTTGCTGCTTAGCACCTGCATGGTCTGATTTGCACCAAACGGCTCTAATTAGCACATTTTGAGCTATGATTAGAGCACCAAAGGAAGCCTTCCAAATGCCATTAATTATGAATGTGATCTTAAATTATTCACTTTGAATATTTTACTTGATACTCTCCTTTTATCTTCCACTAACTTTTTATTGCATCCTAGAATAGATCCAATTATACAGCAAGAATTTATTTTTTTAAAAAAAAGATGAGCTTAAAATTAATCACCTATCTGCTTGCTTCTTTGTTTAGATTTGTTCTGTGTACTTACTAGAATTTCAGGAGAAATCACATTGACTGTAGGACAATTACTCCCCCCCCCCCTGCTCTTCATAGGGGGAGAGTAACCATTCTGTTTACATCAGTAAACAGCAACTGGCTTCTGTTTTCATTAATGGATTCCCAAACTAGTCAACAGATCGGCATCCAAAAGGTATCATCTGAATATCAATGGAGCACAGGCAAAACCTATACAGTTAAATGTCACAAAAATATTAATTCACATTAGAATTCAGTGAAAATTGCTCCAATCAAAGGCAATGGCCAGGGTAGAGACCCCATTCTGTACAAAGCACTGATTTTTCTAAAAAAAAAATTTATTATTGAATTAATGATTTAAGAATATGAAGAGGGTTAAAAAAAGTGGCAGCTGGTCCTCTACAGAAATAGTGCCACCCACTGAGCTCTAGGCAATCAACATTTAGGGTGTCATATTCACCCACAGAGAACGTATGTATGGCATTTATTTATTTAAGGAAGGGGTTTGTCACATGTAGAAGTAAATGCTTTTGAATGATAGTGTTTCTTGGGTAGGGTTATCAATCTCCAGGTGGGACCTGGAGTTCTCTCAAACTTATAGGTGTTTTCCAGATGACAGTTCTGAGAAAAATGCAGCTTTTGAGGGTGAGCTTTATGGTATCACATCTCCAACTGAGCTACTTCACCTCCTCCATCTCCTGGCACCAACCCTGTATTTCCCATCGTTTTCAAAGCCAGTTTTATAACTCTAGTCTTAGGGATGCACAGTGGATTTTGTTAGAATATGGAAGATCCATCGTATGTTTGCAGCATGAGAATATCCAACAGCGGGCATCAGAGGAGATATGTAGTTAGCATATTTAGATTAGGAACTTTCTGATATTTTCAAATAATCTCCTCCTGTGTCCTGGTTGGCTCAACTGGATACTTCCTGGTCCTTTGAGTACACTTCCTGCCTGCTTTCCCTCCAGAAAAAGAACAGCTCTCAGCTGGATACAATCCTTTCTCCATAACTGGACCCGGAGGGTTGCTGTGGGGGAGGAGTTGTTGCACAAGTATTGACTCCCATGTGTGGCCCCCCAGGGCGTGGTTCTCTCCCTCACATTAATCAAAATCTTTATGTGCCCTCTGGCCCAGCTGGTGCAGAGTTTTGGGCTGGGTTGTCAACAATAGGCGGATGACACCCAGCTCTATCTACTCATGGACAGTTGCCCAGACTCTCACCCGGAACCATTTGCCAGATATTTGGAAGCAGTGACTGAATGGCTTGAGCAGAGTCATCTGAAACTCAACCCCTCCAAGATGGAGGTCCTGTGGCTGGAAGGTAGGGATATGGGCCAGGAAGCATGCTTACCCACCCTGGTGGGGATGCAACTTACCACCATGCCCCAGGCCTATCGCCCTATGCCCTCCCACACAGAGAGCTTTATGCTCTGCAAGTGATAATTTATTAGTCATTCCTGGCCCCAGGTAAGCAAGCCTGGCCTCGACTAGGGCCAGGGCCTTTTCAGTCCTGGCTCCAACCTGGTGGAATGAGTTGCTGGGTGAGAAATGGGCCCTGTGGGAGTTTCAACATTCTGCAGGACCTGCAAAATGGAGCTCTTCCACCAGATTTATGGTTGAGGCTGGGGGCAATGAGGAAAATCAGCATGGCTCCTCCTGCAGGAGTCAGTGTCATCATGACCCTCTTTCTTCCCCCTTGAGGGATGAACGGGGGGGGAGGTTTAGGAGGTGATTTTGCCATGTCGTGGCTGCTTTTGTTGTGTTTTATTGTCTGTTTTAAAGGGTTTATTGGGGGTTTTATTGGGCACATTTGTAACCTGCACTCCCAGGTCCTAAGTGTAGCATTCTTCTATTTATTACCCTCCTGTATTAGGAGCTTCTGATTTTTGTTTTGATAATTTCCCTCCTCCTGCAGTGTATTCAATTATTTCTCTAATCTCCGGACTTTCTCTAGGACCCATTATGCACGGGGGTTTTAGCGCACATTCGGGGTGGAATGGCGGCGACTAAAATCACGGATAACGCACGGAGCCAGCTGCAACCGGCTGCAGCTTCGGTGCATGCCGCCGAAAAAGCCGCGTCAGTGAAACGCGGAAGAAAGCGCAGCTTCCGGGTGAGCGGGGCGCAACCAGAAGTGGCGCCCGGATCGGCGCGTGCATAATAGTTTACTCTGGGTTTTGCCGCCATCGCACCCCGCCCCGTGTATAACCGGTATGCGTCGCGTCTTCCCCCTCCACATTTTCCATGTGACCCGAAATCGCCGTTTCGGCGGCCGTGCATAATGGGCCTAGCAGAGCCACTAATCTGCACTTGCTGCATTTGTAAAAATTGTCCCCCTGAGGTAAGAAGACAAACATTCCACAGATAGTACATGTCACTACGCAACCTTCTTCAGTCTTCATGCCACTTTGATTCATCTGAAATGCTCCAGGTGGGGGCCAGGACCAAGGAGGCTCTGGCTTTTTGTGAGGTCCGACGTGCTTCGTGGGGCCAGGGATCCGCAGCCAGTTGGCGATGGCAGAGAATAAGGCTCTTTTGGGGGTATAGTCAGGGAGGTGGTCTCTCAGGTACACTGGGCTCACACCACATATGGCCTTGAAGGTGATTACCAAAACCTTAAGCTTAATCCGGAATTCAACTGGGAGCCATCCAAGTTGTTGGAGTACCAGCTGGATGTGGAATATCCGTGATGTTTTAGTGAGAATGTTGGCTGTAGCATTCTGCACCAATTGTAGTTTCCGGATCAAGGATAAGGGTAAGCCTGCATAGAGTGAGTTGCAGAAGTCCAGGCTAGAGGTGACCATCACATGGATCACTGCAGTTAGGTGCCCTGGGGCCAAGTAGGGCGTTAGTAGCTTGGCTTGGCAGAGGTGGTAAAATGCTGCTGACAGATCTAGTAGTACTAGCAGTGCTGACCCGTGTTGGTCTAGCTGGCATCGGTGTTTGTCTGCCAGGATAACCAGTACTGTCTCTACCCCATGTCCAGGCTAGAAAAATTGACTGAAATGGGTCAAAGGATGAAGTTTCATCCAGGAATGCAGATATTTGGTCCGCAGCAGCCCTTTCAGCTAACTTATCTAGAAACCCGAGACGGGACGGTAGTTGTCAGGCTCCTGTGGAGCCAAAGACGGTTTTTTGAGCAATGGTCATGCCACTGCCTCTTTTAATCCTGCCAGGAATTCTCCTGTTGAGAGCGAGAGGTTGATTATTTCCTGGAGATGGGATCCTATTATTATGTCTGTTGTTTTTAGGAGCCACGAAGGACATGGGTCTAGTGGGCAGCTGGTTGGCCTCGTTGCTGCTACTACCCTGTCCACTTCATTTAGTGAGAGTTGTCTGAAATGACTCAGTGTTCTATCCAAATATGTCCAAAGGGCCTCTAGTTCACTTTCTGTGTCCAAAATTGGAGGAGGTTCATGCCAGAGAGTTGAGATTTTCTGCGAAGTGACTTGCAAATGCCTCATAACTAATGTCCAATTGGCCATCATTTTGGCACCCTTTGTTGAGGGTCGTGAGGGATCGGACTATCCTAAATAATTGTGCTGAGTGTGCAGCTGCGATTCAAGTAAAGTAAAAGTTATGTTTCACTGACTTCACCGCCATCTCATAGGCTCTTAAATGCATTCTATAAGATGTTCTTGACTCTTAATCGGGAGTATCCTTCCAAACTCATTCTAGTTGTCTCAGTTCTCGTTTCTTCCTGTGGAGCTTCTCGGTGTACCAGGGGGCCCGCTTGAGATCAGAGCAGAGAGGACATCTGGGAGCTATCTCATCAATGGCAGTCAGCATTATGTCATGCCAGTTGCTGCCCAGTCCATCTAGAGAAGTGCCAGGAGGTACTGGGTCCCACAGAACATTCAGAAATCCAATTGGATCCATAAATCTCTGTGGGTGAGCTAAAATGTGCTTGGCACCCAGCTGAGGGGAAGGTGGAAACTTCAGTCAGGTCTTCAGGGTATAGTGGTCCAGCCATGGCATGGCCATAGCTGTGATCAGATCCACGCTTAACCCCATGTCGAAAATGAGGTCTGGGGTGTCCTGCTTGGTGGATAGGGCCAAAAACAAATTGCAAGAGCCCTAGCATCGCCATGTCTGACACCAGGTCCTGCCCATTGCCAGAGGACTGCAGATCTGCATGGACATTAAAGTCCCACCTCAGTTAGTAGTCTAGGGCAGTGGTCCCCAACCTTTATTAGGCTGGGGACCGGCAGGGCATCGGGCCGCGCCCGCGGTGACCGCGCCCGCGCGGGCCACGCCCACGCATCGGGCCGCGCCCACGCATCGGGCCGCGCCCGCGAGCCGCACCCGCGGATCTGGCCGCACCCGCGGGCCGCGCCCACAGATCGGGCCACACCCGCGAGCCGCGCCTGCGGATCAGGCCGCGCGGGGGCGGCCCGGCCCTGATTCCCTCTCCCCGCCCTCCCCGCAGTAAGAAGCTTCCCGGGCCGCAAGCTTGCGGCCTGGGAAGTTTTTTACTGCGGAGGGGGGGGCGGGGAGAGGGAGCCGCGGCCCGGCGCCATGGCCTTTGCGGCCTGGCGCCGGGCCGCGGCCCGCAGGTTGGGGACCACTGGTCTAGGGAACTGTAATGGCCAGGCAATAGCTGCCTCTAACAGGGTGGGCAGGGCATCTGGAAGTGCACTGGGTGTGTGGTAAACCAACCAGATGGCCACGTTCTCAGTTGTGCCCCACCTGAGGCCAACACATTCAGTTCCTGGGATTGTCAGTACAGGGAGATCCTTGAAGGAGATGTTATCAGGGATCAGGATTGCCACTCTCCCTCCCTGCCCCACAGTCCACAACTGATGGTGAACAGAGAACCCGGCAGGGGCTAGCTTTTTTATGGTGATTGTTTTGCTATCTCTTGACCAGGTTTCCATCACGCATGCCAGGCTAACCCCTGTTCTGCAAAGTAAGCTTGCAGAGTGGAGACTTCGTTGTTGATTGACCTGGTGTTGCACTGCATCAGTGTCGGAGGTGGGTTGTTAGAGAGCCTAGTGGCTCGAGAGATGGGGCAGAAGTTAGAAGGAATTTGAGCATGGTCATATCTCAAGCTCCTTTTATTGTCCAACCTCCTCCCACTGCTGTGTCTGCCTTCCCCCCTTATAATTGGGATCCCTGGCCCCCTTGGGTCTCCCCTTGTTGCTGTGCCCTTAATTGGGCTCGATGATTTTGAGCTGTCCATGACTGACATTGTGCTTCCTCCCTAGGTGTTGTCAATTTATTGAATTCCAAGGTTTTATGTGCCCTGGTTCTTGCTTGATTCCTTTGGTTTTGGTTGCTTTGGCTTTTTACTTCTTGCCCATATAGCCAGGTTGCCAGATAAGGAATTCCTTATTACTCCAATAAAGTCATGTCATGAGACAGAACGTTCCCAGTTTAAAGATACTAACTCCCTTAATTTCCCCAGCTTCTCCCAGGATACTCCTTCCTCCAAAGAGGATACTATTCATATAGTATCCTCAAAACAACCCTGTGAGGTTGATGTGGTTGTGAGAAAGTGACTGGTTTAAGGTTTCTCAATGACATGTGTAGTTAAGTAGGTCTCCCTGTTCATAGTCCAGCAGTCTAACTGCTGTGTCACACTGGCTTTCATCAGTGACCTTGCTGGGTACACCTTGTCAGTTATGATGACAGCTATGCTACAGCCTTATCATTTCCCCAGGTATTTTATTTCTATTCATTTATTATTGGACTTTTATACCACCCTATTCTCATAAGGGTTCAGGACAGTTTACAACAGGGATCAAACTACATAAAAACAATTCATTTATAAATTAATTTAAAATTAAACATTGTTAAAAATAGAAACTCACTAGCAATTAAAATTCTGTCTAACTACACCCCCATCTCACCCCCAGTTTTACTGCCTGATGTCTATGGCAGGTAACATCTGTCACTGGCATGGGGAACAGAAGGGGAGGGAAAGAACTTGAAAGGAGAAAAGATGGAGACCTGTTTTTATTAAGTACTTTGGCCTCAACCATAGGCCTGTTGGAAGAGTACCATCTTACAGGTCCTGTGAAACTGTGATAGCTCCATTAGGGCCCTGTTCTCAACTGACAGCTCATTCTAACAGGCTGAAGTCAGTGCTGAAAAGACCATGGCTCTGGTCAAGGCCAAACAGATGTGTTTAGGGGCCAGGGACTACCAACAGATTTGCACCAGATGAATGAAGTGCTCTCCGGGGAACATATTGGTGAGAACCAGTCTCTCAGATACATAGGGCTTTAAAGGTCAATACCAATACTTTGAACCCAATCTGGAACTTGATCAGAATCCTGTGCCGCTGCTGGAGGGCTGGTTGAATATGTACCTTCCATGGGGATCTGGTAAGGGTCAGGGTAGCTGCATTCTGCACCCATTGTAATGGCATGGACATGCTCCATTTTGACCACCACTCAGCAGTGGCATTTGCCTATATGTCAAACTTCTTCAGAAGCTGTCATTGAAGCAACACTCCAACTATCCAATAGGACAAACAGGAATAATGCTCATAATAACCATAGCTTGAGATTTTCTTTTCACGTACTCAGATCAGTTTTCCTTGAATATATTTCCACTTGCCTCCAATGCCGGATAGAGAACTGTCAGAAGCTGAGAAAAGCAAGGAAAAGGGAGCACTGAGGACAGGTTACCTGAAATGTATAAAATATCTCAGTACAGCAAAAAGGAGCTGGCAGTTTCAACAAGAGATTTGGCCCTGATGAATGGCAGAAAGGGGAAGAGAGAAAAAATGTAAACTGTGACAATTTCCATATAAAACCCCCATGGGATACTGGAATGCCAGTGGAGGCTGGCCTATTTTGGAATTTATAACAATTTCTTTGTTCAAACTCAGCCCATAAATCTTTATTTTATACAATTTTCTGTTTTCTTGCTCTGTTTTCTTCCTGTTAAGCATTCACAGTTGTGTTCTTTAGACACTGATTGCATGTAAATAGCATATAAGGTATAAATGGCATTAAAATTATATAAAGAAACACACTGGGAATGCTGTAATGAACCCTGGCATACCAAAAGGTTCACAATGACAAAGTACAGAAATAAGAAGTCACAAAATAGAGCACAGTGGTCCATTCCAAACTGGAAAACAGCTATTTAGAATCTACACTGCAGTATTTTTCTGTGTCATGTTGCATTCGTGGCTATGGTTTCAGCCTTATGGATATATTAAATGAATCCCAGTGAGATATTGTGAGGTAATGAGAGTCCAAGAATCCCCTTTGGCCATTTAGTGCCCTGCAATGTTTTACTCCCCTGGGAGAAGTGGCCTCAATTAGGGTAAAACAAGCATCAGGAAAGGGTTTTGGTCACTTAATTATCCTCTTTTGACTGTTCTACAGGCTGGTAGGTCTCCATTTGGAGAGTTCTGCCCTGTATCACAGTAGACCCAGGGTTGCCCCCAACTAATGACAGACAGTGAGATCACCTGGGAAACTCTCTGGGAGGAAGAGCCCTGCCCTTGCTACTCACCACCCTTCTCCCAGGGCAAAGAGATGCATGCTTACCTCAGGAGAAATGTTCAGCTATTGGAGAAATCTCCACCTCTTTCCCAGGGAAACAAGACCCAGCTAGCCTCATTGGAGGTGATCATGTCTTCCATTTCCCTCCCCTTACCAACAGTATTGGAGCAGAGACCAGCAAGTAGGGCTTGGCACCTCTGCCAACTCTAGGCACATGTCATAACTCTACACTGCTCTTTAAGGATGGAATGGACCCTAGTTATGGACCCTAATATGGAATAGACCCTAGTTATTCTACTGCCCAGATTGAGATGTGCTCCAGTTCTTTTTAGATAAGTCTGAGAGGCCAGAGGTGGACTCCAGACAGTGATCCTCTTCTATAGCATTGCAAGCTGTTCCTTCCCTTAATCAGGCTTGTGCTTTGAACTGTTTCCACAGATTACGTCACTATGCCCAGTGCCAGCCTGACAATATTGGCAAAATAGCCAGTCACCAAGAATGCCAGGACATCAAATTAGATGGATCTGAATTTCTTTTCTCTTCTTTAAAAGTGCTCTCTCTCTCTCTCTCTCTTTCTCTTTCTCTCTCTCTCTCTCTCTCTCTCTCTCTCTCTCTCTCATAGGTAAGCATGAAAAACGAACCCTTGCTGCTCTTCTTCCATAGCTAAAGCCCCAAAGACTGTCAATCTAGCAATTTACACATTTATAGCAAGTTATTATACATGTATCACAAGGGCAAGGTGTTTTCATCTGTATCATAAGGCATTCAGTAACCCTTGATTTGTGCTAGGAAATAGAGTGAAGGGAATTGGAGAGAAGATGAATTCCAATTGGTGTTGTAAAATCAGACTTACTGAGGTGAAAGGGACATGTATGGCGATTGATATGCCTGCTAGCAGGGAGACCACAGGTGTGCAAGCTATTGAACAACTGCTTGCTGAGCACCTCAGAGACAGTCTATTTTTGTGCAATCTGGCTATTACTCTCCACCCCCACAGCAGAAAGCTGAATTTGGGGAAATGGACATGAAGGATGAAAACTAGGATCATATCTGCACAAGTCATTTTCCTCAGTTCACCCTCTGCTTGTTTGCAGGGTTTATTTGGCCTTCCTCATGATACTGCCTCCCTCCTGGGGCTTTCCCAGGTGACTCTGCCTGGCCATGACCCCATGATAAGGAAATGCTAATAAATCAGTATTCCCTGTTTTATTGCAGGAGACAAATGAGCAGCAAGTTGCAGCAGGGATGTGAGGAAGGGACCATTCAGGCTGCCCATTTCCCTGCCCTTCCGGCCATCCACCCACTCACTCCTCGCCCCACCATTATGTCAAAGGACTTTTTCCAAAAGGATGGAACTGTGTTGCAACATGGTTCCAGTATAATGCAATTATACCCAGTCCACTTCATGCACACATTGCTTGCCTAATGCTTCAGTGGAGCCGAGGAAGAGAGATGTGTTCTTTCTTTCCTCCTTTCTTTAAAAGGGACTGTAGCCTGACCATGTGGGAGGGAGCTAAGGCAGAGAGCCAGGTCGCCTCGATGCTTCTTCCTTTGCCGCCCCGCTGTGCTGCTCTGTTTGGAGCCATGCTGTGGAGACAAGGAAAAGCGACTGCTTTCTCCTTCACCCCTCCGCACTGCTCACAAATCGAAGAAATGAAAACACTTCACTAACTTTAAATCATTAGATGTTGTAGCGGACATGTGTTGCTATGCAGATGTTGTTTTTTTAAATTAAAAACATTATTTTGTCTATGTTTGGGGGGGGCTGGGGGGCGCTAGAGTGTGGGAATACAGCACTGAAAGATGATTGGTGGCTTATGCCATATTACAATGATTAAAAAGCCAAAACGGGGGTGGTGGGACAGATTGACCCGACTTCCGCTCAGCCACCTTACTTGTCAGGAACCAAAAACCCTGGAACAAGGCAGTCAGCAAATCCAGGAGAAGAGTCCCATCCAGAAACAAGCAACTGCGCATTAGCGGCGCACGGATTTCAAAACAGGAGGTGGCACGCCTTAAATGCCTCCATGCGGAAATGGTCTAGGATTCACATTCCAATGGAGATGGAAGGCTCATGGATTTGAAGCCCTGAAACGACTATCAGAACTCCAGCTTTAAAGCATATGCGTAGTAATCATACTCTATCCTATTTTCATAGAATCATAGAATCATAGAGTCGGAAGGGGCCATACAGGCCATCTAGTCCAACCCCCTGCTCAACACAGGATCAGCCCAAAGCATCCTAAAGCATCCAAGAAAAGTGTGTATCCAACCTTTGCTTGAAGACTGCCAGTGAGGGGGAGCTCACCACCTCCTTAGGCAGCCTATTCCACTGCTGAACTACTCTGACTGTGAAAATTTTTTTCCTGATATCTAGCCTATATCGTTGTACTTGTAGTTTAAACCCAGTACTGCGTGTCCTCTCCTCTGCAACCAACAGAAACAGCATCCTGCCCTCCTCCAAGTGACAACCTTTCAAATACTTAAAGAGGGCTATCATGTCCCCTCTCAACCTCATTTTCTCCAGGCTGAACATTTCCAAGTCCCTCAACCTATCTTCATAGGGCTTGGTCCCTTGGCCCCAGATCATCTTCTGGGGCCATTTTACTGTGGTTTGATCAACGAGGATTCAAAGAACACCGTCTTCCTCTAGTGCACTAACTTTTCCTGATTACAGGAAGGAGCTAAAGTCTCTGTTGAGAATGTTGAAGTTGTCAATCCTCCCCAGGAGGCAGCATGCTGGGCATATCCCTGGTGCACCAAGGAACTGTTGGCCCCAGGGGCTCCCCCCAGTTCCTTTGGCCTTCAGAAGTGCGAAGGGCAAATCAATCCATACATTCTTACATCAAGGCAGAGTCTCTTTGTAATTTGGCTGCCTGAGAACTCCAGACACACATTAATGAAGGATACTTTGACCATAAAAAATCCCCAGGTTGGCAGGATAATAACTGATAATCTTAGAATCACCTCCAACTTTCAAGCACCTGGGTGGGATTCTGAACTCCACTCTTTGGATAAAGACTCAGGTCACAAATGCTGTCCGTTTGGCTTTTTACCATTTCTGCCAGGTATGATGGCTAGCATCTTCTTGTCAACACCCAACCTGGCCACTGATCCACACAACAATCACCTCCAGATTAGATTACTGCAACTCACTCTATGCAGGCCTGCCCTTGTATCTGACTCAGAAATTTCAACTGGTCCAAAATGCAGCAGTCTGGCTCCTTACAGGAACCAGGTGGAGAGCTCACATTTGACCATGCTCTCCCAGATGCGTTGGCTCTAGATTGAAGACTGAATCAGATTCAAGGCCCTGATTTAAACCGCTGAAGCCCTAAATGGCCTGGGACCACCTTTTCCATTACACCCTACAAAGACAACTATGACTGAGCACACATAATCTGCTCAGAGTCCCCAGTCCAGAGAAATAATACTGGCCTCAGCCAGAGCCTGAGCCTTTTCTGCCCTGGCACCAGCCTAGTAAAACACATTTCTGAGCAAGATCGGGGCCCTGCAGGAATTAAAACATTTCCACAGGATCTGTAAAACATAAATGTTCTGCCAGGCCTATGGCTGAGGCTTACATATATACCATCAACTGTTGGAAAAGACAATGTCTGGTGTACAAAGAAGAAGAGAAGAAGACCCTGCAGGGGGCAGCAAGAAGACTGTTAAATAGGATAGTGAGGTCAGGACCTTCTCTCCCATTAAGTGTCATTCTTTGTCTCCAGAATGCTACTCTTAGGAGCAATATCCTGCTTCTTGGAAACCACAGTTTCTCTCTCTCTCTCTCTCTCTCTCTCTCTCTCTCTCTCTCTCTCTCTCTCTCTCCTGCACTATCAAATATGGCAATTCCTTAATAAACTTTTACCTATTCTTAAACTTTTACCTAATCTTAAACCTTACTGCCTTATTTACTCTGCTAACATCAACAACCTAGTCTCCCTGCTGAAATGAAGAATGCCTGGACACAACTGGAAACAACTGAATCTATGACTGTATTAACAAAAGAAGAAAAAGAAGAGTTGGTTATAATATGTCACTTTTCTCTACCTGAAGGAGTCTCAAAGCGGCTTACATTTGCCTTCCCTTTCCTCTCCCCACAACAGACACCCTGTGAGGTGGGTAAGGCTAAGAGAGCCTGGATATTACTACTTGGTCAGAACAGCTTCATCAATGCTGTGGCAAGCCCAAGGTCATCCAGCTGGTTGTATGTGGGGGAGCGAGGAATCAAACCCGGCTCGTCAGATTAGAAGTCCACACTCCTAACCACTACACCAAGCACCTTATTGCCCTTCTGCTCTGACAGAGAAACAGCAGTGAACTTTGGGTGGTTTTGAATATAAATTATTAGTTTTAAATACTGGACTCATTTTAACCTACTGCAAATTATAAATTGTTGTAAACTGTCCTGAGCATTTGGGGAACAGTGGCATATAAATTTGAGAAATAAATAAAATAATAAACTGGACAAATCTCCCTTCTCCATTATATCACCTAGGTACTTATCTCTGGTATTGTTTTAGAATAGAATATTTGAACTCTCCTATGACTAAGACACTGATGGGGTCACAGATCATAATGTTGCACCAGTTGCTGAGGTTTCAGAGTTTAGCTGTATTGGTCTGTTTAGAAGAGCTAGATTTGAGTCAGAAACACCAGTAGCAGTTTATCCATGTAGCACATATTATGGGCCCTGCAGTTCCCAGGGCTCTTCATGGTGTCTTCTCTCCCATGGAAGAGTGTAGCCAGAACTGTGAGTCATGACCTCTCGCACTCATGACCCCCACAACTGAATTGCACATGGCCAACCCACTGGGCCCCTAGCCAGCCATTAGCACTCCCACTAATGTTCTGTCTGTGCTGGCCACAAGCTGCATAAATATGATCCCCTTTGATGTTGGGGCATTGCACTTGCACATTCCATCAAGTTCCAGAAATGTTTTTGGCAAAGTGAAGGTGTCAGTTGCTTCCAACATTCCAACTATCCCCAGGATAGTGGCCCCACAGTTACTTGTGTAGAACATGTAACAGATCCAGTTGAGCTCTGCTGGGGCTCCACAAATCTTTGAACTGGTTGTGGTGCTACAGGTCCTGCAACTACTTAAACCGGACTTGAGTAGCACCTTAGGAATCATCAGGATTTTGAGCTTCGGAGAGTCACAGTGATTTCATTCCCAGTCCTATCTTTTGTATAACACAGCAAGCCATTCACCATCTCTTCTTGTACTCATCACAAGTTTGTGTCAATTATGCTCTTTGCTCAGCCTGCAAATAAAGCTATCCACCCACATAAAAGAGAAGTTGGGAAATAATTACATTATCCCATTCCCGTAGCTTCTAATTAATAATTGCAATACTTACTTAATTACACCAGTTGTGATGGTAGGTTGTTCCCCCCTCTTAAAAATTTTTGATTAAGACAATTCACAACTCTTGCAATTATGCAGGCTGCTATATTTATTAGCACAGCAGGCACTGTCAAATGCTTGTCAGCAATTTGCATGTCATTTACAGCAGAGGCAATGTCCTCTACAGGAAAGTTCTTTTTGAACAGGGAAATCATGTATGCCTGGCATTCAGCTACCACGTTCATAATAACACACTGCAATACAAAGCCATCCTGGCCACACTGGTTCCAATAAATATAAATCAAGCCCACGCGCCTATGAATCAATCCAAAATTGTTTCAGCCTTAGCCAGGTTTCATTCATTATTTTCCAAAAGCACTTTCATTTTGTAAAACATGTGTAATAAAGCTGCTCATAAAGTTCTAGATGGAACTATATGTAGAAGTTCTAAATGCATTCTTACTTTAACAGACCTAGGACCTGCTGCCAATCTGTGAGAGGGGTCATTCCCTGTGTAAAGTCTCCTCCTGGTAATGATGTGAAATGGAATATACTTATTTGTGTAAATGTTCACTACACGGTCTGCAGTAAACACATGAGCTAGTCAACAGCACTGTAATATTGTCCCTTTTAAAAAGAATGGTTTGGGAACCAAATAAACTTATGTCTTTCATTTACTTTTGTTCCCCCCCCCCCCAGAAAACACGGTTGGAGGAAGTAATACAACTGCTAGTTCTCTCCAAATATTAATTAATGTTGCATGGTTTCTTTTCCAGGGCCAGGATATAATTACTCTGAGTCTGGTACAAACATGGCCATAACAGAAATAATCCATCCCATATCTACAATCTCATGAATGAAAAACTTCTATTTTATTTCTGAAGCAAAACAAAGTTTGAGTCCAGAGGCACCTTTAAAAGCAACAGAGTTTTATTCAAGGCATAAGGTTTTGTGTGCATGTACATTTCATCAGATACAGTGAAACAAACCTGTTACATATAGGTAGAGATTGGGTAGAGGATTGCTAGGAAGGGATAGGCAGTAAGAAAATGGGTGGTTATAGCTGAGATGGGATTAAGGCAGTTAAGATCTGTGAATGGCAGTAAATTAGCATACAGATCTGTGAATTGACAGTAAATTAGCATACAGATGCAAGTAAATGGCAGTGAATTAGCATGCAGATCTATTGAGAATGTGAGAATAAAGTTTGAGTCTGGTGACACCTCTAAGACCAACATAATTCAATTCTGTGCATATTCAGAAACTGAGATATTTATGTGTGCACTCCTTCAGTTACATAAAAATAGATCACTTTAAATGTTATATTTAAGTAGGGGGGGGTGAGATGCCAGAAATGGCTAATTAGAGTCAAAATACATAAGTAACCAAGCAATAAATTCAGCTAGGATTGAAACAAGACATATGGTAAGACTTGTAAATAGCAGCAAATTGACATAAAGATGATAAAGATATTTACAGCTCATATCTTGAATAAAACTTTGTTGGTCTTAAAGTTGCCACTGGACTCAGACTTTGTTCTGCTGCTTCAGACCAACATGGCTGCCCACCTGAATTTCTGAATGCTACACATACCCATATCATGATAAGTAGCTTCCAACTTGGACTGGAATCCTTTGGATCCCTGGATGCTGGTGTATTCTGCCAGCCCATGTTTGAACTATGATTGCTTGAATGGCCAAATAATCAGCTGTTTATTCTCCATGGTCCATCAATGGGGTATAGTGACATCTTGACGTGCCATGTTATCTGTTATCTCTCTTCAAATTTCCATTCTGCAATATCTTATCTCTATACATGTTTTACAACCAAAATGCAATATAAAATACAGCAATCATTCAACCTTGATTGATTTTTATGCTGCAATTAACTTTTGAGGCATTCAACAAAGCAATGATTAATTTTAAACCAACACAGTGCAACAAAACAGCAATTAAAATACAAAGCATCAGCAAGTAAAATTATTTAAAAGAGAATCCACTTAGCAGCAGAGAACGAGAATTAATTAAACACTCGTTGCAGCATATAAAATCAACTGTTAAACTGCAATCCAATTTAAAATAGGACTGTGGTTTAAAACAGGGCTACAAAGGTTGGTGGGGGGTGTAAAAGGGGTAGAGACTGATCAGCAGCTGTCCAAGAAATTTTTTTCACATCCGTAACAACGAAAGCCCCCAGTTGATAGCAGTGAGCAGGAAGTTCCACAGATGTGGAACAATAAACCCTGTTCCTCATGAGCCCCTATCTCACATCAGTTAGTGGAGGCAATGCAATGTTTCTCTATTCTAGTGCATATGGACATTCTGATAATATCTGGGTGTGGAGGGTATATAGTGGGATCATGTCTACTGGCCCAGCCTTTTTTGTGTGATTGAGTCTTATGCACAGAGACTATATGTAAAAGTTATAAACATAACAACCTCTGTGCGGAATCTGTATCCTGCATTTTTCCACCAGTACTAGAACATAACATACAAGTGGCTTGTATACATGAAGATCTCTGGAGGCAGAGGCAGAAGATCTAACTACAACTTGCTCATTTTGGTGAGTTGGATCCAGGCCACAGGGCCTGAATCGCTTTCCCTGCTGTCACATCACATGTCCGTAATATTAAACAAATCCCAACACATTTTGCTGTGTGGCTTTTTCAAGGGACATCAATTTTGATTTTTTTTAACAGGAAACTTCAACAATCTCCCTTGGCCTTCCCCAAGCAGCCTGGACTTTGGGAAATATGGGGGGTAGTAGGAAAGAGGCAGTCCACCCCCATCCCCCACAGCCTTCCCCACCCAGCTTGGCCTTTGCAGGCTGTGGGGGAGGGGGCAGGAAGGAGGCAATCACCTCATGGCCTTCCCTGCCTGGCCCAGCCTTTGGGAGATGTGGGGGGGGGGGGGAGAGAAGGAAGCAGCACATCCCTTATGGTCTTCCCCAAGCAGCCTGGCCTTTGGGAGATGTGGGGGGGGGGAGAGACAGCTCCCCCATGGCCTTTCACCCTCAGCCTGGGCTTTGGAAAAAGTGGGGGTGGGGGGTGGGAAGGTGGCATCCCACCCTTCCATGTTTTGCCTGGCCTGGCCTTTCAAAGATGTGGGGTTGGATGGGAAGGTGGGGACAATGGTGTCCTGTGTAGACACTGTTGTATGGGGGTAGGGGTAGGAAGACCAGTACCCCTCCAAAGCAGCTGTTTTTTTCTAGGAGAATTGATGACTTCCTTCCCTCCTCCCTTCTCTCCTGCCTCTTTTTTCTTTCTCTTTCTTTGTCTGCCTCTTTCTCTCTCTTTCTCCCTGTCTTTCTCTCTTCCATCTTCCTTAAGTTTTCCAGGCCCTCACCTGGAATCTGGCAACCCAGCTGGCTGCATGTGAAGGAGGAGTCAGGAATCAAGCCCAGCTCTTGAGATTAGAGTCTGCTATGCTTTAACCACTTCACTACACTGGATCTCAAATTCGAGCAGGGAGCGGGGGAGTACCAGAGGTCATTGCAGGTGTTTGTGCTAGCGCCGGTTATATTCCTGGATGTAATGGACTTTAATGTAATAACGCCAAGATATCAAAAGAAGCCTAAAAAATTACTTAATGAGTTAAGATGTAAAAGGAGGAAATCATCCAGAAGCAATTTTTTTTTAAATAGTGAAGAAATATAGGAAGAAGGTTAAAAAAAGCTAAGGCCCAAAATGAGATCATGCTAGCCAAGGGAGTTAAAAATAACAAGAATAATATTTTTGGCTATGTCACAATCATATCGATATGTAATTGGCTGCCTGACAGAAACCATAGAGCTCATCAGTGGTTTAACTTCATCTTGGAGGGAGGTGGTGAGTAGTGTCCCACAGGGCTCTTTGCTGGGGCCAGTATTGTTTAAGAGGAAAGCAAGGGGTGATATGATAGTGGTATTTAACTGCATAAAAGGAAGACATGTTGAAGAGGGGGGCAACTTGTTTACTGCAGCTTTAACTTCATGGACTAGAAGCAATGGGTTCAAATTACAGGAAAGGAGTAAAGCACTTAAAGCACTTTTTCACGAGGGCTGTTCATAGATGGAATATGCTATCTTAGAGGGTAGTGGAGTGTCCTTTGTTGGAAATTTTTAGAAGATTGAATGAGCAGGGGTGTGATATTTAAGTCCCCAAGAAGGTGTGTGTGTGTGGAGAGGGGGCTGGATGGGATGGTCATTTTTGTTCTCTTCCCGCTCTGTGTGATTCTAATTCATTGCTGAGTAAGTACAACTATCCCTGCACACCTGGGATAGGGAAGCAATTCTGACAAGTAGCAAGAGAAGGCCTGGGGCAGATGTAGGAAGCAACTGTTGACATTAAGCACTTTCTTCTCAGTACCAGGAAGCAGCAGTTATTGCTGCTGCATGATTCTTAGGCTAGGAGGCCTCTGAACGGCAAGACAGATTGGAAATCATGAAAATTGGAAGATGTTTGTGCAAGCTACTCTCAGCAAAACTGTCCAAATGAAAGATGATCCTAAGTATCAGAGCAGCCAAGGAATTCAAGGCGTCTCCGAGAATAACCCTCAATAGGAAAAATATCAGCAAATATTGTAAGGGTTTTTTCCCTTCTTTCATCCTTTTAAATAAGCAACATATTCTTCATCTTGATTAATTTCAGGAGAAATGCCATGAACTTTGTGGTTAACATGTCTGATCAGCTAAGTTAGTATAGAATTATTTTATTTTCAGTGCTAAGAACAGAAACTCCAGATCTGTACCCATTAATCTCTGCTCTTTTCAAGAGTAACGCTGGGACTAAAATTGTTCATGAGTTGGACATTGTTGGGCAAGAAGACCATTGTGCAGCTCTCGCAAACTATCCTGCAGGTAGACATTTTACCTTGGCATGAAAATAGGAGTAAAAAGCAAGTGGCTGACAATAAGCATGCAGGTTTATATGGAAATAAACATCAAACCCCTGTCCAAGCCAAATTAACCGTATCTCCTCGATGAGCCAACCTACCTTTATCAGCCCCTCTGTTGTCAACTGTCCCTCCGGCCCTCCTGTTAGCAGCCTCTATGCAAAAAAAAAAAAAAAAAGTCTGGGTGACTTGCACCATGGCCTCCAGCACTTGGCTGGTCTTATACCAGTGATCTAGTGGTCCCAGGCTGTTACCCAAATCAGTCCCTGTGCCCCATCTGTCATGGGAAGGGCATCCCCTTATTTACACATGTGCAGACTAAGCAAATGGTGTTGGGGTAATTCACAGAACTGTTTATGTATACACAACTGTATACATAAACCTCAAGGGCTGGGGAGAAAGATGGAGAGACAAATTACTTAAAATGAAAGTACACAGGAAAAGCAGTATAAAATGCATGAAAAACAGTATAGTCCTGTCAGTGGTATCAAATTAAAAACAAATACCTTTATCCTAGGGACAAAATTAAGTCTGCTTTGGGGTGAGGAGGCTAGTTATCTCAAAGGGGAAGCAATTGGTAAGTGGGGAATTGCTTTCCTGGGGCCCATGGTTGAATGGAAAGATATAAATAACTTGATCATGACCGTTTACGCACTGGGAACTTCACTGACCCAGCTCCAGTGCAGGAGCACAAATCGGAGGCAGATGACGCACCCTGGGACAAATGCTTCCCCGTGTGGATGCAGGAAGAGGTGGGGTAACCTGCCACAACTAAAACTCCAGCCTGCATCCCAGCATGAATCCTCCAGTCCATGAAGAGGATCCCAGTGGGACAGAAGCATAGAAAATTGTTTGGAGGGCTATCTACAAAACAGGGGAGCTTTGCCCAGCTCCTCTTGTGCTCCTAATTTGACCGGGATTTCAACAACAAAGCCTAGGCATTGGTCAAATTGGTTACAAAACTAGCTGTTGTGATCTTATTAGACTAAGGATAGGGTGCTCACTAGTACACTGTGATTGGTTTCAGGACCCAGAAGGGAAGGTGATATGGTGAAGCCCAAACTCATCCAATCACAGAAGCTATGTGGGGTAGGTACTTGAAAAGGAGAACACCATGGAAGATTCTGCAGAGGAAGGCAATGGCAAATCACCTCTCCTTTTCACTTGCCTTGAAAGCCCCTTGCTAGGGTCTCTGTCAGTCTGTGGTAGCTAGACTGCAATTTACACACACATAGAAGTGTGAGCCCCGGTCTTTAGGGTCCATGGAAGCAACCCATAAATGAAGAAGAATCTGAATACCTTTGATGATGCAAGAAAAATGATTGATTCGACAAGGTAATATTCTTGTTGCAATGGTGATCAAATGGCTCTTCCTCACAGATAATTATTCTGTCCGGACAGGCATTTGCTAGTGAGAGTCAGAAATGGGTTCATTATTTTTATCCAGCACCACTAGGTCAGAAGATTTGAGAAGTTCAGGGGACTGTGAAGACTGCCATCTCCCTGCTGCCTTTGAAGTGTCAAGTAGCCTGTTCTGCTTTTCACTCAGTACTTGTGTTCCTTGGGATGTAAAGCAAAAATATTTTCTTCACCTTTAGTATCCATTGGCCAGAGGTTTGTTGGATTCTCACATTCTGAATTTCTGCCATCTGCTCAGATCAAAAATTCTTGAGTGGAGATGCTGTCAGAGTTTATTTGATGGAGTGCTTTCCCACATTCCCAGGGATTCTGTATATGGATACCGGCCACAGTAACAACTACCACCCGTGTTAGTCCAGTCTCAGTGGAGCAGTGACAACAACTAGTACCAGGCCAGGTCCTGCTTGGTGGCACATTGGCTGTTGCCACCAAATGTGCTACTTTGTTTTCTTCCCACTCACCACCCAGTTTATCTGGCCCCAAGTCTTCAGCTTTTCCTCCTTCCCAACTTCAGATAGCCTGTCCCTCGAAAAGTTTGGCTGGGCTGCACTGTAGCTGGATCCAAGTTGCATGGAGGCCAGCACAATCTCGAATTGCATGGTGACTGCCACTCCTGGGCCAGGCCAAATTGTGTGAGTAGTAAGTTTCTGGTAATCAGTGCTGGGTTTGCCCCTGATGAGTCCTCTTCCATCAAGAGGCCATGACTGTGAAAGGAGTGGTGGGACCTTTTCTAGGGAAGTTCAGCCTCCCAGTCCACTTTACTCCACCCCTCCCCAGTGGTTTTGATTTGCAAAAACTAGGATTTGAAAGGCTTCGTAATGTTGTTGTAGGGACCCAGCAACATTCCACAGTCACTGAAATTTCTGTGGGCATTATTTTCTGAAAACTGCAGGCACTGTTTCTGTTATTTTGGGGAGTTTTAATGCCCTCCAAGTTTGTCTGAAACCCTGGGATTTCTTTCAGGCAGGTAAAAAAATCACTGTAGTTTGTCCCTAGCTCTATTTTGTGGCTCTGTTAATCATATCCCCTGTGGCATTGTTTGGAAATAGATGTATTGATGGAGAGTAAAGATGAAAGGATGCCATTTGTTCATTTGTTGCTGATGAGCCAGCAGTGACTCCACTCAGTGATCATCATTCAGAAGCCGCGGGCCGCTGCGATAGGACTGCCAATGGGCCCCAGGGCATCTCTTAGTCCGCAGGAATCATCAGAGGCATTGGGACTGCTACTGCAATGTGGTTCAGCTGTAGTTCCCATTAAACCGATGAGAGTGAAAAGGGAATGTGATAACAGAAATGACCAGAGATCCAGTAGCACACTGACCCAAAATAAAAGACATTTTAAAAATAGAATCAGAAAAAAAAATCATGTGCAGGCTGAAGTGGCTTTAAGCATACCTGATTTAAAATCCTTTTTTGTCACTCTGAGGATTGCTGGCCTATTCCTTATGGTTGTTTTCATTTTGGTTTTGTTTTAATTTCAAACATGTTATTCACTTGTACTTTGAATTTTCTTGCTTTTGTTTTTGTATATTTGTTTTAGGTCCCATTGTGTGACACAGTAGGGATGAGAGAGTCTCTTCTCAGGGACTTCTCAGTGAATTATTGTCAATTATTATTCCCCTTCCCCCTTTCTTTTCCATTATATGAAGAAATAAAATAAATGGGCCTTTTCTGTTTTGTTCGTTCCTACTATCCATTGGGAAATGACAGGCACCATTTCACTCCTAAGAATTATTTATATTGAACTTTTGCTTCCTAGTGCAAGGAAGGAGTTGCTGCAACATCGCCCTTTTTGCTGGAAAGCTCTCCTCCCTGCAAAGGTATGTGGAATTAGTTATATGCACAAAATGATAAAGGCAGGAGACTGTGCACATTCTCTAAGTCACCCCTTTATTGTACATTTCATGGAAAATTCTAATAGTGTTTCCAGAGTATACCCTGCCAATCATGGAAGTTGTTCTACAGTTCTTTCTACAACTCTGTTGATAACTGTCCAAATATCCCTACTTTAGGTTAAAATCATGGACATATACAGCCCTTTATCTGGCAAACATCAATAATCCCAACCATAGATAGGCCTTTTCCATCCTATATTCTGCTTCCCCACTCTGCCTCACTTTAAGCCCTTGGAAAGTTATTTGGGGCGTTTTGTGACATTTTTACTGGGAGACAGGATTAAGTCAGTCTCAACTGATGTAGCAAAATATTGCTTTTTAAACTCCAGGAAAAGGAAAGTTTTAGCTAATCAAATTTGCCAATTTTACTAGCATGCTGTACTAATTTATGTCATCAAAGTTTGCTTTTTATTTGATCAATTGTGTATATATTCACATATATTTTTGCTGGTCATTGACAGTATTAATAAACTGAACTTGCTGTCCAAATAGTATTGTATTTGAGGCTTACAAGGCTCACTTCATCATGTGCGGTACAGGTACTCACCAGGAAAAGAACCAGCCTGGCCTGTTTTTCTGTTTAACTAGCGTATTTTGTGTATCCTCCCTCAATGGTCAGTATGCATGGTTCTCCTGTCCTCCACTTTATCCCCACAACATCCCTGTGAAATAAGTTAGTCTAAGGGGTATTGGCTAGCCTAAAGTCACCCACTGACAGAGTGGGGATTTCAGTTTTGGTCTCCAAGGCACTAGTCTGACCTTTTAACAACTATACCATGACCTATTATGAAGATACAGCTTACTGAAAAGAATCTGATCAGTCAAATCATTAGGCTTGACTTTGAATTTCTGTAACTGCTGCATGCACTGCCCCCCCCCCAAATGTATTTATTCTGCAGTTGCAAACAAAAAAAAGTTTTTCTTAACTGAGGTGGGACCCTCACGTGACATGTGAGGAATGGTGTCCAAAGAGTTCCTTTTAAATGTATACAATTTAATGTATTGCAACTGTGCAGTAGCATCAAGTTAATACCTTCCATTGCAATCCTCATGGTTCAGTTCCTTGAATGAAAAGGATCAAAATGGAATGCAGGAAAAGTTTTGTTTTTAAGTTCTGAAACAGACTGAACTATTTTTGAAATCAACTACAACTGCAACACTCCCTTTTCTTATTGCCAAGCTCTAGTGGCTTCTCTGTTGTGTTATGAGCCACTGTGAAAAATGGAAAGAGTCACCACCCTACACCATCCTTCTCTTTTATTGCTGGTCTTTATTCCCCCTCCCCTTTCATAGTTTATGTGGAGGCTTCTTGGAGAGATGCCAAAGAAGCACACTTTTTCCCCTGTTACTTTTCCCCCTATGAACTGAGACTAGCAATTGTTCCAGATTGTTAGACTCATGTCATTTGTAAAAATACTTAAAATGTAAAACAAAAAGAAAAAAGAAGATGGCAGTTATATAGCAATGAAAGGGGTTGGTGGCAGAGAATCAGACACAGAAATAAACTTTGCTTAATCCTTGCCACAGACATTGCAGCTTTTGCTGAGAGACAAGGCTGTCCCCTGAATTCATGTTAAAGGAGAGCCATTCTGGATAGGAGGGGTTCACTTTCTGAATATGGTGTCTTCCAAGGAGGAAACAGGAACTGCCTGAGATATAAAAACCTGTAGGATATGCATGGTGAAAGTGAGGGAAAATGCAGAATTAAAAAGAAAACCTGATGGACATGCACGTTGAAAGTGAGGGGAAATACCCATGCATTATAGGCCCATTCTGGCCTTTAAAAACAGCTTGATCTGTAGAAATTAGCACGTGAAGCTTTTTCACAGCATGGAAATAAATATTATCAAAGGCAAATGTTTGCAGAGCAAACTGGTGTTAAGAATGCAGGAAGAGAGGTTGATAAAAAATGTTGGCAGATTTAATTCTGTGAATTCCAAGAAGCTAGCCTGGGATGTAAGCCAAAGTGCTATTTTGAGATTTTGTATCCTTCCCATAGAGCAAACAATAATCTTAATTTAAAAGGCAATTTAAAATGGATCCTACTGTATGTACCCAGGCAATGTTACTTAAGCAGTGCTTAAATGTTCATTAACAGGCCAATTTATGAGTCTGAATGAATAATTTCTTTAAGGCAGGAAAATGAACTTAGATAAATACTCAGCCTGGTCTACACAATATGACTTAACATGTTCCTGGCTGTGATATCAAGCAAGAGCACTTACAGAAGGGCTGCTTGTTCTAGATGGTAATTGCATTAAGTCATATAAGAGATTTAAAAAATAACCCAATCCCATGCTGATACGTTTCCCCATCTGTTAACGTTAATTTCCATCTTCTGCACCCAGAAATCTTTGATAATGGAGGTTCCATAGTTGTAACTATAACAGTTGCTGAATCTTCTGAAAAGCCGCACAAATTTGTTCAGTCTACATGCATAATATACAAGTGAGAGTCAGGCTTAAACATAATCACTTTTAAAAAACATTTTACCTGATGACTTTTATCTTGTGAAGAAGACAGGCGTGCATGAAGAATGGGCTTGCCTGAGACCAAATTGATGCTCTCTTAAACATCTTGCTTGTTACATCATATTCAGATGCATATGATATATTTACAATCAGCAACGGGGTATAGATCACCAAACCATCAAATTCAAAAGTGTCCTCTATGAGCACTCATAATATATGGATGCAATGCTCCATGGGCTCTTGGGGCTTTCTTCCACGCAAGTATGTGGAGGATTGCAGCCATACATCACTATGGCACACCAGACAAACTTTTTTTCACTTTGATAATTCGGTGATCTACAGTGTGCGGCTGGCTATAAATTTTTCTCCTGCATCAATATGCGACATAATGGCCATTGCATTTTAAGAGTCTTCATTTAGTTCTTTCTTCATTCTCACTTTCACATTTGCAGGGATACAACAGGAAGTGGAACAAAGCAAATGAAACACATAAAACAAGATGAAGTAATGAAGCAAAGTGAGGATGAAATGAAATAACGCTGTTTTAAGTTATTTTGAGTCATAAAGAATGCAGAAGAGATATGTATCCAAATATTCTCCAAAGCCCTTTCATTTGTGAATTTCACTCACAAACAGAGCCTGGAGTGTTTCAGCAGAATGAAGAAGCTAGGCAAAGAAAACAAGTATTTAAAGTTTCCTTGAACATTTAAGGTCAATTGTGGCAAACTGGAAAAAAATGTGGCAAGCAGAGGTGGAATTTATCCCCCCCCCCCTCTTTCCAGTGTGGTGGAAAGTTCAAGACAACTTTTGCAAAAACTAAGATCCTTTAGAAATATATGCTCTGATTGTAAAACTGTATTTATTCACAATGAGCAGATATTTTGGTTGTCATGGGCTCCATTGACAAGCACACCCTTAGTAGAAGCATTATGTTTTAATTTATTATTTCTATTATATTTTTATTTCACCATTCTTCCAAGGTCTGCTTGGTGATTGATCCACCACTCCGATTTCATCATAAGAACTCCTGGATATGAACTGGTGTAAGAAAGAATGATTTGCACAAGGTCACCCCTGAGCTTCATGGCAGAATAAAGATTTGAATAAAGATCTTTCTGGACTTATCAGACCAGTAAATCCTAATAGTATGTGGTGCATTACAGCAGTATATTATGACTACTCACACAGTGAGAAGGTATAAATGGAATCTCAATGGTGTAAAATGGAATAAAAGAGCAAAAGAATCTGCAATGGTAAAGACAAAAATGAGGTAAACGGGACCTAAGGATAAAGACATGGGTGAAATAAAAAAGAAACACAAACCGCCAAATCAACCCACCTGTAATTATGCTATCTGCTCATGGGTTTTTATCCTAAAGGCTCTTCCCTTACTTTAACCCCACAACAATCCTGTGAGGCAAATCAGCCTGAGAAGAGGTAACCCTTGTACTTCATGGCAAAATGGAACTTGAACCAAGGTTTCACTGATCCTAGGTTCGACGTTAGGATAACCACTGTACCAAAATGGTTAATAGTGGAGTCTCCGTGATCTAGATGCTCACTCAAATTCTTTGTGGGATGTTCCCAAGAATTTTTCTTGGGGAAGCGTGTGATCAGGCCTCCTATGTAGATGACATAATATTTTGCTTGCAGAAAGGAAATGAGAGAATAAAAGCAAACTATTCTTGGAATTGACCTTTAGTCTTCACCTTACCACTTGTGGCAAAAGATCTTGACTGCAAACTGTAGAACTGCTGGATGATTCTCAAGCTGGGAAAGGTCAAATATGTGCAGCTCCATCCATTCATTATGATTCTGTTTCTCAGTGGATTCAGCTATGGTGTCTGAAGATGTGCACATGGAAAAAGAGAGCATTTAAAGAAACACACTGCCAAGGTAATGTATGGAACAGACAAATGTCATGCAAGTTCTTTGTTCACTATGTCTTAGCAAATATTCCCCACAATTTTCTATAGCTGGTTTATTTTAATTCTGGTCCATTGCTCCTGATCTCTGCACTGGTCTTTCTATCTCAGACAGTGCAGCACTTAAAAGATAAATATTTGTCTTCCTCTGTGTATGACATCACAGTGAAGGTAAGATGGTGTGCTCTTTTTTAGGTCCTTAGGTCCTTTAGCCTTTAAGGAGAATGCCGTTTTAAATCTTACAGGACCTCATTAACCTGCTGCACAGTCTGCAAGAGATCTTAACAAAAGAATGAGGTTATTTTCCAAAGCAGAGGTGAGTCTTCAGAAATCATTGATCCAGTAGTATGATATCTAGAAGAAGCACTTAAAAGATGGGAGAGAGCACTATGAGTAAAAGAATGTGTGTTTATTCTAATAAACGGTAATACAGAGATTGTTTCTTGTTCTGGATTCTGCATAGGCTAATATGGCTGTTTACAATTTTTTGTTCTACTAATGGACTGGTTGCCATTTTAAAAGAACCAGCTGGTGCTCAGCTGCCTGCCTTTTCTCTCAGGTCACTCAAGCAGCTCAGTAAAGAACAGACAGCAACAAGCTTCAGCCATCAATGGAGACATTATAAACATCACAATGAACTAATCATGATCACAGTGGGGGAAAAAGCTGTTTTTTTAAACCCTGTTTTTTACTACCTGAAGGAATCTCAAAGCAGCTTATAATTGCCTACTCTTCCTCTCCCCACAACAAGCATCCTATGATATAGGTGGTGCTGAGAGAGCTCTGTGAGAACTGTGACTGTCCCAAGATCACCAGTTGGATGCATGTGGAAGAGTGGGAAATCAAACCCAGTTCTTCAGATTAGAGTCTGCTGCTCTTGACCACTTATTTGCATGAGTTTAGTTTCTTTCCTCTTCCTTTTTAGGAATTTGGAGGCACACTCTAATGAATTCAATTTTGATCTATGTGAGGTTGTGCAGAATTTCATTCTGTAGGTATTCAGGAAATGTCCTCCCAAACCTTCCTAACCTCCTGCTACAGGGTACTCTAGTGTGTAACAAAACTGCTGAAGTTACAAAAAGGATGCATTGATTTATCTTCCAAGAGCAGTGTAGGAGAAATAATCCATGAGAAAGAGAATAAGTGAAATAAATGGGTATATCTTAAAAAAAGCAAATTTTGGAAAAAGAAATACCTCTCCCCATAACAATACTAGCCATAATGGAGAAACCTCATTAATGAATTGCTTATTGTAAAATATTTTTTAAAAATGTAACAAGCATTAGGCAGTTGGTGGCAGCTACAAGAGGTGGCATTGGTTGTGCTGGGTTGCTGCCCAGTTACAATAGCAGCCAGACGGGATTGGACTGAGCTGGTCAAAATGAGAGCATGGTCAAAGGAAACTGAGTCATCGTCAAAAAGTTCCAAACAACAA
Organism: Paroedura picta; assembly: GCF_049243985.1. NCBI lineage: Eukaryota > Metazoa > Chordata > Lepidosauria > Squamata > Gekkonidae > Paroedura > Paroedura picta. The sequence continues at coordinate 68,565,242 of NC_135369.1, forward strand.
AATCCAGAAGCATAATCAAACAATCTGTCAGGAATCAGGCTGAGCCCAGCCAGTGGAGTCCCAAGTGAAAGCGCATCAAGAATCCAACAGTCGGTTGCAAATTCTAAAGCAGAGCTTTATTAGGCAAAGTCCACAGTTAGCTAAGCATGCCAAGATCTTCCTAAGCAAAGATCTTGATAATAACAAAGTACAAGCGAAACAGGTGGGGCAGATATAGGGTCCACCAAATAAAGGAGGGGTGCTCAAAGGGTTTGGCGGGAGAGTGGGTAGAAATGACAAAAGGGGTCCTGTTCCCAGGCTACCAGATGGCCAGGTGCCTTATCGGGGAGATGGCACATTGTTGAGACTTAGCTGTCTCCGCAAGGACACTTACAGTGAGATTGATACAGTTGTTGGGGCTCCTCGCCCGCTGGGAAAGGAAGGGAGGAAACTTCTCAGAGGACAGGTTTATTGCTTTATGGCCTTGGGCTGCCTCGGCCGGAGGAAGCCTGAGAAAGTGGGAATATGCAGGAGCAGTGGGGAACAGGATGGCATGAACCAGGGGGGTCATGACACAATCCAGTCCAAGGTCAAGATTTGCAAAGCAGAAGACAGGCAGAACTCAGAGGCACAGTGGGTGTCAGTGTTGTAGCAGTATGCACAGTTGCTTCCATAATGGCTTGGTCTCCCAGCTGTGCTTTAAAAAGTGTTTCTGCTGGCTCAGTCATCATCCTGAGAAGACTCATCTCCTTGCAGCAACCAGGTTAGGAATGCAGACTTCTAATCTGGCATGCTGGGCTCAATTCTGCACTCCCTCACATGCATCCAGCTGGGTGACCTTGGGCTTGCCACAGCACTGATAAAGCTGTTCTGACCAAGCAGTGATATCAGGACTCTCTCAACCTCACCCACCCCACAGGGTGTCTGTTGTGGGGAGAGGAAAGGGAAGGCTGCTTTGAGCCTCCTTTGGGTAAAGTGGCATATAAGAACCAACTCTTCCTCTTCTTCTTGAGTGGACGGAGGAGGCTGTTAGGCTGTGCTGTATGTGTCTGAGAGTCCAGGGCAGCCTGCCCTTCTAACTCCTCCTGCTGGGACTATGCCTGTCTCATATCCCCAGAACTCAGTTCACTCTCTGAGGAATTCCCGTCGGTCTGATGCTCACTCATGACAGTGATTGCACCAAATTAATATGTGATCATGCCTGCGCTATTAAATGGGTTGGAACATTTAGGGTGCTGGTGAACAAAGCTAACTGTTAGGATCACCCTTTGGAAACTGACCATCAAATTAACCAGCAGGTGATTTAGCACACTTGACCACTACTGATTGACCTACGCATACTGAGAATGCATGCGAAGAGAAGTTCAGTACTTTAATCAAAGTAATTCATCTAGGTTTGAAGCTCTAAAGCCTAATTGACTCTGAATAAGTGGCCAATGTATAGCCAATGGTTATAAATTAGAAGATCAAAAACAATTAATAGCTGGCATAAAAGTTTTCTCACTCCCCCCTCCCTCTCATGATTTAAATTGGGCAATAGCTGTTGGACAATAGCTGATGCAATTTACACATCAAGAGATTACAATCAATTAAGGGGGAATTTCAGAGGGGGGATATTTAAGCGTAAAATGGGTATCTAACATTCAGCAGGGAGGAATAAAGCAGAGCTCCTTAAAGATTTAAAAAACACCTTTCCCCAAATACCATGTCTATGCACCTCTAATTGGCTAACACCTTTCATTTCTTCTCACTTCTTATCTAAATGGTTTGATTTACATTCCATTCTTGAGAATGTCATGTATCTTAGTGAGAAAGTAGGAACAACCATGAATATAAGATGACCTCCTACATACACCTGAAAGAACATAAAGTCATATATAAAATCAGATGGCCCTGAATTTAAAATGGCTACTCTTTTAAAAAGTGTGAATAAAGTGTTTATTACTTATTAAATAATAAACAATACATAATATAGACTATAGAAGAAAACAGTTGCTTTCAGTTCTTGCATTGTAATTGTTCACAAATAGTGTTAGATCACAGTGTTTAAAATTCAGCGGGTGAAAGACTGATGTTTTCCAACCCCCTCTTCCCTTAGAGTTGAACAACTAGGAAAAAGCTCTGACAAACTGACAGAATAGCTCATAAACAGAATTAAATACATTGATCTAAATACACTGAAATCAGTGAACAGAGAAAGGTGTAGCTTTGCTTAGGAATACATTGTGACCCTTTCCCACCTTCTCAGTGCTCTCTGTAGGCCAGGAAGTCCCATTTTTCCCAACAGAAGGTGTTATCTTTCTAACCCAGCAGAGCAATATTGTTTGCCTTATCCTTCCCTATCTAAAATTTCCACAAATTCATAACTGGTATTGTGTAAATTGCAGTAAATATTGTGAGAATCGACCTTTTTAGTTTCTCTCCTCGGGGGAAAAACATAAGAACTAGATATGTACACACAAACATTCATACTGTTTTGGATTCAAACCAAAACTGCTTGGGTTGAATTCAAATCATATAAATACCCCTTTACTTTTTTCAGATTCGGACAAATAAATTTGGTCAGATCCAAAATATTTCAGGGGGATTTTGTGCACATGCTCCCCACCCTTCCCAGACAGCAGAGAGCATTTTCACTGTCTGAGAATGTGTGTGTTTGTGTGTGTGTGTGTGTGGGGGGTGAATGTCCACACACTGCTCCTTTTACATCCCTCCCCAAGCTTTAAGGAAGCAGGCAGTTCACCTGTCATTATCAGCTGTTCAGTATCCCACTCTCACTACAAATGTTTCATCAACTTTCATTATTCACTCTCTTCCTCCACCAAGCAGGGAAAATGCATTTAGATGGACAAAATCATGGCTGGATTGTGATTTGGCCACTGCTGATCCAGACCACTTAAATGCAAGGGACGGGCAGTTTGGCGCTGATAGGTCTGAAAAGTATCCAAATCAGCATTGATTTGGGTACTTTTAGACTTGTCTGAACTGAATCAGCCATGCCTACTATGCAACTCCTGCATGAAGCATAGGACAAGAAGTAAAAACTGGTGTGGACTACATTCCAAGCAAGAAACATGGGTCAGCAGAGGTGCAAATCCATCCCTACTTCTAACCATCCAGCAAGCAAGGAGCTGCAGCTTCTAATGATAGCCAGTGAATCCACCTACGGTAACTCCACCTCTCTCTTTGAAAAGCAAAGCATCTTGAAAGGCAGCATTTGCAAGATTCTGTTCACTGGCACTCCTGTCTGCTGGTGAATGAATTGATATATTTCCTTCAAAGTCTTTCTGTTCTCCGTGATGTGCAGCGAATCACCTCTCACAGACAGTGTACACCAGTGTAGAATATTCTGACCCCTTTTTTTAGAAAGCCAAAGAACAAGCAAATAAAAGCACACTTCCTTTTGAGTAAATACAGTAAAAATGTTTTTTATGTTTATTTATGACAGATGTATTTAAAATGACTTGACATAGTGCTTTCATATAGAAATTAAATAACTGGATTGTTTGATTGAATTGAAAGATGGGATGGATTAATTATTTGCAATTGATTTGACTGAACTGAATTCAGTTTTTTAAAAATACACCTGTGAAATCTATGAGTGTGTAACAACAAAGTCTGATTGGATTAATGCCCTTATATAGGGCAAAGAGCATTAAGGTCACTAAAAAAAATTGGGGAGAGCTGATTCCTGGGGAGCTGCCCCCCCCCCAGGCTCACCCTGGCCTTGGGGTGACCCTGCATATGGTGGGTCATAAGCCTTGAAGGCAGGCATAAGTCACATAGATTTCAGAAGCCTTGTCTCCCTCTCTCCTTATTGTGGAGGCAGGAGTGGGCCCTCTTACTTTGCCCCTCCTCTCTTCATCAGGAAGCTGGACTGAGAATGGGCTCTTGGCTGTTTTGGTCTCCCAGTTCACTCTTGTCTGGAGTAACTAATAAGATACAAGATAAATGCCTGCCTTAAGTGCAACAATGACTCAGTCAGTCCTGAATCCTGTGGATAATTAGATTACTTTTGAGACATTGTGCTATAAGTTTCCCCTCTAAAACTGTGAATGTCTAAGCTTTAGGGTTCTTTTTGCGGAAACAATGAGTAGACTAGCAACCACTTTGCTTTAGGGAAGGATTTTTTAAAAATTATTTCAATTAAAATGTACTCTTTAGGAAAGAGCTGACTTCCCAAATAAGGCTTGTGTCATACTCAAGGGAAGCAATTAGATGCAAAACAGGACACCTGGTATGACATTAATGAGCCTCAAGTCCTGTTGTTATCAAGCTTCAAGGACTGTAGTAGGAAATCAGACCAGAACTTTAATTAAATCTGTTGCTAACAACAAAGTTTCCCATGTTTTTATTAATATTATTTTAAAGAATACATTTCAATAAGGATTTGGAGGAAACAATAGTTGTATATTGCCTGCTTAATTAATAACAGTAATAACAAGGGGACACACAAGAATTAGGGGAGTGGAAATCTCTTTCAATAGTCCCTGTTTCCTCCAGCCTTTTGCCTCTGGTTTTCTACACACTCTCAGGACAGAAACACGAACTCAGCAGAGCTTGCCACTTGTGAGTTTGCCTCCATGCTTGGGTAGAGATGGATGGGGCTAAAAATGTCTGCCGTTAATCACTGACTTTACATTTTTATTGCCCCAATGTTTTTGTGAACAACAGCTGTGAATGACAAAGGACTGTTTTTGTAGCAAATAATTATCATACTGTATATTTGGACTAATGATGCTGATTACTAATTTGCTACTAATTTACTTTCTCCTTATATCTGTATTCCTATGATCCCTGTTCCATTGACTGCACACGAAAGCTCATGCCTTGAATAAACCTTTTCTGGTCATAGAAAGTAACCACTGTAGCATTTAGAACAGGTGTGATAGCATTTAGAACAGGTGTGATAGGTATTGCTCTGACAATAGTAACCAGGTTGTGGTGTTCTGTTTTTATTTTTTATTTTTATTGTATATAAAGCGCTTATGAAAGAAAGAAAGAGAAAAAGAAAAAACCAGCTGAGAAAGTAATTCTTGATACATGTAAAAGTATAGTCTGTTATTATCTTAAAGAAGAAGAAAAAAACATCGCATGTTAGTCCTAATCTAAAAGTTACTGTTGTCTTTCTTAGCCAAGTAATTGTTAATACTTATAAGGATACAATCTATTATTATCCCAAATAATATATAGTCAGTTCCCATCGTATTTTGGCCCTAACCTAAAGATTACTGCTGCCTTTCCTAAGAGAGACCAAGTAATTGCTTCACTGTTCGTCACATTCTTCAGGTGGTAGCAAAAGGTGGAATTGTGCTCTTTTCCATGATGTATCTGCTGACAGGCCTTGAAGTATTTGTGCTTCTTCCTTGTTGTCAGGTCGCACAAAGATATCTCTTGATTGCTTCCTGCATGCGGTCGCCTTTAAGTAGACTCTGTATATTTTGTCAATCCGAATCTCTTCCTCCTCTAAATAGTCTTCCAGGCTTTCGGTGCTTTCCTTCCTTAAATCTGTTTTCCCAGATTCTTAGCTCTCCTGTTGATTAACTTCCAGACACTGAATTCTCGTTTGGTGTGTTGCTGGCTGAGTTGTGTTTTCATCAGCTGTTTTTTTCAAACCGTCGATTCTGTCTGAGAGCTCTTTCTTGGTGTCTTGGATTTCCTTTTCAACCTTTTTGACTGCTTTCAGTATCTCTGAGTTCCCTTCGTATAACAAATGAAGGAACTGTGCCTTAGTTAATTATTCCATAGTTCTAAGCAGTCACTTATTATAAGCAGAAAGTATCGCGAGGTCTTGCGGGAGTTCGGGCGATCAAAAATTATCAGTTTGTCAATCTCCGTGTCAAGTCAGCATCCCCCATTGAACTCTTTCCAACAAACCTTTAAATTCTTTCATTTCTTTAAGCTCTTTCTTTGTTTGTTTAATGAGTGTGTTTATCTGGCTTCCTCCCATCCGGAGAAAGGATTCCCTTGTAAATTGGTTAGGAGGGTAGGAGGAGGGCTGGTGTCTGGCTCCAAAGAATAAGAGAAAACTCACAGTCTTTACGCCGCCAACCTTCCCAGACTTCGGCTCCTGTCAGTCTGGTAAGAGATAATCTGGGAAGAATGCAGGGTCAGCTGGTCGTTTCAAGCTTAGAAAGTTGTTTACGTCAAGGACGCCATCGTGACCTTGAGCACAGGCAGCGACGATCCAGAGAGCTCAGTCTCTGGGCATCTGTAGGACCCTCAGGGTGCTGTTCCTGGTTCCTGGGGCGATTTGCACATCTGCTCAGGTCTGCCAGGTGCATTTGCTGCTGACCCCCTGCTTGGCTCAAGAGCTCGTCACGGACCGAACTAGCACAGCGCCATCTTCAGTCATTTTCCCAGGTTGTGGTGTTCTGAACCAACTGGAGTTTCTGAGTCCTTTGTGGAGGCAGCTCCATTTATTTTTTTGTTTATTCTGCCATTCCCAGCAGTGGCAGAATTGCATTGCAATGGTCCAGCCTCATGATCTGCATGGGGAGGTCAGTCATAGCAAAGTAAGGGGCCATCTTCAGAGCTAAATGAACCTTTTTCTTTTTCTTTAGCTGCCTTAGCTTGCTTTTTCAGCAATAATACTGGATCCAGAGTAACCCCTAGGCTCTGTGAGTATCCTCTGAACCCCATCATAAGTAGCAAGACAATGCCCTTCAAGACATCAACCTTCCAATCTACAATACCTCCTTTTTGCCAGATTTCAGCTCCAACTTGTTCTCCTTCAGCCATTTAGCCAGAGCAGTAAGGCATTGACTCAGGACCTTCACAGCATCACCAAGTGATTTAGGAAAAGTAATATGAGTCATCAGCATATAAAGACACAAATCATTTCCATTAAGGGCTTTATATAGAAATTTAATTGCATGGGGAATAAACCATTGCAATCCAAAAGGTGATCTATACTTACCGATCAGATTTCACAAATGTGGGTCCCTATCCCATGGACTGTTCTTCTATAACCATATTCACAGTCAAGGTGGGATTAGGTAGGAGACAAAAGTGGGAGGGAGGGAAGGACATAACAGGAGGAATAAGGAGACCTTTGGAGGAGGCAAAATCATGTTATATGTTTACATAAGAAGTTTGGGTTGGATCTCAGAGGTGCAAAGTGTCCCTGAAGACAGATCTTTTTCTGTGGGCCTGTAGTAGCTTTCAGCATTACCTCAGTTTTTCAGCATCTCTACTTGGAGTGCAATTGTGTGGGAAGAGAAAGAACAGGCCTTAGTCAGCATCCTACACAAGCACCACCTATGTCTCACCTGTTACAACAGCACTCAACTAGTTTGTGGGGAAGGTGAAATAGTAGCTTACTTCTTTAAAAAGTTATATAAAAACACAACTAAAAGGAGTGGTGTGGGAGCAGAAATTGTGGTGGCAGTTGTGCGATAGGATCGTCAAAAAAGGGACTCGATTAAATGGTTAACATCATCATCATAAGAATTCTCATAGATATCTGCCAACAGGGGCAAATAATTAAAATACATACGAATTGAGTCAAAAATTCAAATGAAATTCAATGTTGATGTCTAATTTTTTCCCCTGTACATGTCTGCTTTGAAGTTGAATATGCTTGGCAGCCACTATTTCATCCTTCTGTTTTAAAAACAAAACAAAAAAGCCAACACCACCAATCTTGAATCGCTGAATCAAACCACCAAATATGAGAAATTAGTTCACCTCACTAGAATAAAACAGATGGAAAGATGAAGAGAAGTCTTTATAGGAAATCTAGTAACACATCCTGTGGATAAATAGAACACACTTTGAGAAATGATCTCTTTTGAAAAAGAACAAAACAATGTGTTTTCTCTTATAATTCCTTTAATGATTTACCCAAGAATACTCAAATTAGTCTGTATTCATCCTTGGTGTGCACTGTATTTAATATGTTTGCATCCTGTTTTCATTCCTGACCTATGGGACTCAAAGTGGACTCACACTTTAGGTCGCCACTCTGTATAAATGCTCATGGGGGAAATAAGCCAATTAAATAGCAAGTGAGGAAGCCTGGGTAAAGCCTGTCAACTATAAAAGAGAGAGACTTGAAACTAATCAAAGTTGAGCACTTAACCTGGAAGAAGACTCATCTGAAGGACTCTGGTTGATTTAATGTACTGTTGAGCTTTATGTTACTGAATAAAGGTACCCAGGAAGGGAATATAACCTAGAAAATAAGCAGTTTCTTCAGAAGTTTTTTCAAACACTGAACATTATTTTCCCACTAATATTTGAAAAAGTCATTTAGGAGATTTAGGCCCAGGGAACTGTGGAGAGCTCTTAAGTGCCCTTGGATGTAATTTTAACTTTCTTCAATCTTTCTCATCATTTCACCTTTGGCACATTTTGAAAAGATAACCAGAAAGCAACTCTTTGTTGTTTTTATTCACTGTCATCATGTTCACCCAATTTTCAGTGGATGTCACTCTTTTAATTTTAACTCAAGTGCAGGTATAGCGAATTCTAGTCAAGATGTGAAAAAGTAGCCATTTAATTTAGCGGGTTAAAAAAAAAACTGTCCTAGAACTATCCCCCAAAGGAACTTATAGAATTTTATTTATACTCCCATATGCATATGAAACTCAAAATGGAGACGATGAATGGAATGGTAATAATAGTGGAAGTAGCTGGGATTGGCAAGAGGCTGCATGAGAGATGCTATACAAACAGCTGGATTTTCTGAGGAAAAAAATCATTATAGTTGCATGTTTGCGCTTTGGGGGAATTTTTACCATGATTGTTTAGTTTTGGGTACAGACTCCCCCCAAATCAGAGCAATAGGTCCAGTTTTACAGACCCCTAAGTAGATGGTACAGATTCAGAGGAATCCACTCATTCCTAAAATGGAAGTAGCAGGAGAACTCCAGTCAGTCACAACAGTTTTTTAAAAAAAACTATCTGCATTTTTCTACTTTTATAGTGACTGACAGTAATTTTTTTTTATATTTCTACTAAAAAAATCTGTATTTGCTATCCTTCTTTGTAGTGGTCTGTTTGTTTCCTTTTACAAAATGAAAGTGGCTTCCTTTGCATACCTCCCATTATTTTCTGATGGTCTACTATTATAGGGATGTACTAAAACAAATTACAATAATGTCTATTTATAGGGCCCCATAGGGGCCAGCCCAGTCTGGGGGCACCCAGCTTTGCTGGGTGCTCCTGGATTAAGCCCAACCTGAACTAAAGTCCAGGCACTGGTCATGTCCTAGACACTGGCTGGACAGTGCTCCTCCCTTAGTGCCTGTTCCCAAATATTACAGGCACTAATGGTTACAGATTAGATTTCTATACCACCTTCCCATACGGCTCAGGGAACAATGGGAGAGGTCGGATGTCTGAAGACCCATTGAATATAATGGGAGCCAGGAATGCCAACTGCCTTGCATAACCTCCAGTGAAGCATGTTACATCACACAAAAGTTGCAATCAAATTGGGGGACAAATTACAAATTACAAGACCTGGAATGATAGCATCCAGAGTAGAATGACAGTCTGGGTGGGGAAAACAGTGTCAAGAGTGAGACAACAGCCCATTGGATTGTAATCAGTGTTCTGGCAGCTGTCATTCCCATCCCAGAGCAGTTTATTGATCCGAGATTCCATCATTCCACTCTGGGGGCTGTCATTCCAGTTCTAAAGCAAACTTTCCCATCCCAGGGGCTATCATTCTGCTCCGGGGGATGTTATTCTAATCACAGAACACTTGTTCTACTCCCAGGGGCTATCATTGTAGTCTGCGGGCTGGCATTCAATGCCCAGGGCAGTCTATCTGGTTGCAGTCATTATCTCATGGCTTTCTGGAGGTCCCAGGCCCTCAGACTGCAAGTTTGGCATCCAGCTGGGTGAATGTTTTTTTCCAGTTTTAACCCTGTCCTGGTAGAATGCCCAACAGATAAAGGCCCAGGCCCTGTAAGTCCACTCTAGGCTTCACACAGCTTTTCCATCAGGATGTATGGCAGGATGTATGGCAGGAAACCTCGCAAAAAGTCTGCCCAAAAAGACATCAGTGTTTTTTTTCTGCATTTGGAGCTGGTTTTGCCATGGAAAAGCCACAACTGTATTCTTTATTATGCACAGCATTCCTCCCTCATAGCAGTCACTACATCTTTTCAGTGCAGTATTTAAAACTAGCTTTACAATAACTTTAATTTTACAATGGTTATGAAGATGCCTGTTTTTGCATGCATAAAAAGTAGCATGTTTTTGATCTCCTCCCCTGTTCCACCATCACCAATGGGGGAAACAGACAGCCTTTGTTTGTTGCAGACCCTCCCACCTCTGCTATGACAACCAGCAAAAAAATAATTTATTCATTCCCTCAGGGGCATTTGATTTCAATCTACTCTCTACAAGGAACAGCACACCTCAGAGGGGGAAAGGTTGTCGTGTTTTCAAAAGACTGTGTGCCCCAATAGAAATTCCTTTTTGAGGTCCCTGTGTCCACGAACTACAATTCCTATAAAGCCCTGCTAGCAGCATGTGCTAGAGTGGTGGTCATATGACATGGCCTGCTAATGGGAATTTAGCACAAATGAGGAATTACCCCCCCCCCAATATTTGTCATGCATAATCCTTGTAGAGAAACACAACCATTTTAAAAAATTGTGATTTAAAAGGGTCCATGTGCTGGCTTCGATGAAAACCTTTGCATGCATAACCCACCCTGGTATTACCCAGTTAAATATATTTTGGGAGCTTAATACTAGATCCATCATTATCAATTGTAAATTGTTTGCATTTTATGCTCTGTACTAGAGGTACACCTAGGAATGCAACAGGCACTAGTGCCCATTGCGGAGCAGCCCTGCTGCCAAGTAGGGCCAACTCCACAGCACCCTGAAGTGTGCCCGACTCTCCTCCTACCTGCTCTTAGGTGGACTGGAGGCCACAGGAGAGCTGAGGTCTCACTTGCCAGGGCAGGGCTAGTGAGAGGGCCCAGCTCTCTTCCCTCCCTGCTCTTGGGTGGACTGGAGGCCATGGGAGAGTCAAGCCCAGACAGACAGCAGGACTGCTGGGGCAGGCCCTGTGTCCATGGTGCCATCTGATGACTGGTGACTTGCCACATAGCTGGGTTGCTGAATAGTTGCCCCCCCCCCCAATGCAGCTTACCATTCACGAAGCGGGACCAGCTCTTTTCCTGGCAGGAAGGAGGGAGGGCAGGGAAAATTCACCTCAATTGTCCCTCAGTGGAAAAGTGCCCTCTCCATATTTGGTCCATGTCCCTCACTGAGGGCCAATTGGGGCAGGCTTTACCTGGTGCATTATCCGCATGCAATCTCGGTATTATCTTGGCTAGAGATAAACATTTTATACTGTTTTAACTATATTACCTCTGTTTTAATATTGTTGTGAACTGCTCTGAGCAGTACATCCTTTGAAATGATACATAAATCATTCTACTTTGGGATACTCTCAAGAACTCACCCCCTTCCTGTTGGTCTACCATTATTTCCTGCAGGGGATATGAAGGGGCAGGAGTGGCTGTTTATCATCCAGATGACACCAAAATCAATATTCTGACTCTATATATATCTGACTTGATTCTACCTGCCTCTAGATTGTTTCCAAACGGATATGCTTTATTGAATTTATATTTAGTTATGATAATGGGGTTTTACTGGGACAACTTCAGAAATCTCTTTCATGTCACTGAGGCTGTTTGGGAACACATTTTTACTGGGTATTTGGGTAGTTGGTGCTGAAAGAATAGGTCCAATAGGCCCAGAAGGGAAGGCGGGGGGTGGGGGAGAAACATCCTTTTCATGTTCTCACAGAAACTCATGTCAAGGTCTTGCAGGAGAGCATCAAACAATTTCTCTACGAATAGCAGGAACTCTAGAGTAGACACAGGAAAAGTGTCCCTTGTTTTCTGGGTCGCTTATAGTTTTGCACAAAGATGCTTTGGCTGTAAGCCAACTTTGCATGAAAAGTGAGAGCCTGGTAGGGAGGGGTGAAATGGACAGCTGAGGTAATATGAGGGCAAGGGTGTCAATGACACCTGTTATGATTGCAAATATATAGATTACCAGTAACAACTGCACTTTGCATTTACTTAACAAAACAGGCTCACACTATTTTAACTGACATGTTATATGTGTTGTCTGATGAAGAATAATAACCAAATAATAAAGAAGGTCCCAATCAAGAAACTTTAATTTATCTACAAAAATATTACCTGGGATTATAAAAACATGTTTACACCAAATTTGATGATAACACTATATAAGGTTATTGGGGTGGTGCATACACCACTAGTAAGTTTCATGCCAAGGATACTGAATAAAGAACCTTAAATGTAAATCACATGGTAACCATGGTTCCTTCATGCCAATTACATCTCTGGTGCTACCCAGTCCCTTCCCCCAAATACACACCAAATAAACTGAAACTTTTAATCTCGAGACTGAATTTTCACAGGTGAGCAAAAGGTCTGACAAGGGATTCAGGTGCCACCCATTCTGGATGGGTTGCATTCCCCTTGACAGGTCTGTAGTCTGTGAATGCTCTTGGACTCACAATGACATAAAGGCCTAAACCTAGCACAGTTGCTCTACCCAAAGTTTCTAGGATATACTAATACAGTAACAATAAGCATAACAATAGGTACAGAGGCAAGGTCCACAAACTGGAGTCAGAAGTCACAGGTTCAGTCCAAGGGTCAGGGTCTGGAGGATCAAGGGTTTGAGGGTCCAGCTCCAGGGGTGGAACCTGTACAAAATGGAGGGTCTGGGTCCCAGGCTGTAGGAACAAGCACAGGTTACCAGCAACATGGTGCAAAGCAGCAAGTCAGGATAGGGCAGGTAAACTTCACAGAGGCATAGTAAGCAAAGTGGCTTGAATACCATGCCTTGCTCAGCATGTTCTTTATCTGTCATCTTTGTCAACTCATGCCCTGAAAGTGAGATGTCACTTCTTACAGCCACACAGGTACAGATCTTTATTGTTTCCTTATCAGTTCTGGTCCTGCACAGACTCCATTCCAGTAATTAACACTGATCATTGCTGAGCCATCAAGTGTCTACGGCACCTTCTCCCTAGAGCTATCAAGCACCCTCTTCTCCTCCTATGTTCTGCTAGTTCAGGAGAGGCTGGACCAAGACATATGAGAAAAGGTTGGGGAAGCTTGGTCTGTTTAGCCTGGAGAGAAGACAACTGAGAAGGCATCTGATAACCATCTTCAAATCTTTAAAAGGCTGCCATGCTGAGGATGGAGCAGAGTTCTTCTCTCTTGCCCCGGAGGGACGGACCAGAACCAATGGGATGAAATTAATACAAAAGAAATTCTGTCTAAACATCTAGAAGAAGTTTCTGACAGAGTGGTTTCTCAGTGGAACAGGCTTCCTTGGGAGGTGGTGTGTTCTCCATCTTTGGCCTGGATAGCCATCTGATGGAGAGGCTGATTCTGTGAAGGTTCAAGGAGGCAGCAGTTTACAGGGGTTGAGTGAGATGGTTGTGAGTGTCTTGCATAGTGCAGAGGGTTGGACTAGATGATCCAGGTGGTCCCTTCCAACTCTATTATTCTATTTTGCTAAGAGATGAAGATGATGACCTCTGTGGTATCTCTCTTCTGAAAGACTGAGAAGTCTGGATGTGACTAGGAAGTATTCTCACCTCCTGATACTTTGCCCATTGGGTCTGTTGCTGTACCCAGCTGCTCAGCTGGGGAATCCAGGGATGTGGGGCATGATTCTTCTGATTCCTCCAATGAGGAGGAGGTGACAACTGGCTGCCCCTATTGCTGGACAGACAAATGGCAACTTTGACAACTGAGCCAGCTGGGCTGGAAGACAGAACCCCGACGAGAGCTTCTGGAAGGTGTTTTTAGCTTTTCCTAAGTTGCAAACTTTTTGAGGATCATTAAATGAAGTTGCATTGTGAAAAGACAAAGTTTAAGGGGGGGGGGGGACTTGTAGCCTCTGGAGAGGAGTCTTTTTATCTGGGTATGTTGCTCACTGAGCAAGGTCTGTTTGCCTGGGGCTGATTGCAAGCCCCACTCTATTCTGCTGCTGCTGGGAGATGGGAACTGTGAATTGTAAGCCTCCATCTAGGTAGAGATGTGACAGTCAAAGGGCTCTTGGTCTGTGGTTCCTTTAAACCACTAACCAATCACAAAGGTAGAAAATCAACTGGGGAGTGGGGGCTATCCAGTGTTTTTCAGAGGATGCAACATGTATGATTATATACCTACTGGGTGAATATCATGGGTATCTGCTTGCATAGTATTTGGTTCTCATGGAGCAGGTGTGTTCCCTTGAGGTTAGGGTTACTAACTTAGAGAAGCTGAGACAGAGAGAGAGGTTTAGGGAAGACACCCCGGAGAGACCAGAGTAATTTCATTCCCATGCTGTTGCCAAGAGTGAGTCTTTTAAGCAGAAAATTTATTATTATTATTGTTATTGTTATTATTAAAATTTATATGAGGTATTATCTCCAGTTTCCAGAATGTCAGGTGGCAATCCCAACATACATTTATGAGAGTGTAAAAGAAGGAAATAATATAAAAATATTATCAGGTACACACTGCCACAGCTTTTTTAAAGCTTCAGTACAGAATTCATCCCAATTTATTTATTTTCAAAAAGATTAATGACATGAGCACCCACCAGTATGGTTATTTGCATTCCTATTGTAAGAAGAACTGGATTTATTATTCATGATATATCTTGAATCAGAATATAACTTGAAAATCAAATGCATAGTTCTTCATCTATTTCAATATATTGTCAGCAATTTTGTGGTAAGAAAAACCCACATGAAATATTGTATATAAAGAATACTGTGCATTGTCTTTTTTGCCTTTGATTTTGTACTCTCCTGTCATATAACTGACTGTAACATTAGCTTACCTTTTCTCACTTTTGTAGCTTTCCTTGAAGGCCAATTCAAACTTGACTGTTCATATTGTTGCTCTTCCTTCCCTCTGTCCATTTGCTGATGATGTTGCAACTAATTCAGCATTGCTTGAATACAATAACATCAGGGCACTAGGGCAGCAGTCTGCACAGCAATGAGGAAATGTCCTCTGGAAACCATAAAGGTCATATTTGTGACCAGATGATTCGGGGAATGCTAACTTTGTTCAGATATTCTGACTGAAATTGTGACTAGCTCAGTGGAAATAGAATACAACTGCTTCAAAAGTTAGACCAGCTGCTTCCTCCTCAGGCTGAGTTCCAAAATGTATGTTCATGAAGATACTGAAGCAGTGAGGGGTTTTCTCCTGCTGAGTTTGTGTTAAGATGGCCTAGATTTGGTGACAGAAGACGTTAGCTAGAGAGTAGGGGAAAGCTTCTGGCTTTATTGAGTGAACAAACACATCTGTACACAGCCCGTGGCGCCACGGGCGCCACGGACTGTATAAAGGAGTAAGGGGTAGTGGGGAGGAGTTAGGGCGGGACCGGTCCGGGATAAAAACTCGGAGGGGCCAATCAGGAGCCGCGAAGCGGCTCCTGATTGGCCCCTCCAAGTGTCCATCCCGCCCGAAGCAGGCAATGGGGAGCCGCGCGAAGCGCGGCTCCCCATTCCCTGCTTCACCCGCACAGCGACAGGTAAGCGCTTCGGGGGCCGTTCGCCGCTGGGGGAGGGTGGGGGTGGTGGGAGCCGGCCTTCTCTGGGCGTCCGGAGCGCCCTCGCGGTAGCGAGGGCGCTCCGGAGGCCCAGAGAACGCCGTTCGCCGCTGGGGGAGGGTGGGGGTGGTGGGAGCCGGCCTTCTCTGGGCGTCCGGAGCGCCCTCGCGGTAGCGAGGGCGCTCCGGAGGCCCAGAGAACGCCGTTCGCCGCTGGGGGAGGGTCGGGGTGGTGGGAGCCGGCCTTCTCTGGGCGTCCGGAGCGCCCTCGCGGTAGCGAGAGCGCTCCGGAGGCCCAGAGAACGCCGTTCGCCGCTGGGGGAGGGTCGGGGTGGTGGGAGCCGGCCTTCTCTGGGCGTCCGGAGCGCCCTCGCGGTAGCGAGAGCGCTCCGGAGGCCCAGAGAACGCCGTTCGCCGCTGGGGGAAGGTCGGGGTGGTGGGAGCCGGCCTTCTCTGGGCGTCCGGAGCGCCCTCGCGGTCGCGAGAGCGCTCCGGAGGCCCAGAGAACGCCGTTCGCCGCTGGGGGAGGGTCGGGGTGGTGGGAGCCGGCCTTCTCTGGGCGTCCGGAGCGCCCTCGCGGTAGCGAGGGCGCTCCGGAGGCCCAGAGAACGCCGTTCGCCGCTGGGGGAGGGTGGGGGTGGTGGGAGCCGGCCTTCTCTGGGCGTCCGGAGCGCCCTCGCGGTCGCGAGAGCGCTCCGGAGGCCCAGAGAACGCCGTTTGCCGCTGGGGGAGGGTGGGGGTGGTGGGAGCCGGCCTTCTCTGGGCGTCCGGAGCGCCCTCGCGGTCGCGAGAGCGCTCCGGAGGCCCAGAGAACGCCGTTTGCCGCTGGGGGAGGGTGGGGGTGGTGGGAGCCGGCCTTCTCTGGGCGTCCGGAGCGCCCTCGCGGTCGCGAGAGCGCTCCGGAGGCCCAGAGAACGCCGTTCGCCGCTGGGGGAGGGTGGGGGTGGTGGGAGCCGGCCTTCTCTGGGCGTCCGGAGCGCCCTCGCGGTAGCGAGAGCGCTCCGGAGGCCCAGAGAACGCCGTTCGCCGCTGGGGGAGGGTGGGGGTGGTGGGAGCCGGCCTTCTCTGGGCGTCCGGAGCGCCCTCGCGGTAGCGAGGGCGCTCCGGAGGCCCAGAGAACGCCGTTCGCCGCTGGGGGAGGGTCGGGGTGGTGGGAGCCGGCCTTCTGTCGGCCCCGGCTGCGGCCTCGCCCGGCGAGCCCGCTCCCGGGGCCGACAGGACGTCGTGGGAGCCTTTGGGGAGGGTGGGGGGGCGGGAGCCTCCCTTCCCAGCCCACCTTTTCCCTCCGGCTTCTGCCGGGGCTGAGCTCTCCCTCGCACCCGCGACGGAGATCTCCGCCCCGACAGAAGCCTCCTTTCCCAGCCCCCCTTTTCCCTCCGGCTTCTGCCGGGGCTGAGCTCTCCCTCGCACCCGCGAGGGAGATCTCCGCCCCGACAGAAGCCCCCTTTCCCAGCCCCCCTTTTCCCTCCGGCTTCTGCCGGGGCTGAGCTCTCCCTCGCACCCGCGAGGGAGATCTCCGCCCCGACAGAAGCCCCCTTTCCCAGCCCCCCTTTTCCCTCCGGCTTCTGCCGGGGCTGAGCTCTCCCTCGCACCCGCGAGGGAGATCTCCGCCCTGACAGAAGCCTCCTTTCCCAGCCCCCCTTTTCCCTCCGGCTTCTGCGGGGGACGGGCTCTCCCCCCCAGCCCATCTAGCGCCCATTTTATTTAAATTTAAAATGGGCTTGAAATCTAGTGAACATATAAAGCAGGGGTAGTCAAACTGCGACCCTCCAGATAGCCATGGACTACAATTCCCATGAGCCCCTGCCAGTGAACACAGTGTGACTACCCCTGATATAAAGCGTTTGTATCCCATCTTCCTGCCATATATCTAAGAAAAATTCCTCCAGCATCACCATGTAAATAAATTCCAATAAAATATCACTGCCAATTAAAATCAATACAAAACACATATAAAAACAACAGGAAAAAAACCCTTTAAATTTCTAAATATATGGTGAACCCTGCTGCACAGAAAGAACTTATAACAAGTGGAAAACAAAAGAATTATAATTACAAATGAATGAACATGAAAGGAATGGTCTTTTAAAGAAAACTGGATGGAAAAAAGTGAAAAGAATTGCTTTTCTTGCTCACCCCTATTAATGGGTGACTTTTTCAGAATCTCCCATGAAGTTAGCAAATAGCCAAGCCATGTTAACAATATTGTGGCACCACTTTTCTTTTTAACCTCAGCTGGACTCTCTGAGAAGTGACCTAGAGGTATGTGCCTCTCTAATTCATTCTCTGAGCCACTTGGTCCTTGCCTTCAGACCTTTCTGGCACCCATTAAAGTTTTATTGACTTATCTTTCACCATTTTAACAGCAAAGTGGATGAGGAAATTCAAATGTCAACCTGAAGCATGAGACATGGCAAGTGAAACACAACCTTGAGTCGATTTATGGATAGGAAGTGATAGTCTCTTTCTGTTCATCATAAGAGGAAACTCTCCATTTCCCATAAATAATCTACCCAGTAACTTGGAGTCAGGTAAGTCATATTGTCCAAATGAAAAACTTGTTTACATGATCAGGGACATGATTACTAAAGATCTCAGACTGCTGCAAAAATACTTCCTTGCTCAGTGTGTCAGAAATCAACCATTCATATGTTTTGTTTTGTTTTTAAATCAAGTTATAACCTGCATATCCAAGAATATGTATAAACTGCCCTAAATGGACCAGACTGCTCTCCTCCCCAGGCCTGAGTGCTTCCTCCAAGCAATGTCCACGAAAATAAGCTTCACTAAAAATGAATGGAAGAGATTTCCATAAAATTGGTTTATGATTGGGGCGCAAAGCTCTTAAATAATGTGGGGTTTTCCTTTCTGGTTTCAACATATTTCAGTCTCTTAATCTACTAGTTGTACAAATGAAATGAGACAAAAGTTCAGTATGTTTATGAGAACGATCCTTAGGTGTCAACTCTGTTATAATATAACACTTTGGCACTTACCTATCCATATAAACTTGACTTTTATTTTTATTTTTTTTAAATTTGATTTGATTTCTATACTGCCCTTCCATATGGATCAGGACGGTTTACATATAACATCTTAGAGGATACATGGAACGAGTCAACATACAACATAGTCAATATACAACAATAACAATACAACAGAGGTTCTAAACAACTTCAGTGGTCCCAACAATAACAACATAACAAGCTAACCTCCCTAAAGAGGTTAGGCTGCTTCAGGCCATGGAGGGGATGTCAGAGGTGGGGGGGGACCTGTGGTTGGTCTCAGGCAAATGCCTGGAGGAGGAGCTCCCTTTTGCAGGCCCTGCGGAACTGTGGGAGTTTAGGCAGGGCCCTGATCTCTTCAGGGAACTCATTCCACCAGGTGGAGGCCACAATGGAAAAAGCTCTGGCCCTTGTTGAGGACTGACATACTTGTTTGGGGCCAAGGATCACCAGCCAGTTGGCAGTGGAGGAGCATAATGATAATAATAGGTGGAGAGACGGTCTCTCAGGTACATTGGGCCCAGACCGTGTATGGCCTTGAAGGTAAGAACCATGACCTTAAGCCTGATCCAGAATTCAGTTGGGAGCCAATTGAGTTGTTGAAGTATAGGCTGGATATGAGATCTCCATGGTGTGTTGGTGAGATTCCTGGCTGCTGCATTCTGCACCAACTGCAGTTTCTGGTTCAAGGATAAGGGTAAGCCTGCATAGAGCGAGTTGCAGAAGTCCAAAATAGAGGTGACCGTTGTGTGGATCACTGTGGCTAGGTGGTCTGGTGCCAAGTAGGGCACTAGTAGGTTGGCTTGGTGTAGGTGGTAAAGGTGGCTCTTGGTGTAAGAGCCTCTTGTGGCGCAGAGTGGTAAGGCAGCCATCTGAAAGCTTTGCCCATAAGGCTGGGAGTTCAATCCCAGCAGCCGGCTCAAGGTTGACGCAGCCTTCCATCTTTCCGAGGTCGGTAAAATGAGTACCCAGCTTGCTGGGGGGTAAACGGTAATGACTGGGGAAGGCACTGGCAAACCACCCCGTATTGAGTCTGCCATGAAAATGCTAGAGGGTGTCACCCCAAGGGTCAGACATGACTCGGTGCTTGCACAGGGGATACCTTTACCTTTACCTTTAGGTGGTAGAAGGCCAGCTGCGCTACTCTTGTGACCTGCACCTCCATGGAGAGGGAGGCATCGAGGATCACCCCCAGGTTTCTGGCAGAGTGGGCTACTGTTAGATGCACTCCATCCAGGTTAGGTAGGCACGCTTCCTCTCTTGGTCCCTTCTTACCCAGCCACAGGACCTCCATCTTTATAGAGTTGAGCTTCAGACGATTCTGCTTGAGCCATTTTGTCACTCCTTCCAGGCATCTGGCTAACATTTCTGGGGGGAATCGGGGCGGTCATCCTTTAAGAGGAAGAGCTGGGTGTCATCTGCATATTGTTGGCAACCCAGCACAAACCTCCATACCAGCTGAGCACGAAGGTGCATGAAGATGTTAAATAGAATAGGAGAGAGGCAAGCTCCCTGTGGGACTCCACATGTGAGCTGATGACAGTTAGATACTCTCTCACCTATTTCAACCCTCTGTCCGCGACCCCGGAGTAAGGAGATCAGCCATTTGAGAGCTGTTCCCCGTATCCCAGCATCGGCAAGGTGATAAGCTAGGAGCTCATGATCTACAGTGTCAAATGCTGCTGATAGATCTAATAGTATAAACAGCGCTGACCCGCCTCAGTCTAGCTGGCAATGGAGGTCATCCATCAGGGCAACTAGTGCCATTTCCACCCCATGGCCAGGCTGGAAACCCAACTGAAATGGGTCAATGGCTGTAGTTTCCTCCAGGAATGCTGATATTTGGTCTGCTGCAGCCCTTTCAACTAACTTCCCCAAGAACGCTAACTGCGAGACGGAGCAGTAGTTGTCAGGCTTCTGCGGGTCAAAGGATGGTTTTTTGAGCAATGGGCGTACCACTGCTTCTTTTAGTCCTTCTGGGAATTCTCCCATTGCGAGAGAGAGAGGTTGATTATTTCTCGAAGGGGGCCCCCAAATCTTATGTCCGTTGTTTTTAGGTGCCATGATGGGCATGGGTCTAGTGAGCAAGTGGTTGGCCTCATTGTGTTAGCATCCTTTTAAGATCATGTATGGTTAGATTCTCTAAACAGCCAGTGAAATACGCAGATTTCTGTATCACATCTGAGAGATGTTTTTGCCAATCTAGTTGGCACAATTAGAAAAGAAATCCCTTCAAATGAGAACCTGGCAAAGATGAACAAAATGCCAGGTGCAGACTTTATTCACCTAGGACTGTGTGCACTGGTAACAATTTGGGTGGCTGGATGCTCATCAGCTGTGAGCAGGCATGGTGAGTATCAAACTTCTGTTCACCATATTTTAGTCAGCCAGTCCTGGCTTCTTCCTGTTTTTCTTAAATTTTAGAAAAGTGGAAAATGGATTATATAATATAATTGTGTATATCTTCAAGTATTTAAAAGGGCGCCATATTGAGGATGGAGCAGAATTGTTCTCTCTTGCCCCAAAGGCACAGACCAGAATGAATGGGATGAAATTAATTCAAAAGAAATTCCAGCTAAACATCCGGAAGAAGTTCCTGACAGACTGGTTTTTCAGTGGAACAGGCTTCCTTGGGAGGTGGTGGGTTCTCCATCTTTGGAAATTTTTAAACAGAGGCTAGATAGCCATCTGATGGAGAGGCTGATTCTGTGAAGGCACAGGGGTGGCAGGTTACAGTAGATGAGTGATTGGAATGTGAGTGTCCTGCATAGTGCAGGGGGTTGGGTTGGACTAGATGACCCATGAGGTCCCTTCCAACTCTATTATTTCATGATTCTATGATTCTTTGATTCTATGAAAAGATGCAATGAGCCTAAGGAAGCCAAGGTGGTTCCATAAGCAGTTGTCAAATGATTTGAGGAATAAAAAAGTGTCATTTAGGAAATGGAATGATCGCCTTATTACCAAGGATGAGTATAAACAAATAACCAATAATTGTAGGAAAAGTGTTAGAAAAGTTAAAGCTCAATATGAGCTTAGGCTAGCAGGAAGTGCTAAACATAGCAAAAAAGGCTTCTTTGGTTATATTTCAAGTAATAAAAAGAGTAGGGGCTTGGTAGGACCATTGTGTGGACAAGAAAGTAAAATTATAACAGATGATGAAGAGAAGGTTGAAGAGAGAACCTCTTCAGTAAGTAGTGCAGTGGGAAGGCAGGGCCAGGAGGAGGAGGTAGAGTGCTTCTGGGCATGAAGGTTCCACATGGCAAATATTTGTGGAGACTTAGACAAACAGTGGCACCCCCATCAAGTGGCCCTGTGTCACCAAGCATCACTAAGTTCTGCCCTTCTACTGCATCACCAACTCCCTCCCCCTGCTTGATATGGCACCGAATAGATTAGGTATGCTGTGGGGCAATAAACATAGGGCAGTTGGCTCTCACCTCAGATTTCTCTCTCCCACTTCCCGGGAAGTAGGTCATATCATAGAAAGAAGGGTGGCGGCGGGGGGGGGGCCTTTTGGTTCTGCTACTGTCAACATATTTGATAAAAGCACATCATTCTTTCTACTTTGCTCTCCCTTACTCTTCAACCTTGAAGTGAAGTGGAGAAAATGGAGAGGCAAAACAAATACGTCACTGGTTTCCATAGTGCCCCCAAAGACATATGAAAAAATCGTATCCATTCATTTATTTTAATATTTGTATCTCATGATTTGAACAGAATCAGTTATGAGCTCAAACACATTTTTGAGGCAGCCAACACATCCATTAGAGCAATAAAATACTGGTTTAAAATAACCATGTCACCTCCTGTACAGCTGAGCTGTAGTTACTGAATTCATTTTGTGTACAAATGTGTTTAGCAATTGTCAGCACTCATCACAAGAACATTCTTGTGAATTAGGACCCTTTCTCCTTAGTCTCATTGTCCTTCCATTCTCTTAATGTCTCACATGCCCGGCTGTGATGAACTGCACTTTTAAAAGCTTACAAGTGCTGTGCAAACAAATAAAGGACTGTAAAAGGTTAATTCTTTATGGAGCCAGAGAGCCTTGAACGACAGTCTGTTCTAAGAAATCTAATTGGTTAGCATCGGCTGAGCAGAGAAAAACTTCTGAACTGGAAGCTGAGGAGAATCCAGACCATTCCCACGTGAGGAATTTGCCTTTGGACAGCCTGGTGGGTTGCTGGTGGGTTTTAGTCCTGCTTCCACATGATGTCGTCAGCAACCCAAGGCTGTGCAGGGCGTGGTGTGAGTTTTGGCCACATTTGCCTCACAATGAGGGGAATTGCCAAAACTGGATTTGCCACTCCTTATGGCACTTCACATTGTGGAGCAACCAGGGTCAAGCCCATGTGGATGGAGAAATGTGTGACAGTCTTACTAGCATTGTCTCGCCCTTGTAACTGCCTTCCCCTCTCTGTTTCCTGCTCACAAGATTTTTTTTTAATGGTGTGATCTGTATTGTTGTGGGACCGCAAAGCTACATTCACCAAAATTAGAATAAAATGTTCTGTTCATTGTCCTCATCTGTTTTGGGATCGGGCTGCCAAGACACATCCCTATTTGTGTTTTCTGGTGTTTGGGTTTTAACAGAAAAAGGGGGGGGGGGCATGTGATGAAGCAGCCCTCTGCCGATCAGCTAGGCATCCATGCTCCTCATTTTTAAGCCTTCCTGTTCAGACATAATCACTCACTGGGGTCCAGGTATCATGGCCAGCCTTTCACAAATCTATCCAAATGTAAATAGAGACCAAAATGCCACAAATCCCCTAATTGTGTGTGGGGGGGATGCTTTATTGTTTTAGCATTTCTTCATAGCAACACTGAAGTGCCATTTTTTAAAATTAATTTCAGTGCTTGGGGGGAGGGCAAGGAAGATTGCGTCCACAAAACAACCGCTATTCTGTGATTGGTGGCTTGCTGTGATTGAGAGGGGGGAGACATTTGC
Organism: Paroedura picta; assembly: GCF_049243985.1. Taxonomy (NCBI): domain Eukaryota; kingdom Metazoa; phylum Chordata; class Lepidosauria; order Squamata; family Gekkonidae; genus Paroedura; species Paroedura picta. Next base: position 68,588,751 of record NC_135369.1, read on the forward strand.
TTTGTTTTCCCTTACCACCTCATCAAAAGGCAAAAAGCCACAATGAGGCAGCAAGAAAACATAGGAAAGGTTTCCCATCAGGAAGCTTGCAAACGGCTTCCAACCGCATGTTTACAAGCAGGAGGTGGCACGAGTTTAATGCCTCCATGTAGAAATGGTTCTAGTGTGAATTCAGCTCTAGCCAAGAAGAGTCAAGAATGGACAGATTTAGAATTTAGTCCTGACTCAGAGCAAAGGCCAAAGCTGAGAGTGAGCTAAGATTGGCCAGGAAAGCCCACTGTAACAAGAAAAGATTTTTCAGTTATGTGAGGAGCAAACATAAAGTAAAGGAAGCAATAGGCCCACTATTGGGTGCGGATGGACAAACTCTAATGGAGGATACAGAGAAAGCAGAAAGGCTCAGGGCCTATTTTACATCTGGTTTTTCCCCCCACAAGTCAAAGGGTTTAGGCACATCTAGAGATGGCAGTAGCCAAGAGATAGTGTCTGGGTGGCAGGTTGACATGGACAGAGAGGTTGTCGAGAGGCATTTAGCTGCACTGAATGAGTTCAAATCCCCTGGGCTGGATGAAATGCACCCAAGAGTGCTCAAAGAACTTTCCGGAGAACTTGCACAACCCTTGTCCATCATCTTCAGGACCTCTTTAAGGACTGGAGATGTCCCGGAGGACTGGAGGAGAGCAAATGTTATTCTGATCTTCAAAAAAGGGAGGAAGGATGACCCGGGAAACTACAGACCAGTGAGTCTGACCTCTGTTGTGGGGAAGATAATGGAGCAGATATTAAAGGGAGTGATCTGCAAACATCTGGAGGACAATTTGGTGATCCAAGAAAATCAGCATGGATTTGTCTCCAACAGGTCCTGCCATACCAACCTGGTTTCCTTTTTTGACCAAGTAACAGGTTTGCTGGATCGTGGAAATTCGGTTGATGTCGTTTACTTGGATTTTAGCAAAGCTTTTGACAAGGTTCCCCATGATATTCTGATGGATAAATTGAAAGACTGCAATTTGGATTTTCAGATAGTTAGGTGGATAGGGAATTGGTTAGAGAACTGCACTCAAAGAGTTGTTGTCAATGGTGTTTCATCAGACTGGAGAGAGGTGAGTAGTGAGGTACCTCAGGGCTCGGTGCTCGGTCCGGTACTTTTTAACATATTTATTAGTGATCTAGATGAGGGGGTGGGAAGGACTACTCAACAAGTTTGCAGACGACACCAAATTGGGAGGAATGGCAAATACTCCAGAAGAAAGAGACAGAGTTCAACGAGATCTGAACACAATGGGAAAATGGGCAAATGAGAACAAGATGCAATTTAATAAAGATAAGTGTAAAGTTCTGCATCTGGGTCAGAAAAATGAAAAGCATGCCTACTGGATGGGGGATACGCTTCTAGGTAACACTGTGTGTGAACGAGACCTTGGGATACTTGTGGATTGTAAACTAAACATGAGCAGGCAGTGTGATGTAGCGGTAAAAAAGGCAAATGCCATTTTGGGGTGTAACAACAGGGGCATCACATCAAAATCACAAGATGTCATAGTCCCATTGTATACGGCACTGGTCAGACCACACCTGGAATACTGTGTGCAGTTCTGGAGGCCTCACTTCAAGAAGGACGTAGATAAAATTGAAAGGGTACAGAGGAGAGCGACGAGGATGATCTGGGGCCAAGGGACGAAGCCCTATGAATATAGGTTTAGGGACTTGGGAATGTTCAGCCTGGAGAAAAGGAGGTTGAGAGGGGACATGATAGCCCTCTTTAAGTATTTGAAAGGTTGTCATTTGGAGGAGGGCAGGATGCTGTTCCCATTGGCTGCAGAGGAAAGGACACACAGTAATGTGTTTAAACTACAAGTGCAATGATATAGGTGAGAGCCAGTTTGGTGTAGTGGTTAGGAGTGCAGACTTCTCATCTGGCATGCCGGGTTAGATTCTGTGCTCCCCCATATGCAGCCAGCTGGGTGACCTTGGGCTCACCACGACACTGATTAAACTGTTCTGACCCAGCAATGATATCAGCGCTCTCTCAGCCTCACCCACCCCACAGGGTGTCTGTTGTGGGGAGAGGAATGGGAAGGTGCTTTGAGCCTCCTTCGGGTAGGGAAAAGTGGCATATAAGAACCAACTCTTCTTCTTCTAGATATCAGGAAAAAAATTTTCACAGTCAGAGTAATTTAGCAGTGGAATAGGCTGCCTAAGGAGTTGGTGAGCTCCCCCTCACTGGCAGTCTTCAAGCAAAGGTTGGATACACACTTTTCTTGGATGCTTTGGGCTGATCCTGCGTTGAGCAGGGGGTTGGACTAGATGGCCTGTATGGCCCCTTCCAACTCTATGATTCTTTGATTCTATGATTCTAATTAACACAAACAGGAGAACTGGAGATTCTGGCAAGGACAAGAAGATAGTAAGACAGGGACTCCCATTCAGGCCAAGGAAAGGAGATATATCTTCTAGAGAAGGGGTATTCAACCAGCAAATGCTGGCAGGGGCTCATGGGAATTGTAGTCCATGGACATCTGGAGGACCACAGGTTGACTACCCCTGTTCTAGAGAAAATAGAAAATTCCTTACCCAGTCAAATAAGGATCCCTGGTGACTGCAGGGATCCGTGGTCTGGTGTGATTAGAAACTGGGGTTTAGATACTGGGGACAGTGTACAAGCCTTATGGAAACCAAAAGAGTCAGAGAATACTCATCAGAGAATACTCAAAGAAAATGTTTGGGGAAAAGACTGGAAGAAAAGCCTCTCACAGAAAGATTTAAGTCACTGTGAAAAGCTTAATAAATACCCATAAGTCTGAAACATAACACTCTAAAGTTTGTGCATATACTGATTTTACCTCAGATATTTTACTCATGAATTTACCTGACCTTTCCCCTCTATATTATTTTGTTATTTGTGATTTTAAAATGCCTTGAGTGCCATTTAAGATAAAGAAGGCTCCTAATCCTTTCCTCAGGTACCTGGGCTAAGTCAACAGCCAAAATATTGTACTGTGACAGGGTGGAAAAACCAGGGCCATTCTGCACCCTGAAAATGTAGTGAAAGGGTTACCTCTTGCAGACACTTTTTTCTTTTTTGACATTGTTTTCACAATGTTGTCAGTATCCAGCATTCCCGCAGCAAACCAGAAGCTACATCTTCCATTTAAAAGTGGTAGTTGGGGAATAGAATAAAGAGGATTCCCCCAACTATTTTGTGCGGGAGGAAGCAGAACAACCAGCAACCACTAGTGAAATGGCTGTGCATAACCAAAGTGGCCAGAAGTAACGTGATCTCTGACTCTAGCACTTGCCTTCATGGCCACCTCCCTTTCCTGTCTCCCTTGAATGGCGCTTTTTTTTTTTTTGTAGCAAGCTGCCTGGAGCAACCAATATGCATTTGTCCATAGAAGCAGAACAACAACAACAACAACAAAATCCCACCCACCCGTTGGCACACAAAACATGCCTTTCAGCCCCCCAAGGAAAAATTACTTCTGTTCATCTTCAAGTGTCAAACTTTCAAAATGGGCTGGCATTAAACTATGCACTATGCATCCATGATTATATGCATAGGCATAGCAATGGAGAAGTTTTACTTTTTAAAAATAGATCACTTTCCCTTTAAAGCTAGCTGATTGGTTGGCTGCCATGACTGACAGGCAGGGGGAAACTCGCTGGTATTGTGAGTCCCTCTCCGCAGCCATTTTAATCAGCCGTGCGGAGTCTCTGGAAGTGTCAGAAAGCAGGACAAGAAAGTGAGAGAGTGAGAAGGTGAGAAATGGAGGGGGAGGAGCATGGGTTCTTTTATAGTGTTAAGCAATTGCAGTTGCTTAAAGCTATATTCAAAATGAAGAAAACACATTCAGCAAAGAAGAAAACACATTGCTAGGGTACCTCAGTCAGCAAAGGGAAAGCGAAATGAAGGGGAAGTCTTGTCATCATATCCCCGTTGCCATTTGTTGGCAGGTTCTGGCCATAACATTACAACACTTTCCCATTATACATACAATGGCATGTCAGACACTAATAAATAAAATCATGATGAGTTGCCACAGCAATAGGATTAAACAGAAGTAAAATGATACTAAGAGGTAGCAGCAGCTGGGGGGGGGACCTAATTGCAAGAACATTTGGCATGAGATATTTTGTGGGGATAATTTTAACTACTGTGTATATGCCAATTTCTAAGCAAATTTCCAAATGAGAGGCTATTTGCTATAGCCCTAATCTCTGGCTTCAACCCAAAGTTAACTCCACACTCCTATAGATGTCTGTAGTTCTTTTTAAACTCCTTGTATATTGAAAAGGAGATTACAGTGTCAGTTCACTTATTTAAAGGACATACATATAATTATCTCTGGGGATTTTTTTGGTCCAGCTGAACTTTCCCCCTTTGTTGTTAAATAACAGGGTGAATAATCAAGTGCAAGTTGCGATGCCTAGCTATATTAGTCTAGAATGTATTTGCAGTGTGTTAAAGTGTTTTCAATTACCTTCTAATATACCCCAGGGAGACTGGGAGAATGGAAGGATATTTGGAATAATGAGTTTAAATTATTTAGGGTCCCCCCCTTCTCTTTTATTATGTGGTTTTATTAAATTGAATCTTTGATCAGACGTGTTTGACAATATGAGCCAGATTACATCAAATGAATTATCTTGGTCACAAATCAAAAGGCAAGGAATAACTCACATTAATATGCAAATTCCACTTTTCACGTTCTGCAAACAAGGTAGCCACTCAGTCCATTATTAAACTCAGTGGTTAGACCAGTGGTTGTGATATATTGTCATCCAGAAGAGAAATGTAATTGAGAGCTGGTGAGAAGAAAAGGGAGGTGGAGAAAGTTTAATTTCTGTTCAGCCCAATGAAATGATGATAAAACTGTTCCAAATGTAATCTAATTTAGACTTTGGCAAAATGTAAAGGTTTTTGATTAGAACTGTGAAAGATGCTGATGAATCCTTTAAACTGGCTGAGATATAAGAAAATTGCCATCTGCCTGAATTGTATCTGTATTCTCTCAATACGTGTATAGTTGTATTTTCCAATGCATGCATGAATTCCTCCGAATCTTGTGAGCTTTTCCACTGAAAAGTCTCCATAAACATTTAACAAATTAGTTGGTTGAAAGAACTAGAATAAACTAGTGAGTGGTCACATATAAAAAGAACTCATTGAAGTTGAAAATGAATAATATTGGAAACAAATTCTGCGTGGTGCATACCACAGCTTAGCTGGAAAGTGTGCGCTGCCCTGCTGGGTACCAGTTAATTACAGCCTTGGCTGGGAAGCTAAGACTGAATTGGAAGGCAGGTTCAAAGTCAAAGTCCAGTCCAAAGGGTCTAAGTCAAGGGAGTCAGTTCACCAAGGAAGGTGGGGCAGAGAGTGATGTCAAAGCCAGGCCAGGGTCATTTGCAAGAGGAAGTGCCAAAACCAGAGGAAGTGCCAAAACTAAGTATTTGAAAGGTTGTCACTTGGAGGAGGGCAGGATGCTGTTTCCATTGGCTGCAGAGGAAAGGATGCACAGTAATGGGTTTAAACTACAAGTACAACGATATAGGCTAGATATCAGGAAAAAAATTTCACAGAGTAGTTCAGCAGTGGAATAGGCTATCTAAGGAGGTGGTGAGCTCCCCCTCACTGGCAGTCTTCAAGCAAAGGTTGGATACACACTTTTCTTGGATGCTTTAGGATGCTTTGGGCTGATCCTGTGTTGAGCAGGGGGTTAGACTAGATGGCCTGTATGGCCCCTTCCAACTCTATGATTCTGTGATTCTATGATTCATACCAGGGTCGGGAGCCGGGGACAAAGTCAAGACAAGCTGGAGACAAAGTTTAAGTAAGGAGTCAAAACAGAATTCAAAGCTGAAATCCGAAGTCAAAGCCAGTCAGGAGTCAGGAAGCAGTCGAGCAGAGCTTCACCATAGTGAAACAGAAGATGAAAGCATTTCGGAAGAAAGGCAGGGAAATACACACATTGCACCCATGGAGAACCTTGTCTCAAGGTTCTCCTAAAATACACTGAGGCTGGGTGGGGTAGCCTTCAGGCAAAGGACTTACAGCTGGGTCTAGCCTTCATCTGAGGAAGGAGCTGCACCTGGACTCCATCTAGATTGACAGTGTGCTGACAGGCATTCTGACATCCTGACAGCTGTCAGATTTGCACACTATCAACTTTGTTGCCCTGCCTGCTAGTCTTCTAAGATAGCTGGGGTTTTGTCCCATGGCTTCACAACATGGGGCTGGATAGCAGCCTGGCTGGGATCAGGCTGCTTCTCACCTGGAGGATTGACCTGGCCTTGATCCCCAATGCAGTCTTCGCTGACAGGATCGCCAGGTGGTCCTGGGAGATTGCTCAACCCTGGCAGCACACCTGGGTCAGCTATGGCCTCTGGAGGCCCCCCTGGAGGGCCAAAATTGCAACTGGTGTGGGCGTAACATGGTATATTCATGACCATTTGAACTTAACCAAAGCAAATGAAGGCAAACAATCTGAAGAGAAAATGAAGAGTTGAATGTATATGTACATTTGGATGGGAATTCTTAAGAACACGTTGGCCAGTTGAATAATATGTTAGCTGAGCTTCTGTTTTCCTTCCTATTGCATGTATCTGAATCTGGCCATGGACAATGGAAAGGGAGCCCTTGACCCTCAGTCCATGGCTTGTAGCCTGTGGTCCTGCAAAAGCTGTCTCATTCGATCCAAAGCAAGTCCTGAAGATGGTGCACTGAAAAATTTTGCTTCTACATTTGTGTGTTTGGTTTATATTTTAAAAACTTTGAGTCTCTGGGGGAAAATAGGCAAAAATCAACTGGATTATTTTAAAGGAGAAAAATTGTTGGCACAACATTTTAAAAAGTCCACACATATTGTGGCAGTTAATTTTATTTATTTATCTGTTATTCCATGTATTGTTGTATCAATAGCTTGTGAAATATACATTAGAATAAATGTCCTAACCTAATTAGTGTTCCTGTTCTATCTAGATTGCTGAACAGCTCAGGCATGCCTGATCTCATCAGATCTTAGAAGGTAAGTCTTGGTTAGTATTTGGATGGGAGTCTTCCAAGGAAAACTAGGGCCATAATGCAGAAGCAGGCAATAGCAAACCACCTCTGAATATTTCTTGCCTGGCTACCAGACAATGCAATAATTGTAGGAACTCCTAGTTATATTACTCACATGTCATACAATAAATAAATAAAGAAATGGCTGGTTGGCTAGTTGACTAGCCACTTGAAATTTAAAAAAAAAATCTTAGTGACAACACCCACACAAATGTAAATCTCAAAAATCTATGCAACTTGCTAAAACAACTTAAGGAGTAGTTTAAATCATCATAGAAATGATTCCCAAAGTGAATATTGAAACCAACTAAGGAGCTTCTTCCCAGGAAAACACCAAATGATTGTCTGGAAGTGCTCTGTACTCCTTCCTTGCAAGGATCCAATTGGAAGGGAGAAATGTCAGTGCTTGGAAAATTAGTAAAAACAAAGAAAACCACAATCAAATACTGTAGCCAGTAAGCAGCACTGAAAATGAAAAACAGCATAGATTCTTTCAGGAGGGGCTTTTGTGAATTCTTGTTTGGAACTTGAGGGCTGCTATGAAACTCTATTGGGGAAGGCACTGGCAAACCACCCCGTATTGAGTCTGCCATGAAAACGCTAGAGGGCGTCACCCCAAGGGTCAGACATGACCCGGTGCTTGCACAGGGGATACCTTTACCTTTACCTTTATGAAACTCTATATAATCTTGCCATTGCCACCTGCCACAGGTACAGTGCCCTATAGAATTTGTTGATGGTCTACATCAATTGAATTTTATTTCACAGGGTGGTCAAAAGAGGAGACTTATCCCATCAACAAATTGCATAAAATAATATATATAAGGAAGGGGGCTTGGGAACATTTTTTGTGGTTTCCCATCAATTCCCAATTGATAACTGAGATAGTGCAACTTAATAAGAGGCCTGCAGGATCAGGCCTGTATTCTGCCTAATTTGTACTACAGGAATGAAAACAAAATCCCAAACCAAAAGATGGCAGGATCAGAACTGATTCTGACAATTAGATGAGGATCTCTCTAAATCAAGGAAATGGGCAACAATATCATAAATTAAGTTAAATTCTGGTAAGGTCAATGTGATATATATTAAAACAAGAAGATCTTAACTTTATGTATATGCTGATGGAATGTAATAGAGAGTGTGATGAAAATTTTGATTCATTGGCAGCCATGAAATATTGGCACAGTGGGAGTGAGGAAGGCAAATGCCATGTTGGGGATTATTTGTAAAGGGGTTGGGAAAAGTCGCCAATGTTGTAATGAGCTCTGGTGTGGACTCATTTGGAACACTGTGTGCAGTTCTAGTAGCCATATACCATGAAGGATATTGCAGAAAGGTTGAAGAATCTGGGACTTTTCAGTATAGAAAAACATGGTTAAGTAGGACATGATAGAGATAAAAATGCATGGGGTGGAGAAAATGGCTAGAAGTAGCTCTCCCCATATAACATTAGAACTTGGGGGAACCCAATCAAGTTGATGAGGAATAGATTCAGGAGAGACACTCCAGAAAAAATTAAATTGTAGAATTTATTTCTGTAGATGCCAGGGTAGCTATAACTGTAGATAGCTTTAAAAAAAGGTTAGACAGATTCATGCTAGATAAATCCATCAATGACTATTATCCAGGGTGAGTTAAAGGAACCTCCATATACAGAGGCAGCAAACATCTGAATGCCAGTGCTGGGAGACAGCATCATGGGAAGGCTTTGTCCTCTACCAATTTGTTGGTACTCCCCATACTAGATGGCTGTTGTATGCTAGATTCTTGTCTAAAATGATGGCAGCAGCTACACAGGTTAGAAGTTGTTTCTACTATAAAATCTAGTTTTGTCCTTGGATATTTTTGGTGAGGTATCTTGTCAAACATTTTGGAAATCCAAGTACATGATTTCTACCAGATCACCCTTATCCACATGTTCATTAAGCTGGTCAAAGTACATCCACAATGTTGATGAGGCAGTACTTCCCTTTGCAAAGCCATGCTGATTTTCTCTCAGCAGGCTTTGATTTTCAGTGTGTTTAATTCTCTCTTTAATAACAGTTTCTGCTAATTTACCTAGAAAAGATGCTATACTAAGTGTCCTGTAAATGCCTGGTTCCTCTCTAGGTCCACTTAAAAATAGTGTTTTCTACTTTCCAATTGCCCATTGCAGGGGATAATTATAGTGACAAGTTATACATTCTGATTACTAGATCAACAATTTTATAATTTGACTCTTAAGAACTTTTTTGCTATCAATTAAATATTTTCATTGAAGGAAGAAACTGTGAATGAAGTTTATGAATTATTTTATGTTTATTGGTATTAGCAGTTACTGCCACCCACCTGGAGCCTGGCATCCCTGCACCTCTATGGGATCCAAAGCCAGGATGCTTCTGTGCCCCGTCTACACTTTTCCCATCTTTCATGTCTCAAATTTGCTTTTTGGTGATGGCCTTGAAAAGACTACAGCAAGACCAAGGTGGTATCCATATGGAAAGGGAAAGTCGACATCTTCCCAGTCCCACCCACCTCAGCATTATTTTACCTGCTGCCATTGCCTGTGATGGGTACCCCCAAAGCAATCCTCCCTTTTCAGATTGCAATTTGTAATCAGTCTCCAGGAGGACTGATCTTGTTCCCTGGAAAATCTAGCAAATCCCCAGTTCACAACCTCTCTGCCACAGAGTAACCCCCCCTCCCAAGCAAGCCCTTTCATCTCTAAGAGCCTGGAGATTAGTTGTCATTTTAGAGTCCCCCCTCCAAAACAGACATTTCTCCCCTGGGAAACTGATCTCTATAGTCCAATTCCAGGAGATCTCCAGGCCACAGCTAGAGGTTGATGACCCCTAAGTCAGGAATATTCCTTGAGGTTAGGAAGCAGTGCCTCAAGACTCCAAGGGTAGGCAGGACCTTTGCCATGAAGCAAGCCCCCAGCAAGGCCAAAGTGCAGGTGTGTATCTTAGCACCCATTTTAATCCTCGGTACAATGGGCTTTGCCTCTAGTATTCAATAATACCAAGGGTGGCCACCATTATACCAGTATGGCACATGCCTTTTAGCTCTAGAGTCTCAGTCTAAATAAGAGCTAGCACTTTTATTAATAGGTATAGAATATCAAGTTTATACTCCAGAAACATATACAATTATACTAGCACAATAAAAATCTAGAGAAAAGGCTATAGTTATATCACTTTGTGGCCAGAGTTCTTCTCTGCATGTAACTCACAACCAAAAGTCATATTTGTTCAATTAAAACGCATTGCAATATAGGGAGCTGTACATTACACAGATCTATTTGATTGCTTTTAGTTTGTCACAAGTAACAGCACATGTCTCATGAGGGTCAACTGGCAGTCCTTGATAAACGGTCAGTTCGTTCAGGCAGACTTGAACCCTGGTGCCTCTGTTTCACGATAATTATCCAGCAGAATTTATATTTTGGGTGAAGTATCACTTAACCTGACTTTCTTCTGCTAAGAAGCACCAGATGCAAAAATTTTAGAGTACCACTACATCAGTCTTTTGTTTCTTGATGAAGAGCTGGAGGAGGAAAGCACTATCCTGCTATATGTTCTAGCAGGGGTAGTCAAACTGCGGCCCTCCAGATGTCCATGGACTACAATTCCCATAAGACCCTGCCAGCATTTGAATTGTAGTCCATGGACATGGGAATTGTTGTCATGGGAATTGTAGTCTATGGACATCTGGAGGACTGCAGTTTGACTACCCCTGTAAGCTTAATGGGAAAAGAATGTGAAGTGTACATCGGGTTATTATATTTATTTATTTATTTATTTATTTATTTATTTATTTATTTATTTATTTATTTATTTATTTATTTATTTATTTATTTATTAAAATAGCCTTCAAGTTGGTATGAGATAAAGTTAAACATGAAGAACAGAATAAAATTATACAAATAAACAATGTGATCCTAAGATCTTGTTAGAGACCTTAGCACCAAACTTCACCACAATGCCGGCGCACTTTTACACAAATGTCATACCAGTTAAATCTGGATGCCAAGTGAGGGCCAAGTGGGAGCTCCATTGGAAGTATTTGCATTGGGAAAAGAGTAGAATTAGGATTCTAAACTCACATTCCAGGGACACAGTTTGGACCAGCATAACACTATGCCAACAGAAATGGACATCAGTAGGGTTGCTAACTGTCTGAAAAAGAAAAAAGGCTTAATAGGATATTTACCAGGTGATATTATTTGCCTCCATGCCATGAAAATCTGCCCTTGCATATTTCCACACATTAAGCCTCTATTAAAGGACAGATTTGTTGGCAATGGTAAGTAAGTTTGCCCATGATTGTGTTTACGCTGAAGCTTACCATATGCCTATGCATAATTTTTGATCATCCACAAAGTCTGGTGATAGTTTGTATGCCAAGACATATTAATACTCAGAGAGGAAGTAGAACAAAGTTTGGGGCCAGTGGTACCTTTAAGGCTTTGCTAGTCTTAAATGTGCCATTACGGGACTCAAACTTTATTGTACTGCTTCAGGCCTACAAAGCTGCCTACCTGAATCTATCTTCAGAGAAGTAGCAGTAAATGATAAAAATGGCAAACATTAAAAGGAATAAATACAGGTGTAAAGAACATCCACAATGTTTTTAAAAATAATTAGGTAAGGAAAACTTGGATTTCCTAAGGAAAATGAAAATTTCTAGGCTTGTGTATCTTCTAAAAAGATTCTGAAATTTCTTGAGCAGAGTTTTAAATTTTTTTGCCAAATGTATTGTACAAAACAAGCATCAAAGGTCATCTGACCATTGCATGTAGAAGTGGCTAGAAAATTAATATGTTTGGCCAGCACCTGCAATTGTAGATTGGTAGGAAAGAATCTGGCATACCTTATTTCTAATTAAATGCACAAATCTTGAACAATTTAGAAATTCATGGGGGTGAATGTATTTTTGAGTATGAAATAGAATATGTATTATACAGTCATCTGGAATTTTGAACTCTTGGAAGGTTTACTTGTTCCCAATACTTTTTTAAAATCTGGTGTAATACGGGGGGTCCTCAACCTCCGGTCCTCAGCCTGGTACTGGGCCGCAAAGGCCATAGTACCGGGCCACCAGCGGCCGCGCCTGCCTCCCTCCCCTGCAGCGAGAGGGGGGAAAAGAGGCAGGTGCGGCCGCTGGCACGCTGGTGAAAACGCACATGCGTGGCAACTGCGCATGTGCGTTAGCGCTACCTGGTGGCAAAAATGCGCATGCGCAGCAACTGAATATGCGCGTTTATGCACAGCTGCGGTGGCCGGCCCGCCGGTTCTCCCCCACCTCCGGAGGCGGTCCCCGACCACAAGAAGGTTGGGGACTGCTAGTGTAATATATATATTTGGCTTGTTTCTCAACTCCCCCTTTGGCTCTCCCTTGTACTTTGGTTGCCACAGCTAGTGCTAACCCAAACTGCAATTTGGGCTTGGTTTACCGGCCAAGAGTGTAGCTACCCAAGGTTGCTCCTCAGTGCACCCAGCTAGGGCAGCACACAACTACTCACTGGTCAGTAGTGAAGAGGCAGCTGAGAGTGATTAGAAACAAAAAATTAAAATCACTAGTTTTTATCCATGAAACCTTTGATTTGTGGGATATAATTTATGCTGCTAGGGTGGTGAAGTGTAGTTAGAGTGGCAAGCTAGGACCTGACAAACCCATATTTAAACACCTGTTTAGCCATGAATCTAACTAGGTGACCTTAGTCACCCTCTCTCTGCCTAATTTCCTTCATAGATCTCTCATGAGGACATAATGGATAGGGGGAATTTGTTGCTTTGAGCTCCTTGGAGGATGGAAATGGAAAATAAGAGATACCAAAAAAAATCACTTTGGCAGTCAAATCAAATGAGTTTTGTTTATTCTTTTAGAAAATTTTTGTGCTTCCTCTTCAGACATCTACTTGAGGAGGCTCACAACTAAAACCATACAATAGAACCATACCCTCATTAAATACAAGTTATAACATTAAAGTCACTATTAAAAACAAGCCACATTGTGTGTGTGTGTGTGTGTGTGTGTGTGTGCATATGTATGTGTGTGTTTGTGTGTGTATATATATATATAAAAGCCTTTTGTGGCGCAGGGTGGTAAGGCAGCTCTGAAGCTGTCTGGCCATGAGGTTGGGAGTTCGATCCCAGCAGCCGGCTCAAGGTTGACTCAGCATTCCAACTTTGGGGAAAAAAATATTTCTGGCATTGCCTGCAAGCTTGTCTACCTACTCATTGCTCCAGGATGTTAGCCATTTAAAAAAAGAAATTCTAGTCCCTGGGAACCAGGGAGAGGAAGGAAGGCGGGTGCGAGGGCAGAACGAGGCAGGTGCCTTTAGCGGCTTTTAGCCTCCATACCTTCCCTCTGCTGGTTGCTCTCCCTTAGCTAGCACTAAATAGGTTGGGGAATCCACTTTATGTAATTCCCCAACTAGCGCTTTAAAATGGAGGTTGTAGCCAGCCAGTTACTGCCCAAATGCTGGATGTTGGGGATGTCATATGGAGGGGGCAAAATATAACAACTACGTATGGTAAGCATTTCACTACATTTAACGGGTGGGGAAATTGAGTCAGAGTCAAAACCAATGTGTTGGGTGTCCATTAGGGTTGCTTTCCTCCAGGTGGGGCCATGGCATTGATTGATTTATTTAATTTAAATACAGTATAGTGCCAGGTACTATAAAACCATACCAACAAATACAGGCTAAAAGCATATTAATATAGGAGCTATACATTATTGATAAAATATATTAAGGTGTTATATAGAACATATAGTATAAGAACATTTTTAACAACCTAAAATTTCTATTCTATATTTAAATGAAACATAGGGTAGATTGCTGTGGGTGATGGTTTCATTTATTTGCTTCCAGAAATAGCTCTCTTAACCTAAAGGCCGTTGTGCAGAATTTAGCTTTCTGCTTGAATATATAGTAGCATTTCCTTCCCATAGGAGAAAATTAACTTTTCTTGGTTGGTGTTGCAAGGTATATCCCTAAGCAGAGGAAATATTATCTTAGAGCGAGGAACCTCACAAAGAGAACATCTAAAGAATTCATGCTCTAGCAACTCCAGCTCCCCCTGCCTACATGGGCAGGGCCTCTGAGCTCTTTGGATGTTCTTAAGACACCTTCCAACATCACAGGTCAGAGGACATCACCCCCACTAGCATGAAAGCCCTACTTTTGCTTTTAATTTCCTACCAGGAAAAATAATCTACTGGGGCTTGAATATATATGGATATGGGAGGAGCAAGGACATTTGGGGAGCTCAGAATATCTAACTGGCACTCTGTGTCCATCAGTCTCACTTGGGCTATGCTGAAATTGAGTAGGAATAAAGGGGGGGAAGAGCCTCTTGTGGCGCAGAGTGGTAAGGCAGCCGCCTGAAAGCTTTGCCCATGAGGTTGGGAGTTCGATCCCAGCAGCCGGCTCAAGGTTGACTCAGCCTTCCATCCTTCCGAGGTCAGTAAAATGAGTACCCAGCTTGCTGCTGGGGGGTAAACGGTCATGACTGGGGAAGGCACTGGCAAACCACCCCGTATCGAGTCTGCCATGAAAACGCTAGAGGGTGTCACCCCAAGGGTCAGACATGACTCGGTGCTTGCACAGGGGATACCTTTACCTTTACCTTTAAAGGGGGGGGGGAAGCCAGGGCTTACCATTTTTCCTTCCATGGCAAGCAACCGTTTAGATTTGGAAATTATCTCAGAGGAGTAGGGGCAATAGCCCATCAGTGGTCCAGTGAGCCTTTGAGCCAAGGATAGATTGCAGCTATGGCACTTCTGGCCTCCATCTTTATCAATTCTGTTTCCAACCTGATCCATGAGTTCAAGATACATTTTGGTATTTGAAGACTATGGCATCATATTCTGCCAAGTCCCACCCCTCCCCCATGCCCATTTTCTCCAGGCTCCCCCCCCCCCAAAAAAAAAACTCTAGAAACTTCTCAACCTGAAGTTAGCAGCCCTAATGTAAGTTTACAGAACTACTCTTTGGGTAAAGCAGAGTTAATGCACAGCTTTTTTTTATAAAGGCAATTTAATATTTTTTCCAGTTGCTTTAGTCATGATGGAATTACCTTTTAAACTCCCAAGGTCATTGATTTTTGTCTAATGTAAGGAGGTTGCGTCTTGTTTGCATACGCTCCGCAGGAGACTTCATTTTTGATCATTCAAGCTTTGTTTTGGTTTGTTTAATCCAGTCTGCCTTTCCAAATGCTGGCATCAGCAGATCACTGTGCCAGTTCCTTATCCATAAAAGTTTTTATCAGAGAAAATGTCTCCAGACAGACATCTTGGCAGCAGAGGTCATCTAATCTAATAAATTTATATTCTGAAGGCCTTTTCTCAAAAAAAAAAAGTTTTTCAGGCTGCAGCAGCTGATTTCTACCTGCCAGTCATGTGGGAAGGCAGTTTTGATAATCTGCAAGCACACTACAGCCATGTGTACAGTGTTGCCACTGGGATTCATCTTAAGCTTTTGAACAGCAACCTGATGCTAATGATGTAGCTCTGATGACAGAAATACAGGCTATCTTGACTAACACTGATGGGGGCTCTGATCTCAGAGCAAACATTTGTTTCTGGGAATGGAGCAATCAACTCCCTAGATTTCAGAATGAGGAGATGGATTTTCCTTCATGGCAGTGTTTCTCAACCTTCCGAATGCCGCGGCCCCTTAATACAGTCCCTCATGTTGTGGTGACCCCCAACCATAAAACTATGCAAGTGTTCTTTCACATAAATTAAACTGACCAATGGCGTGAAGATCCATTGTTCATGATTGTATATAAATTATTTTCCCCCAGGGTTTTCTTAGTTCAGTTCTACCTTTTGTTCCACCATGCCGATGTTGCTCTTTACTGCTACTCCAAGAAGACAAACACTCTATTTCAATCTACCCTGCAAGGATGCCCCCCCCAGTCAAACTGCTTGCCCACCGCAACCCCTGTGAAAGGGTAGTTCGACCCCCAAAGGGGTCCCGACCCCCAGGTTGAGAACTACTGCTTTTTGGAGACAGACAGTATGCAGATGATTATTTCCAGGAAGAGACAAGATAGGTAGCTATTTGGTTATCCCAAGATGGGCTATAAAAGTTTGTGGAACATGTGACAGCTGGACATGAAAGGTGCAGAACAATACTTGTGGGATTCAGAGGTCTTGACACACTGTGAGAAGTGTGCAAGCCAAAAAGTAGGGGTGTATTGGGAGTGACATCTGCCCTGATCAGCCTCTCCAGAGTTCCAGCAGGCTTCTGTCTGTTTAACAGGAAGGGATTGCCAACGTTACACCAGTGAATGTATAGCTTAGTCAGTGCAGCACCAGGTTTTACAGTGGCCACTCTGAAAAAAGTGCACTTGTTTTACAGAAATCTTTGCCATCCCTCAAAAATTTGCAGGCATTTTACCAAGCAGGCACCTCTAAATTCAGCACAAATTTTGCTTTAGGAATAATGCAGTGCAGTGCCTACTTAACAAATGAATGATTCTTCCATCTACTCATTGGAATCTCTTTTAGCTTTGATTAGTATAGCATTTTCCAAGTTCAAGCAGTTTCATATATTTTATACATTTGAAGTCCAGAACTTTTCTCCCTATTTCAAATGGAATGTTAACAGTGCAACCATGTCTTTCTGTGGAAGTCAATGAGGTTAAGAGAGTGTAACTCTGTTTAGGAGAGTGAGTGTCTAAGGGCACCTGTCATGAACCCCGATTCATGCCATCTAGGTTTCACTTCCCCGCACCCTTCAGATCTCACCAGCCGGCTCTGGCCAAGGCCATAAAGCAGTAAACCTGTCGGCTGGGTTTTCTGCCTCCCTTCCTTTCCCAGTGGGAGAGACTCCATGCAAATGTATCAATTTTACTGTAAGTGTCCTTGCGGAGACAACTCAGAGTCTCAACAAAGTGTCAACTGCTTGATAAGATTCCGGGCCATCTGGCCGCTTGGGAATCAACCTACCTCTGTTACCTTCTTGCTCTCCCACCGAAACTGTTACGTCCCCCCTCCCTTATTGGGTGGGCACTATAACTGCCTTGGTTTGTTCCTCTGTACTTTGTTATTATCAAGATCGTTGCTTAGAAAGATCATGGCCTGCTTTAGCGTTCTGTGGACTCTGTCTAATAAAGCTCTCTTTGAAATCTACAACTGACTGTTGGGTTTCGGATGCTCCTTTCTCTCGGACTCTGCAGGCTGGGCTCAGCCTGATTCCTGACAGCACCTGGTAAATTTCTAGCAGACTGATCCCAAGCCCTATCTCATATTCTCAACACAATGTTATACCCACTCAATAGCCTCTAGTATTTGCCCCCAGATATGCAGTTTTGTTCTGCAGACTTTGATGTTACATATACTCTAGCCATTGGTTTGGATCTACTGAAGCATGTGACCCAGTGGGAAATATTTCCACTCATGAAGCATAACTTTCTCACCCCCTCCTGCTGTAGTGCAAAATGTCCCTTAAAATGTTACTCCTGGGAGTCTATTGTTCCTCGGGAGCAGCATTTGTAGGATCGATTAAGAACTACAGTGGGAGGGGAAGGCAAGAAAGTCACATTGTGAGCAGAAACCCATCCATGGAAAGGCTCCAGTGGATCTTTCAATATCCAAGTATTTGCTAAATATTCAACGAACACATAGATCATATTTGAGAGTTAATGTACAGTATTCACATTTCACAGTATTAAAAGATTATGAACAATAATACATACTAGTGCTTTTAAACCTTCTGTGTTAAAGAAATTGAATTGTCTTTCAAGGAAATTAAAGTATTTTTGTTGGATTCGAGGGAATGTTCTAGAATATGCACGGCTCAGGGAGAGCACTGTTGGCCACACCATTATTCATTGTAAACAGAGAACACACATGAACACACCCAACATCCCTTTGTGACAATCGTTCTGAGGAAGATTAATAGTAATGGATTTGTATGCCTTTGTAGCACTTAGATTGGTTTACTTTATTGTGGTCTATGTATTTTAAAAATGTCTAGGAACCGAACCAGTGAAACCTGCAGGCTTTTTCTAGAGCTTATTTTAGCCACCTGAGCTTATTTTAGCCACCTCTAGAGCTTATTTTAGCCACCATGCTGAAATTATTTTGCTCAGTGTCTAGATGGCAAATGTCCTGGAAACTCTGTGCAAGTTCCATGATTAAACAAGAGGGGGGGGGTTGCAATAAATTATCAGAAAAATAACAACTTTTCACTCTCCAAAGGAGTCCCAAAGTAGCTTACAAACACCTTTCCCTTCCTCTCTGTACAACAGACACCCAGTGAGGAAAGTGGGGCCGAAAGAGCTATAATAGAACTGTTCTTCAAGAACAGCTCTAAGAGAAATGTGATTGCCTAAGGTTACCCAGCTGGCTGCAGGTGGAAGAGTGGGGAATAAAATCTGGTTCTCCAGATTAGAGTTCACTGAACTTTAACCATTCTTTAACCACTACGCCAAGCTGTCTCCCATGGAATGTCCTGAGGAACTTGGATTTCAATTGTCCCAAGCACACACATTTCTTCAAATGAAGAAATCAGCTAACAATATGGATTTAACTAATTAATTTAATTGGCTGACCTTTGTCATAATTTATCAAAATACTCTAACATATTTTAAGGGTGGGCTGTCCTAGGCAGCCTGATAATGGCTGCCTTTCTTGGGCAGATCCATCCCCATTTCAAACCTGGTCAGAGATTACATCAGCCTGGCTTTAACATCAACAGCACATCTCATGTGATGTGACTTGCCAAGTTTCATCAGTTTTCTCTGATGCACCACACACCACCAGCAGGTTAGGTGATGCTGCTCAGCAGCAAGGATGCTTCATTGTAACCAAACTGCATGCCAGCTGCATGATGGACTGTTTAGGACACAACCCTCCATCAGGATGCTTACCAGTTTTCCCAACCAATGGAAAGAAACTCACCTCATACCTAGCAAACTAGTTATGGTCTAACCCAGGCTTTCTCAACCAGGGTTTCATAAAACGGGGGGGGGGGGGGGCGGCGGCCTTGGAAGGGCGGCCTTGGAAGGGTTTCACAAATGGGTGGGAGACATTTAGCAGGTGATATGATTGTCCTTACCAAAATGGCTAATGATGGGTCTGGAGGGGGTGAGAAGGGGATGGGCCTCTAGTGAGCATGTCCACAGCTATGCTTCCCAACCATATTCTGCACAATCATGCCACTTCTGGGGTTTCTTGAAGCATGAAGAATGTTTCAGGGGATTCTCAATGGTGAGAAAGGCTGGTCTAACTAGTCAAGGCTAGGCCTGTTATTCGTTTTGGATAACAGAACGCTTTGGATAACCAGACCTTGCTTCTAATTCCATGTATTCCCGGAGCATCTGAAGGCTATTTCAAAGCCCTGCAGTCAAAGACAGAAGAATTTTTCAGTGGATAAGTTTGCATGTCAAAACATGTACTTTACAGTTCATATCTGAAACTACAGAGTTTGTACCAGATTTTGAATTCATTTTAGCTTTACAAAACTCCCAATGATAAATCCATACCTTGTGCATATTGGCTCAATAAACAGATCATAATGGAGAATCCATTTCTACTTGGCTTCATAGTGCGCTCAATAATGGGAAGGAATACTCTCCATTTCTCCACTTAAAAAAAAAATTGATCTGGCATCCCTGTCTAAGTTCAAAGATGGCCAGTATCAACAAAGGCAGGATATTATTATAATAGTGTACTGTGTATCTTGGCAAGGAATTAAATATTGTTTGTTTGACAAACAAGTCTTTTCTGCAAGAGAAACAGAGCTAGCCATGAGGCCCTCATTATTAATCAAAGCCTGAATGGAGACTTGGCTGGGAGAAAGAGGGAAAAGGAGTAACTGGAGCAAGAAAGGATAATGTATCCAATGTTTAGGCTGCCACTGCTCTCAGAATAGTTAGAAGCTAAAGATTTAAAATTTTCAGTTAAGGCAGATACCTCTGGGAAGAGAGAAGGGCTACTGACTTGGCTGGTTGCCAAAGACATTTAAACATTTTTGCCTTTTCAGTTCACCCTGGACTCCTACAATCCTTCACATGGTGCCCCCAAAGTAAATATTGGCTGCAACACTGAGAACACTTCCCAAAGAGTAAGCATTGAATAGACTAGGACTTATTTGAGTAGATCCATTTAGGATTCTTCCTAGTGTTTCTTGCACACAGAATTAACTTCTATTTAATTTTTGTCTAGTAGTCCGTTCAGATGTTGTGGCTCCTGGTGAAGAGTTAACCAAAACATTTTTCAAGCAGCTTCCTCTGACCCTTCTCCTTTGCTCCAGCTTTCCTCTGGAGAGATATCATTTCCTGATATCTCTCCAACACAGCAGTCAAATCGATACTCACTTGAACATTTGGCAGGAAATTACAAGATCAATTATTTGAATGGTATATCTAAAAGGAAGGAACCAAGTTGCCTCATTGAGATGTCTGTCCACTGCTCGCCCTCCCCAGTATCCTTTCTAATTAAGCAGTTTGTTTTCCAAGGAACTGGACCCTGGATTTTGTCCAATACCAATAAGACCACAGAGGCAGTTGATGATCTCCCTTGGCCTGCATTTACTAAACCACTAAACTACTAAGAAGCTTTGGTTTTATAGCAGCCTCACAGTCTCTGATTTGGGAAATGGTGCTGGTTATCTTTAATAACATTCTTATGCTACATAAACAAACCAGGCATAGGGAGAATTAGATGGTATCCTGGTTACCTTTTCTACTAGACCTTAAAGCAAGAAACAGGGTAGACTTTAGTAAATAATACCATAATAATAATACCATGGTGGTGGTTTTGCCATTACTTTTCCCATTAAGAATGGAATCCCAAGCAGTATTATACCTTTCTAAATCCATTGAAGTTAATAGGCTTATAAGAACATGTGACAATTATCCTTTAAAGTCCTGCCTCTCCTCCAGGACTCTGAAGCAATCCTTGTGATTAGACTACAAGCTAATCAAAGTGATTGTCAATCAGAACCCATTGAACTCTACCAGATGGGAGGGAGTAAACCAAACTTAGCTTAAGTGGGGTGAAGAAAAAACCTTTTTCTTTAGCAAAACTAATGGGAACCACTGCATCCATTGCACAGGTGAGTAATCTATCCTTGTACAGATAACATTATTGTTTGGGGAAGGTTAAAATTCCCCCTCCCTCTCTCCCTCCCCCACCCCATATATACTTTAAAGATTTTTCTGCAACCTTGTGGGGGGCATGGATCCTAGGTTTTGGGGTATTCTTGGACTCTTCCCTTTCTGAAATGTCTTAAGAGGGCCCATTACCAGAAATACAACAATTGGAGGTAACCAAATGTCAAAATGAAATTTCCCTTGTGGACATGGTTCTCTTTATGCCTTTTATGCTAAAAGGATATTTCAGAATTCATCATATAAACAGACTATTTCATATTAATATCTATGTCAACTGTAATTCTAGATGTATATATTGTATAATGTCCCAGCAGTGACCGATTATGCACAGGCTGGAACACCTGAGATGGAAGCGACAGGGCTTCAGGGAAAATCCCCGGTTATGCTTAATGTTGCCATTATCCAGGGCACTGCCAAGCCCTGACCCAACCCAGGCCCCCGGAAGGCCTGCATTAAGGAAATATGGAGTCTTCCATGTTCCTGGGTATGCCGCGGTCACAGGCGAGGGCTAGGTCGGGCTAGCCCAGTGCATAATTGGAGGAGCCGAGCCATGGCTCTGTGGACCTGACAGGGGCATCCCCCCACCCTCACCAAGGTGAGATAGCAGCACGCTGTTCCCCGCCATCGTGCAGTGGGGGCCCCATGTCCCTGCTCCCCCCGCTGCCGCCACAAAGCATGCCCAGTACTTTCAGCCCTGCGTTGCATGCACAGAGCCATTGTGTTGGGGCAGCCAGCATGCGCCAGGGGAGCCCTTCCCCTGTACGCACATGGGGAAAGGCAGGGCTTTTTGCCCCACCTCAACAGAATGGCGGCTGCATCAATGTGATGTACATAGGTACGACAAAAAGATTTACACTCATATTTGTGGATGCAGGAGCTACAACAGAACAAGAAGGCTTCCAATTCCACTTGTTCAACTCTTTGTAACCATCACACATTCAGATAAGGAACTTGGCTTCTGGGTCGTTGAACTGCTGTCAACTTCAACTTCATCTTCTCAACAGCATAGACTTTTCAAAAGAAGGGAGACATTCTGGATCTTCACTTAGGGACTTCAGAAAAAACTGCCCAATTTGTCATCGATTTTGGGTGGGGGTTTGCTAAATTGAAACTAATCACACATCCTTAATGAGTAATGAAGTGAAGAGTTAAGCACTATTGTTATTAGCTCATAATTCTAAACGTCCATATTCTTAAACCACAATAATGGCACTCTTTTGCAGCCTTTATCCTCCATCCATGAATAAGAAGAATTGTTTGATACTTGCATATGTATAGTGAGTTTGGTTTTGGGGTGACTAATGTCTGAGGAACAATGAATCATATTTGCAAAACATTTTGCCACTCAACCAGAGCTGCTGAATATGAGTACAAAGATGCTCACATTCTGGAGAAAACCATGCAGATCTCCTCCCTGCAATATTAGTCATAGAATAGTAGATGACCTTTCTTGGTTTACCTTCCTTGATTAGTCATAATCACCTGATTAGGAATCACCTGATCAACCTTCTTTCCTATGAAAAGCAAACATATAACTTAGCAAGTTGAAAGAATGATGGGCGACATGATCACTGGGACCTGCTGAGAGAGTGACAAACTCTAAATCTGAAGAATTGTGCATGCACACAAAAGCTAATATCTTGAATAATATCTTGAATAGTCTGAGGAAGCGTGTATGCACTTGAAAGCTGATGCCTTGAATAAATATTTGTTGGTCTTAAAGGTGCTATTGGACTCTATTTTTGTTGTGCTACCTCATTCCAACATAGCTACCCACTTGACTCTATCTTGAATCAAACTTTGTTGGTCTTAAAGGTGCAACTGGACTCAAAATTTGTTAAACTCCAAACAGCTCCCTAACTCCTGGGGAGAAGGAAATGAAGCTCAATGGAATTAATGTGGGAAGGATTTCTTTTTTAGGTGAGCAGAGTTTTTTAGGTGAGCAAATCCTGGAAGAGACCTAAAACTAGACTGAGGGGAGGGGAAACGATTTTTTACAAGAGGACGGATGCTTCATACATTGTTATAGAGAGTTCTCTGTGGCACCTCTAATGGAAACTCAGCTGCCCCCCAAATGGTATGGAATTGAGACAGTTGCTGCTCTCTTCCCAAGAACTTAGTGGTTTAATGAGGACTCTGGGCTAGAGTCTCAGCTGTGGTCATATACAGGTAGTGTCCTCAGAGGCCTGAGGATTAAGAGACTCTGCTAATTAGTAAAATAAGCTCTGAGGGCTGGCTGCTAGTTGGCAGAAACTGCTGAAGACTCATTAAGTCTCACCAGTTATGCTGTGCACAGTTCTAGTCCAGAGGGGAAAGAAAAGAGGTTGCTTTCCTTCGCTTGACTTGAATCCCATTTCTCTCTTTAAAGAGGCATTTCCCTCAGACTCATTGGACAGTGCCCTGTGAGGATTTGAGAAGCCATTCTAAACCTCACACCAGCCAAAAAAAAGCTCTCTCTTTCTTCCATTTCAACTCCCCTCTTTTATCTATACAATAAAAGGCAAGAAGAGATCACCTTATCTGGCTCAAAAAGCATCAGACTGTGTCAGGGAAGGATTCTGATGTGTGGCTGGAAGCCAAACAATATTATGTTCAGAATCATTACTAATTCAAATGGCTGTTTTCCTCTTTGAGCAAGCACAGCATTGCCATTTTAACATTTAAATTAAAAGACTAATCCCCCCCCCCCCGAATATTTAAATTTGGAAAGCTGTACCTCAGCACCAGAGCTTTCCCCCTAGGACAGATGGCAACGAAGAAGGGAATTGGTTTCCTGGACCAGATTAGTAAAAACCATCATGTGTCTCCGGGACTCTGAGCTTGGGATGCTTCAGGGAACACTTAAACAGAGGCCTGTGCTCTGTCTCCCGGTGGCTAATGAGACTTTCCACTGCTGGGACTAATGAGACTCCCCATTTGCATGGGAAAGCAGCAAAAGTACATGCAGCCCCCAGACACTACAAAGGAATTCTGCTGGTATAACAAGCTGCAGCAGGACGATGCTTCTGTTGTAAATGAGAGCATGAGACCTAATTCACCTTAGCAAAATATTCCCCATTCTGTGCAGCCTCTGACTATAAAACAGCCAAATGGTCACACAGGAAAGAGGGAGAATTTACGTTGATAGACTGGTGGGAACGCACAGCATTTGAAGACAGTGAGCCTGGGGATGCCACTATTGACCTGGTAGGTTTATTTTCAAATCCAGAGTGTAAAACATGAAGGTACTCAAGGTAGTATGATGGGGGGGGGGTGTTGGGGGTTGGATACTAAAGAGAGCCCTGCAACTTCTAATGAAACTGGACAGGAAAGGGAATTGATGTCAAATAAACTCTGGATCAACTTTAGGTTAGAATTAGTTTCTGATTTCACCTCCTTATGCTAGAAGAAGGAGTAGGAAAAAAAGAGCTGGGATTTTATTCCCTTTTCACTTCCTGAAGGAGTCCTGAAGTGACTTACAAATACCTTTCCCTTCCTTTCCTCACAACAGACACCCTGTGAGGTGGGTGGGGTTGTGGGAGTTCTAGGAGAACAGCTCTGTGAAAACAGCTCGAAGTGAACTATGACTAGCCCAAGGTTACTCAGATGGCTGTATGTGGAGGAGTGGGAAATAAAATCTGGTTCTCCAGTTTAGAGCGCCACTCTTTAACCACTAAACCATGCTAGCTTTCATTTCATTTCATTTTCCTGACTGCTAGGAATTTGAGTGTGACCTTTGATGCTTCCCTTTCAATGGAGGCTCAGGTCTCAAAGAAGCCTGGGTGGCGGTTTTTCACCTATTTCAAGCACGGCTACTAGTGCCCTACCTGTCCTCTGAACACTTGGCCACAGTGATCCATGCAATGGTCACTTCCAAGTTAGACTTCTGTAACTCGCTCTATGTGGGCCTACCCTTGGCTTTGACCCGGAAATTACACCTGGTACAAAATGCAGCTGCAAGGATCCTCACTGGGACATCTTGAAGAGCCCGTATTCAGCTGGTACTTTGTCATCTTCATTGGTTACCAGTCAGTTTCTGGATCAAGTTCAAGGTATTGGTTTTAATCTTTAAGGCCCAAATATTCGGTTTGGGCCCTGCTTATTTGTGGGACTACCTACTTCCTCATGCCCCCAGAGTGGAGGGTCCTCTGGTGCCACCTGCCCCATAGGGCACTTCGCTCCGTGGGTATGAATTTGCTGGCTGTCCCACCGGCTGGGAGAAGGCTGCCCTGCCCACCCCCCAGGCCAGACTCTGTCGAGCCTTCTCCCAGCCGGCGGAGCGGCCTCGCTGCGTTTCTGACGCGGCGAGGCCGTTCCACTGGCCAGGAGAAGGCTGCCTGGCCCACCCCCCAGCCAAGACTCAGCCGAGCCTTCTCCCGGCCGGCGGAGCAGCCGGGCACATTCCCTGGGCGGGTGAAGCAGCCAATGGGGAGCCGCGCTTCACGCGGCTCCCCATTGGCTGCTTGGGGCGGGATGGACACTCGGAGGGGCCAATCAGGAGCCGCTTCGCGGCTCCTGATTGGCCCCTCCAAGTTTTTATCACAGACAGGGCCCACCCTAACTCCTCCCACACAGCCCTTAGTGCTTTATTCACTCCGTGGCGCTCTGCGCCACGGGGCTGTTTAAAGATTATAAACCGCCGCGAGTCCGAATGGAGTGCGGCAGTATATAAATATGAAAATACATGCATACATGCATACATAAATAAATGGAAGAAGAGGTTATTGGTCAGGTCTTTTAGTGGATCCTGCACTGAAGCTACACAGATCCAATAGGAGAAACATCTAGGAGGGAGAATTCTTCCCAGTCAGGGCTCATTCTTCCATGAGAAGAAAGAGGCATCATAGAAATCAGTGTCTCCATCTCCTCCAGCTTCCCAAGAACCATTAGAGTAGCGGTCCCCAACCTTTCTCAGGTCAGGGACAACATCCGGAATGAGGGAAGAGCCGACGGCCCGGGTGCTGCAAAAACGCACATGTGCAATTGCCGTGCATGCGTGTTTTCACCACCAGGGGGCGCTATCGCGCACGCGCAACATGCACGTTTGCGTCACCGCCATGCCACTGGCTGCGCCTACCTCTTCCCTACCTTCTTGCTGCTGGCGGGGGAAGGCAGGTGTGGCTGGCTGCGGCCCGGTACTGTGGCTTTTGCGGCCCGCCACCGGGCCGCAGACCGGGAGTTGATGACCCCTGCATTAGAGTATAGAAGGAGGAGTACTTTACAATTCTAGAGAGAAGACAAAGTGCTCACCTAATAGCTCAGCAATGATCAGTATTAATTCCTAGAGTCGCATCCTTACAGAACCAAGACTGACTGACAGGCTGCTAGAGAAACAGTAAAGGTAAAGGTATCCCCTGTGCAAGTACCGGGTCATGTCTGACCCTTGGGGTGATGCCCTCTAGCGTTTTCATGGCAGACTCAATACGGGGTAGTTTGCCAGTGCCTTCCCCAGTCATTACCGTTTACCCCCCAGCAAGCTGGGTACTCGTTTTACCAACCTCAGAAGGATGGCAGGCTGAGTCAACCTGAGAAAAACAGTAAAGACCTGTATATTAAGGAAGCCAAATGCCACTTTAAGAAGCAATACCTGGGCCTAAGGGGATGAGTCAGCAAAGAAAGCAGATAAAATATACACTTTGCTCACTATTCCTCTATGAAGCTGATCTGCATAGCAAACAGAGCTCTACTCTGTCTTGCTGCTTTGTACCGTGCTGCGGGTAACATGTGCTTGCTCCTAAACCCAGATCCCACATTTTGGGAAGGGTGAGTTGGTTCACATAAGGGTGAGTTGCTTGCACAGGGGATACCTTTACCTTTCATGAAACCCTGGTTAAGAAAGCCGGCTCTAGTGAGATGTCAACTCCAAGCAAGAGGGTGCTGGCAATCAAAAAGTAGCCTTATTAATTGCACAGGGAGCCTGATCAGTGACCTTTGTTGATGTCCTGAAAGTTGCTTACTGGAGTAGTTGAGGAGGCTCCCACTTTGCAGATATGCAAGGCTGTTTTGTTTTCTGGGCTGTTAACAATGTTTGTTTCTGAATTTAGATAACTAGATGTATAATTATGACTATGTTACTTTTGCTTTAAAAAAATCATTATAATGCTGTGTTACAGATTCCATGAGGTTGTTGCAGTTATTGTACTGGAACCTAACTTGGCTCCTTTTTGAAGGAAAGTGGATTTTAAATGTTTTAAATAAGTACTCTTACCTAAATGTAGAGCCTCTTGTGGCGCAGAGTGGTAGGCAGCAGAAATGCTGTCTGAAGCAATGTCCATGAGGCTGGGGATTTAATCCCAGCAGCCGGCTCAAGGTTGACTCAGCCTTCCATCCTTCCGAGGTCGGTAAAATGAGTACCCAGCTTGCTGGGGGGTAAACGGTAATGACTGGGGAAGGCACTGGCAAACCACCCCGTATTGCATCTGCCATGAAAACGCTGGATGGCGTCACCCCAAGGGTCAGACATGACTCGGTGCTTGCACAGGGGATACCTTTACCTTTACCTTACCTAAACTTAGATTAATTAAAGATGTTTTTGTAATGTATAAATATGCTGGATCATGCATGACCTTGCCATTTATGCCGTGGTCCTTTAGCTATTGCTGATTTTTAAACTAAAGAGTCTGCTGTGTGTGAGAGAAGGATTATTTTTGATCTATATGGAATTTCCCACACAGTCCTTTGAGTTATTTGCCTCTAGTTTTAATCTTCCAATCCCAAAGAAAATGAATGGCTTCCATCCTCATTAAAACACAATTGATATTTAATATGTCAGTTATAAAAATGGAAATTCCAAAATTAACAAAATGAAATATTTATCTGAATAGAAAAGAGCAACGATGTTTTCAAAAGACCAGAAAATTCATGCCTAGATTCTGCTGGGACAGAATTTCATAACTGGATGTGTAAAATATAGATATCCAATCTGTATATAGCAAGGATTGAGATCTCTTGAGCTTAAATAAGAATAGCTATTGAGTAAAAAATTTTATACTGAAATTGTTTTAAGTTTTATAAGTTATTACTAGGGATACTTCACAAAAAATGTAGTCATCATTTGTAGCTGCCTTGTTTGCAATGCAAATGTTATATTGATTTTACAGCTTACTTGTGGAGTCTCACAGGGAGAAGTCCTCTCTCATATCCTATTCAATATCTTCATGTGCCCTCTAGCACAACTGGTATGGAGGTTTGGGCTGGGTTGTCATCAATATGCAGATGACACCCAGCTCTTCCTCCTGATGGATGGCCACCCTGACTCTCTCCCAGAAGCATTATCCAGCTGCCTGGAAGCAGTGATGAGATGGCTCAAGCAGAATCATCTGAAGCTCAATCCTTCAAAGATGGAGTTCCTGTGGCCGGGTAGGAAGGGTCCATGTGGGGAAGTGTGGCGACCCTCCCTGGATGGTGTGTAGCTCTCAACGGCTCACTCCACCAGGAACATGGGTGTGATCCTGGATGCTTCCCTCACAATGGAAGCCCAGGTCACAAAACTAGAGTGGCAGGCATTTTACCACCTATGCCAATCCAAGCTACAAGTGCCCTACCTGGTCCCAGAACACTTAGTCACAGTGATCTATGTGATGGTCACCTCTAGACTGGACTTCTGTAACTCTCTCTTCACAGTCCTGCCTTGATCTGGAAAATACAGCTGCTGAATTACTCTGGCTGTGAACATTTTTTCCTGATATCAGCCTATATTGTTGTAGTTTAAATCCATTACTGCGCGTCCTTTTCTCTGCAGCCAATGGAAACAGCATCCTGCCCTCCTCCAAGTGGCAACCTTTCAAATACTTAAAGAGGGCTATCATGTCCCCTCTCAACCTCCTTTTCTCCAGGCTGAACATTCCCAAGTCCCTCAACCTATCTTCATAGGGCTTCATCCCTTGGTCCCAGATCATCCTTGTTGCTCTCCTCTGTACCCTTTCAATTTTATCTACGTCCTTCTTGAAGTGAGGCCTCCAGAACTGCACACAGTACTCCAGGTGTGGTCTGACCAGTGCCGTATACAATGGGACTATGACATCTTGTGATTTTGATGTGATGCCCCAGCCCAAAATGGCATTCACCTTTTTTACCGCTGCATCACACTGCCTGCTCATGTTTAATTTACAATCCACAAGTACCCCAAGGTCTTGTTCACACACGGGGTTACCTAGAAGCGTATCCCCCATCCAGTAGGTATGCTTTTCATTTTTCTGACCCAGATGTAGAACTTTTTACTTATCTTTATTAAATTGCATCTTGTTCTCATTTGCCCATTTTTCCATTGTGTTCAGATCTCGTTGAACTCTATCTCTATCTTCTGGAGTATTTGCCATTCCTCACAATTTGGTGTCATATGCAAATTTGATGAGTAGTCCTTCCACCCCCTCATCTAGATCATTAATTAATATGTTAAAAAGTACCGGACCGAGCCCCAAGCCCTGAGGTACCCCGCTACTCACCTCCCTCCAGTCTGATGAAACACCATTGACAACAACTCTTTGAGTGCGATTCTCTAACCAATTCCCTATTCACCTAACTATCTGAAAATCCAGATTGCAATCCTTCGATTTATCCATCAGAACAGCATGGGGAACCTCATCAAAAGCTTTACTAAAATCCAAGTAAACGACATCAACCAAATTTCCATGATCCAGCAAACCTGTTATTGGTCAAAAAAGGAAACCAGGTTGGTCTGACAGGACCTGTTGGAGACAAATCCATGCTGACTTCCTTGGATCACCAAATTGTCCTCCAGATGTTTGCAGATCGCTTCCTTTAATAGCTGCTCCATTATCTTCCCCACAACATAGGTCAGACTCACTGGTCTGTAGTTTCCTGGGTCATCCTTCCTCACCCCCCTCGCCTCAACCAGGGCCAGAGCTTTCTCTGTCCTGGCCCCATCTGGTGGAATGAGCTCCTGGAGGATATCAGGGCCCTGATGGAGCCAAAACAGTTCCTCGGGGCCTGAAAAAGGGAGCTCTTCCACCAGGCATTTAGTTGAGACCAGGTAAGTGAAGAGGAACTAAAGAGCCTGTTGATGCGGGTGAAGGAGGAGAGTGCAAAAGTTGGCTTGAAACTCAACATCAAGAAAACAAAGATCATGGCAGCCGGCCCTCTCAATTCCTGGCAAATAGATGGGGAAGAAATGGAGATAGTGACAGATTTTATTTTACTCGGCTCCAAGATCACTGCAGATGGGGACTGCAGCAAAGAAATTAAAAGACGCTTGCTCCTAGGGAGGAAAGCTATGGCAAATCTAGACAGCATCCTAAAAAGCAGAGACATCACCCTACCAACAAAAGTGTGTTTAGTCAAGGCTATGGTATTCCCAGTTGCAATGTATGGCTGCGAAAGTTGGACCATAAGGAAGGCCGAGCGTCAAAGAATTGAGGCTTTTGAACTCTGGTGCTGGAGAAGACTCTTGCGAGTCCCTTGGACTGCAAGGCGAACAAACCGGTCAGTCCTAGAGGAGATCAGCCCTGACTGCTCTTTAGAAGGCCAGATCCTGAAGATGAAACTCAAATACTTTGGCCACCTCATGAGAAGGAAGGACTCCCTGGAGAAGAGCCTAATGCTGGGAGTGATCAAGGGCAAAAGAAGAAGGGGACGACAGAGAATGAGGTGGCTGGATGGAGTCACTGAAGCAGTAGGTGCAAACTTAAAAGGACTCCAGGGAATGGTAGAGGACAGGAAGGCCTGGAGGATCATTGTCCATGGGGTCGCGATGGGTCGGACACGACTTCGCACATAACAACAACAACAACCAGCAACATCTACAGGGCCTCTACTTTCTGCCTCCCAGAAATCCACCCATGCATTCTGCTCTGGACCTGTTTACATTGTTATACTGTTACCTCTGTTATAGTTTAATGTTAATGTTATTGTTACTGTGAAAAGCTGAGTTCCGTGTACTGTTTTCTACGTTTTATGTAAACTGCCCTGAGCCTCGGGGGAGGGTGGTATATAAATACGATAAATACCACTGTCCTCCCACTGAGACCCATAACTTCCTTTTACTAGAAGCTATTTCCTTTTTTTTACTTGAATGAGGATATACCTTCATCCACTCACACTCTTAGCAATCATCCTAGTCCACAGTCAGTGCTCAACTATCACTTCTTCAACTGTCAGTCCCCAGCTGTCATTCCTTAACTGACTCTCTCAACAGAATTCCATTCAAACAGGCTGTCATTCAAAGGTTCTCAAACTCTTTTAGGCATTATGATCCCTCACACCTGGTTATTCCTTTGTGTACCTCTGATCCCCTTTTTGGTGCACTTTAATCCTATCAGGATGAAATCAGGACACTCACTTCTAAGAAAAGAGCTCCGGACTGCTAGCTGGACAGAGGGGTAGAAGAGATGGGGAATTAACTCCAACGAATAGTCATCTTTTAATGTGTATAATGTGGTGGGGATTTTAAGGGTTCTGTGTTTTTACTATTTTATTGTAAACCGCTGTGAGTCTTTGAGAGTGGCGGTATAAACACATAAATGAATAAATAAAAATCTATATGCCCTACCTTTCTGTTTTCATTGAACTCATCAAGGCTCTTAACAGATTTAAAACATGCATGACAAAAACATGTCTTAAAACCTGCCCCCCCCAAAAAAGATAATGAATAAACGAAATTAAAATGACATGCAAAATCATAAAAACAGCAATTAGTTGAGGGGAGGCAGAAGTGTGTGACTACCCTAGAACAGAGAGACAAGTCACACAATTCTGCCACCCCACCCACCAGTCCTGAACAACATTTTAAATTCATTTTGCAATATATAACACAGATGATGGATGAGAGATGAGGCTGGAGGAAGCAGTGTGAGAATATGCCTGCACAGAACATTTTCAATCCAATTTCAAATATATGAAAAATAATTGAACATTTTTTGCAAGGTCTGAGAGTCCTACTTACATTTTGCTAACAAATTGCAATACAAATAGAGGGGTGATTGAGCATCCTTGGTTAATGCCAACAAGCTAAATTAAGCTCCAGATAGAATGTTTTCTTGTGACTCATTCAGACTTTCTAGTGTTTAATAAGGATGGGCAATTTTTGACATAACTCACAGGCAATCATTTTACTGTTACTTTCTGGAACACCCTCTCCTAACAATAGCTCACTGAGGAAGGAACCTTCTCAGCAGTAAATCCCACAATATTCAGTGGGGTTTACTATCAGGAAAATGTTCTTAGGCCTATAGCCTCAATTTTAGACCTCCAGATTCACTAGAATCTATTATCGCGTCCCTCCCCAAGAAATAAGTATTGTTTGTCTGTCTGTTTTATTAATAAGGTTTGTAGCTATTGTACATATTGACCTGTTTGAAACATCATTTCTGGGCTTGTATCTTTTGTTCATTAAATGAAAGGTAACAATTACAAGAATTAATAACTCTTTATACAATTCAAGAGATTTTGTGAGGGAAGACCACTGGGCCTTATTCTGCAGTATAAGTCAGGACACACATATATAAAACTGAGTATAGGAGTGCTAGGAAATTACAAAATGACTCTATCACTTTCAATCTGAAAGTATGAAGAGGGCTAAGGAATTCTTGCCCATTTCTCTGTGTCTGGCTCTAACTGCACTCTAGGTGAAAAAATATAATGCCACTTCCATCACACAATAGAACAAGCTATCACATCTGCTCAATGTGCTAGAAACCTGGTCTAAGACTGCAGTTTCCAAAGCTGTCATACTTTATATGTGTGCCCTGTTGCCAAATCACATTGGGTCTATTTTGTAAACAACGACCCACTATGGCTGCATTCAGAGAGTATGCTTAAACTACAGTTTACCATGGTGGACTTAAACATGGCTTGGTTCTCTTGCTCACATACTGCCCTCACTCCCCCATTCACATAGAATGCCTGGTCTTAAACTTGAGTTTCCTGTGACAAATGGATGCAAGTACCTGGAAAAAATAAGAGTTTGTTCATTTCCCCACATTCAGAGATTCTAAACCAGGATTAAACTATGGTTTGGAGAGCAAAGTAGTCTCCAGTTCAGTATTCATACATCACAGGGAATGGACTTTGTTTTAAACGAGAAGACAGGGGAAGGAAATCTGCACAGAACTCAATGGGCAAGCATGAGAACAAAGCTAGAATTGTGTCAGCATAGTAAACTCAAGGCTGACCCAAAGTTTTTTGATACCTTTGGTGAGCTATGTTTGAGTGAACAGCCATGTTGGTCTGACGTAGCACACCAAAATTTGAGTGCAATGGCATCTTTAAGACCAACAAAAATTTATTCAAGGCGTGAGCTTTCATGTGTGTTCATACTTCCTCAGACAAGTGTGCATGCACACAAAAACTCACACCTTGAAAAAATCTTTGTTGGTCTTAAAGGTGCCATTGCACTCAAATTTTGGTGAGTTATGATGCCCCTCATTCAATAGAGAGGAAAGTGACAAATCTAGCATGAATGTAACTTTTTAGTTGGCATTTGAAATAAACAGTGTACAAATAAATATTTTACTTTTCATTAGTGTTGGCATAATATATAATTGTAATCTTTTTGAACTAGGCCTTGTGTAAAAAAAATTGATCTTTGCTTTATATGCTTTTGCTTTCACAAACTGGCCAGTAAGTTGTTGGAGATAAAGTTTTGAAGCTATAGCAAGACTCAAAGCCTTGAGGAACCCACAATCCAGCTCAGTTCTGACCTGTGCAAACTGAGTTGGTGTAATATCTGAATGTGTCATTTTTGTGCAGGTTTGAATAGCAATCACTGCTATCTTTTAACTAGAACTATATGTTCTTATCTTCTTAATTATGGGCACACATGTACTAATCAGTTTCTGTTTTCTGAAACTGGCACTTCAGGTAGAAGTTTCCAATCCATAATTTTCCTGTTTCTTGTAGCATTTCAAAACACCAATGGGAATGTGCCACTCATTAATATTTCTACCTCTAGTGAACCACTGGTACTCAGAAAAGAATCTATGGGTGAAGCTTCTATATTTACCTGTTAACTAGCAGTAAAAATAGATAATATATCTGTAGCTGATGCATCAGTGCCATACAGATTTCAAAGAGCAAAGCAGAAAGAAAAACAGATTTATCAGTTGAGATGCTAAGCCCTAAATGGAAGTTTTTACTTTGCATTTGAAAACACGGTACTAATGAAACTACTTCACATACATAACATCAAGAATACTAACAGCCCTATAAGAAAGATCAGCGATATTGCTCCCATACTGCAGATGGAAAACTAAGGCTGAGATCATAGCTTACTTAAGGCCACTGAGGAACCTTTCATATGGCTGTTCTAAACTGCTTGTTATCAATTGCTGGCCCAATCCCTTGTAAAACAAGATGGTGCTGCATAGTTAAATCAATTTATAAACTGTGTCTGAAGCGCTCTGCCTATTTTATTTATTTATTTATTTATTTATATAATTTGATTTAAATCCTGCCACTCCCATAACCAGCTTGTAGCAGGTAACAAAGTTATAAATCCCATAAAATCCCTCCCCATAAAAACAAAGTCCATAAAATCCAACACACTTGACAGCAGAATACAATGTCCTCCCCATACCCGCTCTACAGAAGAATATAAGCACCTGGGGGGGGGGGGTTATAGGAAGCAACATGTTGACCCCATTCTCTCATGAATTGGCCCCTTTCTGTGGAATTGCCATGTTGGTTGCCATGGTTTGAATCTGTGCTTGAATTGTGAGTTGGGGTTGGCTTACCAGCTGTGGGTGTAGCTATTCGGACTGCCCTTGGGTGCA
This sequence comes from Paroedura picta, assembly GCF_049243985.1. NCBI lineage: Eukaryota > Metazoa > Chordata > Lepidosauria > Squamata > Gekkonidae > Paroedura > Paroedura picta. The sequence goes on from NC_135369.1 coordinate 68,623,637, forward strand.
CCTGGCTAGGGCAGCACAGGTTTTGCCTGCGAATTCGTCACTTTATAACTTCAAGATTATGATGAACATGTATGTGTGAAGTAGGTCCAAGTGAACCACAGTCACTTGCTAGCATAGTATAGTGTGTCGGACTAGGTTCTGTGGGAAATCCCCACTCTGCCATGAAGTTTACTGGGACCTAGGGACCTCTATCTAACCTACCTTGTGGGGCTATTCAAATGGAGGAGAGAACCATATATACTGTCTTAGGCAACTTGGAAGAAGGGGGAGGTGCCAATTAGCAAAAACTACGGAGGAATCAACTGAGAAGCGGTGTTATTTTCATGTCAGTATCTGTTTTCTTACATAGAATTTCCCCCACAAATTGTATTCCTTGTTTCAATGTTGTTTGTATCAATAAATCATCTTAATGCATTATATTGTATGACATGCCTGGAGGTTTGAATAAATACCATAAATTGTATATAGGGGTGTAAACCCACTCCACATGCATATACAATGCAAACAAATCTGCAAGCCAGTAATAAAAAGAGGAGATCTACAACTATTGGGAAAAATAGAAACAAATATAAGAAGACATTAAGCAAGAAACACAAGTTCATTCCTCAGTAAAAACTTGCACCTCAACATAAGGAGGTTGCTTTGTAGTACCTCAGATCTGTTTCCTGTTGGTTGCCATGACAAGGAATAACAAGTGCTGTGACCTTATGAAATGGATGTTTTCATGTGTTATAGACTGTAAGGCTAGAGCTAGATGTGTGGATGCCATTTTCTGCACAGCCACACAAATAGCTTTACAGATTGGCTGGCCCTCATTTGTGGTATTTGTGCCTTTTTTCCCTTAAGAAGCAAATCTTCTTAAGGGAAGCAAACAAAAAATCTTCTTGAGGAAAAAGCAAACGGAAAATTGGATAGAAAAGTTTTCTCCTTGTGACTCACTGATCAATCAGGGTTGCAACTTACAATGTATTTTAAGAACATGTGCTGGTTCATGGAGGCCTGTCATGCACTGGCTATTTGCAATTACAGGCAAAAATGTTTTGGAAAAAGTCAGTCACTTGTCTGAATCCCAGTCAGATCTACTACTGTCAGAACCAGTTTGGTTCTGTCAGATGGCTGTGGTCTTAATGTGTATCTTTCCACCACCACCCCACCACATGCTGTGTATAATTACCACTATGGTCTCTGATGTGCTGTCTACTGATGTGTAAATTGCCTGGCCTTCCTTTTGGGAACCACTTTTGTATTGTGAATCATGTTGGAATTTATTGAAACATTGGTCTGTAAAAGCTGTGGAATCTCCAGTTCTCACCTGGAGATTCCTGGGTCTAGTCAAGGTCTATAAACCGATTGGAATGCTGATTTACTTTTCATCTGCATGCCTATGCTATTTGATTTGTTATGGTTAGATGGATAGATTTACTCTAGAGAATTTAGAGCCAGCTTGGTGTAGTGGTTAGGAGTGTGGGCTTTTAATCTAGGGAGCCAGGTTTGATTCTGCGCTCCCCCACATGCAGCCTGCTGGGTGACCTTGGGCTTGCCATGGCACTGATACAGCTGTTCTGACCGAGCAGTAATATCAGGGCTCTCTCAGCCTTACCCACCTCATAGAGTTTTTGTTGTGGGGAGAGGAAAGGGAAGGTGACTGTAAGCTGCTTTGAGACTCCTGGTACAGAAAAGTGGCACATAAGAACCAACTCTTCCTCTTCCTCTTCCTCCTCCTCCTCCTCCTCGATTCTCACTTCCCTCGTCCCCCTCCTGTCCTTGAATTTCCAGCTGTCTTGATTGTCTTCCCTTGGATACTTCCCATGTTAATTTGGTCTAACAGGGGTGTGTGTGGGGGGGGGACAGGAGGAATGGGTAAAGGGGTTATATACTTTATAACTACACTGGAATTCCAGTGCTGACAGTGTTTGATATTGAGTTAACTTGCTTGCTCTAGAATAAACTTTTCTTTCGCATCCAGTCCAACACTGTGTTTTCTTGGGAAAGAAGAAATCTGACAGCTACCCATCAAGCTACTTTCAGCCTTTTGCTACTAGGAATTTAATCCATGTCTATAACTTAATGTGGCAAAAAATGGTTGCCTCTCTTTACCCATATGAATATGACTTGCTGGTCATCTCTGGTTTCCAAAAAGGCAACCTTCTAGACCAGGCATTCCTTACAAGGACTTCCCTGATAACGTATACCTTTTTGCTATTGCTATGAGGAAACAGCACAGAGCTTCATGACAAATCAGTTTCCACAGTTGCTGTTAAGATGAGAGTGTTAGTTATAGGGAAGCATTTGTAGAATCCTACCTCTTATCAGCCTGATCTACAGAGATACAGCAGGAGGACTCTGCTGTAAAGGAGGCAGGAGAACCTTGCAACTGAGTCTTAGACCTCTTCCTCATTTACTTAATTAGTGAGCCTTTGCCATGCCTCAAGGGCAGGGGAAGAAGCCAGGAGGAGCCTGCTAGCTGGCAAGCAGCTGCAGAATACAATCTGGTGGAATCTGTTTCTCTTCTGCTTCTTACTGATATTTGAGACTTGGGCATGCACTGAAGTAGAAGCCCTTTGCTGTGAGCAAAGGGCTTCTTTGGGTGGCAAAGAAGTCCTGTTCATGTTACAGGGGATGCAGGCACAATCTGTACACAATGTACATTCGATTGTTCTTCGTACGTTTTTATAGTCTTTCTTGGTTTACAATGTACAGCTGAACATTTGATACAGTCCCCCCATTTATACAGGTACTTGTCCCATTTTATTCATAAAGTGAATGCATGTTGGCTTTCTTACATGCAAATCTGCATATAGGCAAGATGCATGTGTGTTTGCTGCAGCGTGTGAACAGGGCTAGTGAGAGGGCAGGGCAGGGGGAGAAATGTTTTTCATTCAGGAACCTTTGCCTGTTTCTGGGCTTTTGGGGTGTTTTTTGGGTCCTCTTGGGATATAAATAATCAATCAACAACACAAGTTTTCATGTTAAAAATGGGATTCTTTGTGTGTCTTTCACCTTTCTTTGTGCTTAGGAAAATGAAAGAGGCCCAGAACTCTGTAATTTATCCAAAATGAGTTTGGAATTCTTCAGATTAAATCTCATCTTCTAACCACAATTATACTGCTTTCCCCACAGACTAACGCTGGCAACTGTTCATAATACAAATGTTGCTTTTGAAATGTGACTTTGAAGGATAATTTGTTAAATAATTCAGTCTCGTTGACATATTTTTCATACAATAGTGTTTAATAGCTTTACACCTTTTAAACCACCCAAAATTCAACAATATTTGTAACTCGGAAACATCATTTACTGCCTATTATGATTTTCAGATTTCAAACCTCCCCTCAGAAATGAAACACTATATCTCACTCTCTCTTTTCCTACTCTGTCATAATTACCAGGATAACTTGAAGCAGAGAACATTATACATTGTCCTAAACTCCTTGGAAGAAACTTCATCAAATAATAATATAATCAGTAGATATTTTCTGCTGGCTGCCTGCTTCCTCATCCATATATACCCACTATTGTCAAATGACCCCAAATCCATGACCACTCTCCTATTTCTCTTGAAGCAGTGTTCCTGATAGATCTGTGCCTCGATGGTATAGCAAAACAGCAATGTGCTTTATGTGCACAAGGTCCAAGATTCAACTTGCCAACAGGCAAGAGTTGGTGGATGAGGTGAAGGAGGTAGGGACCCTAGGGGGAAGTGACCATGTCTTCATAGAATTTTTTTTGAGATGGGGAGGCAAGGAAGCTTGTAGCCAGATGCGGATGTTGGATTTTCGTAGGGCAAACTTTAATAAACTCAGAGAGATTATGAGTGTCATACCATGGACAAGAATGCTGGAAGGGAAGGGAGCATGTGAAGGGTGGGCGCTACTCAAACAGGAGCTATTGCATGCTCAATCAATGACTATCCCAGAAAGATGAAAACACTGCAGGAGCTCTAAGAAGCCTATTTGGATGAACAGAGAACTCCAAGAGTAACTAAGAAAGAAAAGGGAGATGTTCAGGAAATGGAGGGAAGGACAGAGCTCTAAAGAAGAGTACCTATAGATTACTAGGCACTGTAGATCAATCATCAGAAAGGCCAAAGCTGAGCTGAGATTGGCCAGGGAAGCCCACTGTAACAAGAAAATATTTTTCAGTTATGTGAGGAACAAACGTAAAGTAAAGGAGGCAATAAGCCCACTGTTCGGTGTGGATGGACAAACTCTAATGGAGGATGCAGAGAAAGCAGAGAGGCTCAGCGCCTATTTTACATCTGTTTTTTCCCCACAGGTCAAAGGGTTTAGGCACATCTAGAGATGGCAGTAGCCAAGAGATAGTGTTTGGGTGGCAGGTTGACATGGACAGAGAGGTTGTTGAGAGGCATTTAGCTGCACTGGATGAGTTCAAATCCCCTGGGCCAGATGAAATGCACCCGAGAGTGCTCAAAGAACTTTCCAGAGAACTTGCAAAACCCTTGTCCATCATCTTTGAGACCTCTTTAAGGACTGGAGATGTCCCAGAGGACTGGAAGAGAGCAAATGTTATTCCGATCTTCAAAAAAGGGAGGAAGGATGACCCGGGAAACTACAGACCAGTGAGTCTGACCTCTGTTGTGGGTAAGATAATGGAGCAGATATTAAAGGGAGCGATCTGCAAACATCTGGAGGACAATTTGGTGATCCAAGGGCAAATGAGAACAAGATGCAATTTAATAAAGATAAGTGTAAAGTTCTGCATCTGGGTCAGAAAAATGAAAAGCATGCCTACTGGATGGGGAATATGCTTCTAGATAACACTGTGTGTGAACGAGACCTTGGGGTACTTGTGGATTGTAAACTAAACATGAACAGGCACTGTGATGCAGCGGTAAAAAAGATGAATGCCATTTTGGCTTGTATCAACAGGGGCATCACATCAAAATCACAAGATGTCATAGTCCCATTGTATACGGCACTGGTCAGACCACACCTGGGCAGAATCTGCACTTACTTTCTTTATTCCATTGTCAAACCTGTAGAATTCAGATCGCTTTGAACTCGATTCTTCCTCTCCCCCCCTCCAATGAAACAGGAAAGTCTTCTGCACGTGGTTAGGGTAGTTCAGAATGGGGGAGGAGCCAAGCCTCTTTCTTTCTTTTCTTGGAGGGGAAGGGGAGAGGATAAAAAAAGGCAGAGGGAGGAAAAATCCAGGACCGACAGAAGTTGAGAGCAATTAGGGGCTTCTCCTTTAAGGCAAGCTTGTCACATGACCAGGTGTGGCCTATCAGAGGTTCTCTACCACGGAGCTTTCTTTCCCAATCTTTCCCAATCCTGATATTGAGGATTAAATGCAGTCTGAGATATGGCACAATAAAGGTAGGGTCACTCCGGATCAATCCTTCTTGCTGCAGAAGGAAAATTAAAATTGCCCCAAATCCGAACGGAAATCGCATTCTGTGTAGAGGGCAGGGACTGAATCGACCTGGGGTTGGAATAAAAGCTCCGTGCAGTTTACACTCTGGAGTACTGTGTGCAGTTCTGGAGGCCTCCCTTCAAGAAGGACGTAGATAAAATTGAAAGGGTACAGAGGAGAGTGACGAGGATGATCTGGGGCCAAGGGACCAAGCCCTAGGAAGATAAGTTGAGGGACTTGGGAATGTTCAGCCTGGAGAAAAGGAGGTTGAGAGGCGACATGATAGCCCTCTTTAAAAGGTTGTCACTTGGAGGAGGGCAGGATGCTGTTTCTGTCGGCTGCAGAGGAGAGGACACACAGTAATGGGTTTAAACTACAAGTACAACGATATAGGCTAGATATCAGAAAAAAAATTCACAGTCAGAGTAGTTCAGCAGTGGAATAGGCTGCCTAAGGAGGTGGTGAGCTCCCCCTCACTGGCAGTCTTCAAGCAAAGGTTGGATACACACTTTTCTTGGATGCGTTCGGCTGATCCTGTGTTGAGATGGCCTGTATGCCCCCTTCCAACTCTATGATTCTCTGATTCTATGATTCAATCCCAGGTTGGTTGTTTTTTCTTTAAAAAAATTTTTTTTTTGAAATGACATGAAATCTCTGGGAGCCCCGGGTTTAAATCCCCATGATTCCATGAAAACTTGCTGGGTGCCCTTGGGCCAATCACACACCCTCAGCCTAGCCTACCTCACTGGGTTTTTGAGAGGATAAAATGGAGGGGGAAATTGTATAAGCCATTTTGGGTTCTCACTTGGGCAAAAGAAGAAATATCAATGAAGTCAATAAATAAAATGCTGCAGTGCTGCTACCGGTCAGAATAGGCAATACTGACTGTGAACGGCCTGTGGTCTGACTCAGCGTGAGGCATCAAGTTCTCAGCTCTGAGATGGTAAATTGCTGGAGATTTGGGGGTGGTGCCCAGGGATGGCAGAGTTTGGAGGAATAGAAGTTGCTCAGCAGTGGTGTAAAGTCACATATTTTCCCCACCAAAGCTGCAATTTCTTCCAAGGGAACTGACCTCTGTAGCTTGGAGAACAGTTCTCTGGGAGAACACCAGGCTGCACCTGCAGATTAGCAACCCTAAAGCTTCAGGCAATCACATTCTTAAATGAAAGTATTTAAGTTAAATATGTCAAGGATGAGTTTTCTTTCTCAAATCTGAAACTTCTTCAATGGCAAAATAAAAAAGTGGTGTTTAAAAATACACACAGTAAATATACAAATATACATATTAGGTTGGGTCTTCCCATTCTGCTTGAGTTAGTGTGGAACCTTTCTTTGGCAGCCTTTTCCACCAGCCGTGTCCTGAGGGAAGGCTCCACACATAGCTAAGCAGTATGGAAGGTGCCAATTGCCTTGCCATATCATGCACAGGATTCAGGAAACAAAAAGTGCTGCCAATATGCTTCTTATAGTCAAAGACAACAGGAAGGATCTTCATATTTTCCTTTCCCTAAGTAAGTAACTTCATAGCATTTGTCCCATAGCTTGAATCCAGATTAGCAGTTTCAGCAAATACAAGAATAGAAGCAGGATTGCAGGGAGGGATTGGGCCTGTTTGGGGAAGGGAAAATAGGAAGATTGTTTTGTAGGAGAAAATCCTTGCATGCTGGGAAGCATTAGTCTGGATCCAAACCCATAATGTAGAGAAGAAGCTGTTTCTTTCACTGTCTGAAAGAGCCTCATAGCAGCTTACAATTGTCTTCCCTTCCTCTCTCCACAACAGACACCCTGTGAGTTAGGTGTGGCTGAACAAACTCTGACAGAACTGCTCTGCAAGAATAGCCATAAGAGAACTATTGCTAGCCCAAGGTCACCCAGCTGGCTGCATGTGGAGGACTGGGGAATCAAACCTAGCTCTCCAGATTACAGGCTGACTCTCTTAACCATGGCACCACCCTGGCTCTCCACTGATGTACCCTTTATTGCCTCATGACACTAACTTCATGATAAATTCAGTGAATCCATGAAGGACTTCTGAACTGATGTCTGGAAAATATACTGGCTGCTTAGTATACAGAAAACAGCTATGCCTGCCTTAATCCACTACCTGATACAAGAATACAAAATATACTTAATGGGCTATTTCACCAATTAAAATGGGCAATATTGCCTTTGGATGTTAACAGAAATGGAGCTAAGGCTAGGGGTTTTATTGAGAGCAAAGTCATTTTACTGATACCTAGTCAAGGTGAAATGAGTTTTTGTGATGAATCAAAATGCCCTTTCAAAGCACCAAATTATATATATATATATATTTTATTGTGTTCATATCAACTTTGCTTTCCCTCTTTACTGCTTGAAGCCCAACTTCTTCCTCCCTAATTTGTGATGCCAGCCAAACAACTATCAGGGAAGTATCATTTTCTTTATTATATCCATGTTTATCATGTCTAATATGCTATGCTCCTTCACATGCTGGTAATCCTAAATCTAGGACATTCCTCATTTGACGTCTCTTCTTATCAGTTGTACCCAACTGAACTATGCTTTTTAGATATCTCTTTGTATAGACTGCTATCAACTTACACAGTACATTCCACTGTTTCCCTGAGAATGACCGAATAAATAAAGACCAAGCCACAGGACAATATAAGTAAAGGCAAATGGAGACAAATAGTGGTATGCATAATGAAATTGCCAAGCCAGACATAGAAATGACTGGTTCTGTTTGATACAGTGATTACTCAGAACAGTAATACAAATCCAGGGTTCTTGGTACAATGAAACCCCTCACTGAACCATCTGTGGTTTGGTTTTGCTTTAGTTTGGCTGCATACCAGCAAAGCAACATCCTCTCATGTTTTGCTTTGATTCTACTGATTTCCTTCCAATTCCCCTTCCAATCATCAGATTCTTATAAAGGAGGAACACAGAGTGCTCCCAGGCAGTCACATTATGTGACAAGCTGAGAGAGCTGTTCTCATTATTCCACTCTGGGAGGAGCCATTTTGTTCTTTGCAGGTACTATTGCCATGGTCCCCTCCAACCCACTCAATGATTCTGGCTCAGAATTCCTAGAGGAGGAGCCAAGGTCAGTGTCTGAAGAGCACCAGAGGGACCAGCAACCTAACACTGCAGAACCACCTGCAGATGATGTCTCCTCAGCATCATAAGCCACCTTGCCAGAGCCTGCACAGGAAGCCTCTCTAACAGTCATGGAAATAGTCGCCAGGCCTCTGCCATGTAGAACTCAAGCACAGCCCTGCAGCTTCCCAAGCCTCTCTTCCAGGCCACAGGAATGTTAGTAGAAGAGAAGTATCAAGCTGATGATGATGATGCAAAACAAACATTTACTCAAGCTGTATATAAAAATATTCAAAATGAATTCCTAGGTACAATCTCCTTTTCGTTTTACTTTCTCAGTAATACTGTAATATTAAATACAATAAAACAAATATTAAATCATATCATCATGTAAGCCTCTTAGTATAACAAAATACATATGATATATACCTGTATCAGTATTGTTTGTTTTATGAATTCTTCCCCCAAAAATCTTTTTAACATAAATAACATCAGCCATAATCCTTAATACAAATGAAATAAAGTACATTATATTTTCAATATGTATAATTTATTACATATGTATTTATAAATAATTTATATTGTAAGACTACCATCTTGTTTTTCCAATGTCTATAATTTGTTAATATATAATTCTATATCTTTATCTTATTTAGACCCAGGATTGATATACATATTAATAGCTATGAGAAATGTTACACTGCCTTTGCTTTTGATGTTTGCCACCATTTCCTTGAAGGAATTAATCATAGAATCTAAAACATGACCTCGTGCATGTATTTTCAGCTAATGGGTCACCTCTACTTCTATACACAGGAATGTTAGCGGCAGACGACCTGGGAGGAAATGAAGGCTGGCTGCAAGTTATACTATGGTTGAGCTTTTATTTATTTACATTTATGCTTGTTGACCACTCCCAGTACTAGTTGGCTCATGGCAGTTTACATAAAAATATAAAAACATAAAACAACACACAACTGTCTAGATGGCCTCAAAAACTCGATATGGAGGACATCCCCACTCCCACCCCAATCACATAGCATTCCTGGGGGTGATTCCAGCAATAACTGGCTGAATAGGCCTACCAGGCCTGTATAGGGGGGGGGGGGGAGCCACTCTTCTTAGCTCTGCCTCAACAAAAATCTTGGCAAAAGAGCTCTGTTTTACAAGTCCTGTGGAATGCTGACAGTTCCAACAGGACCCTCGGCTCATTCTGAGAATTCGGGTTGGGGCGAGGACCAGGGACAATAAACAGATTCCTACCCATAGAGCAAAGAGCCCTGCAAGGAGCATAAGGAGATAAGCGGTCCATCAGATAAGTGGGGCCCAGGCTGTGAATGACCTCAAAGGTAAGAACCAATACTTTGAACTTGCTCCAGAAGCTGATTGGCAACCAATGCAGCCCTGTCAGCATAGGCTGAATATAGGACCTCCAAGATGACCCCGTGAGGATCCTAGCAGCTGCATTTTGCAACAGCTGCAATTTATGGGTCAAAAACAAGGGAAGGCCCACATAGAGCAAGTTACAGAACTCTAATTTGGAAGTGGCCATTGCATGGATCACCATGGCCAAGTGGTCCGAGGACAGGTAAGGTGCTAGTAGGCTAGCCTCGTGCAGATGGAAGAACAGCACTTAGGCTACTTTTATGATCTCAGCCTCCATAGATAAGGAGGCATCAAAGATCACCCTCAAATTTCTGGCCGCAGGCACAGCCTTACACTGCACTCCATCCAGGCAGGGGAGGCATATTTCCTGATCCTGTCCTACCCAGCCACAGGACCTCCATCTTGGAGGAGTTGAGTTTTAGGCAATTCTTTCTGAACGACCCAGACACGGCTTCCAAACATCTGGAAAATGTTTTCAGGGGAGAGTCTGGCCATCCATCCATCCATCCATCAGGAGATAGAGCTGGGTGTCATTTGCATACTGATGACAACCCAGTCCAAAACCCTGGACCAGTTGTGCAAGAGGGTGCATACACATGTTGAAAAGTGTGGGGGAGAGTATGGCTCCCTGTGGCACCCTAAAAGGGAGTGCAAGGGGGCCAGAAAACTCTTCCCACACTTTGTGTCCAGTTCTGGAGGAGGGAGATCAGCCATTGCAACGTTGTCCCCCTAATCCCTGTTCCAACAAGGTGATGGGCTAACAACGTCAAATGCTGCTGACAGATCTAACAGCATGAGGATAGCCGACCCACCTCGATCTATCTGGCACTGGAGATCATCTGTCAGAGTGACCAGCGCAGTCTCTCCCCCCTAGTGAGGATGGAAGCTCAACTGGTATGGATCAAGTCCTGAGGTTTCTTCCAAGAAGGCCAGGAGCCAGTCTGCAGCAGCCCTTTCAACCACATTACCCAGAAACACAAGATATGGGACTGGGTTATAATGGGTATAAAATTCAGAGACTTAAAAAAAAATACTGGTATTAATCTCAAATGAGAATCAGAATTCTTAATTGATTATTGTATTTATAGACCTCCACTCTGGGCCCTGCTGGCTCATGGCAATTTACATAAAAACATAAAATCAGCATAATCCCCCCCCCCATAGAACCAACGTGGCAACCAATGGTGGCAACAGCAATCTAAATTTCCCATGCGGACCCTCATCCCTTCTGATAGCAGTTGCTGTTGCCCTAACTGACATTTGGCCGGGTGGGGGTAAGGAGCTACAGGCTCCAAAAAGCTCTAAAAGGGAGGGACCCCATAATTTGAACCCACTGCTCCTAGTCCTTGTTTCTAAAATCGCAGTGAACTAGTTGAATCCCTCTTCAACAAGTCGACCTTCTACATAGTTAAACACCACTATCATATCACCCTTTGTCTTCTTCTCTAGGCCACATATGCCCAACATTCTCCACTTTCGTTGAAAGACATGGATTCCAGCAATGTCCTATACAAAAATAAGCAATCACAATAAGAATTCCCCCACCCTAAAGCCCAGATCTGAAATGCCAACAAAATGCGTCTCAATACACCCACACCATGTGTAATCCCTTTTCATTCTTAATTGATGAGGAAGGAAATGTACCAGTTTACTCTCAAGGGAATGCTTTCTGTTTTGCCATACTGCACTGCAGAAATTTCATTACTGCAGCAAAATACGCCTACCTTGACAATGTGTCATCCACAAATTCTTTTATGGCCTCCTAAGTCTCCATGGAAAAATAAGGGAAGATAATTACTTTTCATAAGCATAAAAAGCATAAGCTTCATGGTGGGTGAGGCTTTCATCTCCCTAGACCAATGGCAATTCCATACATTAAAAACAAAACAAAACAGTGTTATACCAGTGTAATAGCATAGCTCTAAAAATCATCCCGACTCTTGCCATTCCTCACCTTCTGGCTCTCTCACTTTCGTCTGCTGCCTTTTCACACTTGTTGAACTCCGCATGCCTGCTTTAAATGGCAGAAGAGAGCAACATGCTTTACACATGACTCTCTTCTACCTGTCAATCAAGCCAGGCAACCAATCCCCTTTCTCCATGCTTTAAAGGGCCTGCAGTGCCAGCTAATTTTTTAAAGCAATTCTTCTACGCATCTAGTAATGATTTTTATAATGCCGCCTCTTATGGAATCACAAGTCTGTAATGTTAAAAAAATTAATCTCATTTCTGATTGGGGGGGGACTTTAGAGAGGCATGCTTTGTGTTTAAACTGTGGGGATTTTTTTTCTTTTTCTTTTTTTTTGCTGTGCCTGCATGATTGAATGCCTATTCATTGCTCCAGGAAGTTAGCTTTAAAAAAACAACAACAACCCATTACCGGGAAAAGGGAAAGGGAAGCGGGTGTGAGGGTGGGGCATTGGAGGCGAAGATAGCACTTCTTCACCTCCATACATTTCCTTAATGAGTAGCTTGCTGGTTGTTCTCCTATAGTTCACACTTTTTAATCTGGGGAATCCACTTTATGCGATTCCCCAACTAGTGCCTTAAAATGGAGGATGTAGCTACCAGTCTGCTGCTTGGACACTGGATGTTGGCAACGTTGTGCAAAACACCAAAATTATGGTGTCTTCATAAGGTAAGCATTTCCCTATATTCATCGGGTGCAGAATAGCCCCTAGTCTAGCACTTTATACCATAAGCTAAAGGTAAAGGTATCCCCTATGCAAGCATTGGGTCATGTCTGACCCTTGGGGTGATGCCCTCTAGCATTTTCATGGTGGTTTGCCAGTGCCTTCCCTAGTCATTACCATTTACCCCCCAGCAAGCTGGGTACTCATTTTACTGACCTTGAAAGGATGGAAGGCTGAGTCAACCTTGAGCTGGCTGCTGGGATTGAACTCCCAGCCTCATGGGCAGAATTTCAGACTGCATGTCTGCTGCCTTTCCACTCTGCGCCACAAGAGGCTCTTTATATCTTACTGACTCTCAATCATAGTTTCCATCCTGTTTTGATATGGAAAGAGCTAAGATGGATAAAGCATTTCTCCATATATATACATATATATATATATATATATATATATATATATATATATATATATATATACACACACACATACACATACACATACATACACACACACACACACATACATACATACGCATACGTATATATTTCTACTAATCCCAATACATTATTGGAATAATTATACCTAGGTGATACAGAACCTTGAAGCTAGTGATTCTTATGACATCCAACATTTGTATAGCATTCTCTAGGGATGGGCATAGTGCTGGTGCCATCTTGTAGACAAGGAACAGAAGCAATGAAAGAAATCGTATGAGGTGAAATCCCAGAGAGCTTGCAACAGTGAGCTTATGTTACATGATTCCCAAGAGACAGACCATCCTCCCTAGTCTTCCTTTCTTAGTAATTCTCTGTACTCAAGAGATGAAGGCATTAAAATCAGAAGTGAAAAAAGAGAAAAACCAATAAAATAGAGTTTACGTCATATGAGGCATCAAGAAAGGCAAAGGCCCAAAGGGAATAAGATCACAGTTTAATATCTGCAAGATAACTATATAAATAAAGAAAAGAATGAATGCACATTATTTAAGGTGGCAGGACAGGAAGAAATCCCCTGAAGCTAAGGAAGGGAAAGTTTAGTGTAGATATTAGAGAAAGGTTCTTACAGTTAGAGCAAAGGTACATCTGATTATACTCCCCAAGGGAGAATCTATTGCTACAGATATTTAGCAGTTAGTTAGGTGAAGTAGAAAGAAATCCAGGAAAAGAAGGCTGGGAGTAAAAGACACAAGACTGCTTTTTTGACTCTGCTGTTTTGATCTATATAATACAGCTGTAAAAAGCAGAACACGGTTTGGTGTATAACACACAAAGACTGTGGCCTGATCCAAGTGTTTTAGCAAGGAGCACATAAAGCACCACAAAGCACCTACTCTTTCTTGCTAGCTAAAAATGATGGAATTTGATGTTTGGTCTCTGTGTTAGATTTTTATCTTTCTGTATCTTAATCAGTATTTTGTGTCACCTCCTTTTAGTTAAAGATCATGTTTTAGATGCTATGATTAATTCCTTCAAGGAAATGGTGGCACACATAAAAAGCAAAGGCAGTGTAACACTTCTCAAAGGATCTTGGCATGAGAGCTGACATGAAGACAATTTTACTTAGGGTTGCCCAACCTCCAGGGGGAATCCAGGGAGTTTGAAGAATTACAACTTAATTTCAGACTACAGAGGTCAATTATTCTGGAAGTCATGGTGACTTCAGAGATCAGGCTCATTGAAATCATAACTCTCTCTTCTCCTGCTCCCCAAACTCCACCCTCCCCAGGTTCTGCCACCTAATCTCACTTCCCCGGCTCACCTCATTGGCTTGCTTACCCTGCCCACTCACTTCACCCCTCACCTGCTTGCTTGCCCCGCCTGCTCACTTCCCCTGCTCACCTCGTTTGCTTGCTTGCCCCGCCATTCCTTATAACTTATTGGGCACTTGCCTGTCTCTTCCTGTTTCTGCTGTCTGAAAAAGAAACCAAAAGCAGGATATTGACTGAGTCCCCGATGGGTGAACCTGCAATTGGTTCAAGGAATGAGAAACTAGGCAGAATTGATACAGATGACTGTGGAAAGAAGTCACATGAAATAGTCATTATCTCATGCTTTAAGGTACCAGTGTAGTTAATGTCTAAGAAACTCAGAATGAGTAGATGGAGACCCAGTGGCTTAGGAGGTCTTCTCTAGGTCTATTCTGTCAATCTGCATCAGCTGTTCCAGCAGTCAGAGGCCATGGCAGTATGTGCATAGCTCTTCCTTTGGATACTAATGTTTCATGGCAGAAATGTCACTCCACATAATTAGAATTCAAGCTAAGGAAACAGCCAGTGTGCTAATTAATTGTGGCAGAAAGCACATGGTTCTTCATTTAAAGTAATTAAGCAGAACATAACCCTGTGTGTGTTTGTGTGTGTGTGTGTGTGCGTGTGTGTGCGTGTGTGAGAGAGAGAGTTTTTATTGGCTCGATTTTAAAAAGACAGATCTGGAGGAATTCAATTTCCGGTGCTGCGTTCAACAGAAGGTATTCTCTGCATGGATAGGACATTCTAAGGGGGAAAATATTTGGGCTTGAATGTATAGTAAACAAATATGTCTGCCTCCTGACTCCTTTACAGCTATAGGAAGGAAACAACAGGGGCCATTCCACACATCGGAAAAAATAGTGTTACACTAAGTACTAAGTGACCTTGGCCTAGTCACAGTACTGTCAGAAACTGTTCACAGAGCAATTTCTCTCAGAGCTCTCTCAGCCTCACCTACCTCACAGTGCTCCTGTTGTGGGGAGAGGAAGGGAAGGTGATTATAAGCTACTCTGAGACTCCACTGGGCAGTAAAGCAGGATATAAAAACAATTCTTCTACTGGGAAGGTACTGCTGGGAAACAGTATCCTCCCTCACCACATATGCCCATGGTGGTTTTGTGCCCCTTCAACAGTTTCCCCATCTTCCATGCCATTGGCCTCAAATTTACTTTGTTATAATAGTCCTGGGATTATTGCATCAAGGCCAAGGTGGTCTCCATATGGAAATGGAAAGTCTACAACTTCCCAGTCCCACCCACATCAGCATTATTTTCCCTGCTGCAATTGCCTCTGATGGCTACCCCACAGAGCATTCCTCCCTTCTCAGATTGCAAACCTCACAAGATTTACTCATGAGTTAACATTCCCAGGGCAGAGACATTTCCTGGGCACCCTGGGTCCCAGAGGGCCAGCAGGGGAGCTTTTTCTGGGGCTCCTGTAATCCCCCACCTCCAGAAAACACAGAGGCTGCCCCAGATCCCCCACCCCCAATGTTCCCTGAGTTGAAAGAGGCCCCAGCAGCTTAGTGGCAGCCAGGCATGCTCTCAAGCTAGCTCCACTTCGAGCCAGCACATTTCTGAAACAACTTGGGGGACGTTGGAGGTGGAGAGTGGACTCTTTGTTAAGCCCTTCCTGGTTGAAGGCTGACTCATAATTAGGGCTAAACATTCCTTGTTGAGGGTCATCACATACTCAGGAGTAAACATTCCTGGGACAGAGGCATTTCCTTGACACCCTGGATCCCAGGGGCCTGGCAGGGGGGCATTTCTGGGTCTTTTTCTGCCCCCCCCACCTCCAGAAGGCTCTCAGAGGCTGCCCCAGCTCTCTCCCCCCCCACAAACACACATGTCCTCCAAGTTGAAAGAGGTCAGAAGTCTAGGGCAAGTTACTGGCTTACTGAGACCGGCTTCTGTTTTAACCAGCAAACTTCTGAAACCAGCAGAAAGTTGCAGGTGGAGAGCTGAGGACTGGCTGAGGACTGCTTTCTGATTGGGTCTAAACTATGTGAGGTCCATTCAAGTAGTGGGTGACTTGTCAGTTTGGGTTTTATAATATTTACTGACTGATTGCTAAAGTTTCTATCCCTTTGATGGGCCATATTTTGCCCTGGAAGCCAGCATGCCCAGAAGTGTTATTGGAAATAGAACTGACTACTGAATTCATGATGGGGGAATTAGCAGTTCTAGGAGACCTATAAGCAATATGAAGGGTGGTAACAGCGAGATCTCCACCAGTGTATATGAAAGAAGTATCTGTCAAAAATTTTAGACAAAGGAAAATTTTAGAAATTAATAAAAAGGAGTTTTATTGAAAATAAATCAAAATGGTCACTACAATAAAAGGTAAAGGTATCCCCTGTTCAAGCACCAGGTCATGTCTGACCCTTGGGTTGACGCCCTCTAGCATTTTCATGGCAGACTCAATACGGGGTGGTTTGCCAGTGCCTTCCCCAGTCATTACCGTTTACCCCCCGGCAAGCTGGGTACTCATTTTACCGACCTCGGAAGGATGGAAGGCTGAGTCAACCTTGAGCCGGCTGTAAACCTCCCAGTCCAGCACGGCTTGGACCTTTGCCGGGTCCATCCCGATTCCCTCCCCAGACACCCGGTAACCCAAGAAGTCTACCTGTGTCTTGTGGAACTCGCATTTGGGGAGCTTGGCGTAGAGCTTGTGTTTAGCCAGGTGACATAGAACCTCCCGCACCAGAGCAATGTGCTCCTCCTCCCCCCTGGAATAAATCAGTACGTCATCCAGTACCCCCCCCCCCCCGGTACAACAGGTCATGCAAAACCTCATAGATTACATTCATGAAAATGCCTGGAAAGCCACTTAAACCGAACGGCATAACAAGATTCGAATTGTCCCAGGGGGGTGTTGAAGGCTGTTATCCATTCGTCTCCTTCGGCGATGCGGACCCGAAAGTAAGCATCGTGTAAGTCCAGTTTGGTGAAGATGCGCCCCTCTCCCAGCCGACTGAGCAAGTCTTTGATCAGGGGTAGGGGGTAGGCGTTGACCCGTGAGACCGCATTGATGGCTCGGTAGTCCGTGCGGAGCCTGAGGGAGCCGTCCTTCTTCTTGGCGAACAAGACGGGGGCGGCCATGGAGGAGGTCTCGGGCCGGATGAATCCGTGGGCTAGGTTCTTGTCCATGAAGGAGCGAAGTTCTCGAAGTTCGGCCAGGCTCATGTTGTAGAGCTTCTCCTTGGGCAGCTTCGCTCCGGGGACCAGTTCGATAGCGCAGTCCGTCGGGCGGTGCGGTGGGAACTGGTTGCACTCCTCTTCAGAGAAGGCTTCAGCCAGGTCTCGGCAGCAGGCGGGGATCCCCTCATCTGGTTCGGGGTAGAGGCCCAGCGCCCAGAGCCAAGGGTTGAGGGCTGCTGGGCTGGCGGACCACGGGACTACTGTGCCCACCACAGCCACAGGAGGGGCGTTCGGTTGGTCCCGGTACCAGAAGTGAAGTTTGCAGTTTGGGTGGGAGAAGACGAGGCGCTTTTCGTCCCAGTCGATTTCGGGGCGGTGGAGGTCCATCCAGTCCATCCCCAGTAAGATGGAAAAGCCGGCAACAGGAGCGACGGTGAGCGAGAGGCGCTCCCAGTGGGGGCCGAGATTCAAGGCGAGTGCATTGGTGGCGTGCTGGATCGCCTCCCCCCCACCGGGGCCCTGTCTACTTGCCTCATGATGATCGGTTTGTCCAAGTCCTCCAGCTTCGCCCCCAGAGCCTGAGCTATACCCGGGTTCACCAGGGAGGTGGAGCACCCGGAGTCCACGCACACCTGGACTTCTACCCGGCATCATTGTTTATTAGTACAGCTGGGAGGAGGATGGGGGGGTAGGATTCGTCTGGGGGGCGCCAGCGTGCCGATGGGGAGGGTCCGCCAAGGGGCGCCCGGCAAGACGGACCATCCTCGTTTCCTGAGCTGTCGGAGAGTGAAGACTCAGGACTGGCCCAGGAGGATAGGTCGGTGTCCCCGACATGCTAACAGGGGCTAGGAGCGCCCTTGGCCCCCCTGCTTGCTGCTTGGTTTGTCAGCCAGGCGGGGTCTGTCGGATGCGGGACGCTGCTTCCCCCGGTCCTGATGGGGGGCTGCCTGGACTTTGGCCAAACGGGTGGGGAACACTGACGCGAAGTGGCCCTTGCCCCCGCACTCATGGCATAGGCCAAGCTGCTTACGCTTCTCGCGGTCCAGGGCGGGTGTCGAGGCCGGTGGAGCGGCGAGCGGCTTGGGGGCGAGGGGGAGCTTGTCCGCCCGAGAGGTCTTCAGTAGGCGGGCCGCCTCCTGGCGGCGATGGTAGGCCCTGAAGTCAGCCAGGTTTGCCTCGATCACCCCTGTGGCATCGATCCATTGCTGCAAGGTCCCCGCGACGGGGGGTCCCCGGTTGTAGATTCCGTTGGCGATGGGGCGATCTAGGCCGTCCACGAAGGCCGTGATGCTCTGTCCCTTGTTCATCGTGGGGATTCTGCCCAGGAGGGCCTGGAAATCGATGACAAAGTCCATCAGCGGCCTCCCCCTCTGTTTAAGTTCGGCCAGCACCTCCTTTGCTTTCCGTTCGTGGAAAGGGTCCCAGAAGGCCTCCCAGAGTCCATCCCTGAAGGAGTCTAAGGAGGTGGCTTCTACCATTTCTTTCTCATACTGGCTGATCCACCATTCCATTGCCTTGCCCTCCAGGTTGCAGCCCAGGGTGCGGACTAGGTCCGCCTCGTTCCGGAAGGTGTCCCCCAACTCCACTAAGAACCCATCCACCATAATTAAGAAATAGGTGAGTCTCTCCGGAGAACCATCAAACTTCACCTTGAACTTCTGCCCCCCCAGGTGTTCGTGGCGGTCCCCCCTGGTGGCCCCGTTGGCCTGGCGGGGTGGCGGCAAGGGCTGGCGAGCCGGGGAAGGTGGAGCCGTGGTGGGAGGCTGCGGCGGGAGGAGGGGTGGTTGCCGCGGTGCCGGTTGTAGCAGTGTATCCAGCGCAGGAGGGGCATAAGGGGCCCCTGTCAGGATTGTATGAGAGTTCCCCCTCGTGGGGGCTGCGTGGCGTTCCCAAGCCCCTGCCGGAGGGCCCTCTGGGTGCGTGAGGGGCTGGGCGGGGGGAGTAGGGATCCGGGTAGGTGCCTCTTCCCAATGTTCTGGGGTCTGGGGCCTGCGACTGGGAACGTGATGGTGAGTCCCCTCCCCGCGAATGCCGGAGTTCTTGGCGCGAGGGAGGTTTTTTGCTGAAAGCCGGGAGTCGTCCTGACCCCCGCCCGGGCTCTGGACCGATGTCGACATCGCCCTCCGCCAGCCAGGTTCCCGCGGCGTCTGGGCGGGGGAAAGTCAGCCGCCGGGGCGGGGGGGCCAGCGTCGACGGCAGGCCTGTGGAAATGGTTCTCCCCATAGTTTCCAAGGTTCCATACCCCACCGAGGGGGTGCTGTGATGCTTGAGTTTGATAGCGGGGCCCTCAGGGGGGCGAGTAGCAGCTCGGGGAGCCGGGGCAGTAGTTGCGGCGGGCAGGGACGTGGGCAGGGAGGACCGACTCTTCGTCCCCTTCTCCATGGCGAGGTGGGCATTCCAAAGATCGCGATAGGTTTCGGCCTGGTGGCGAAGAGTCTCGATCTCTCTCTGTTGGTCCCCTACGCGTAGCATCAGGCCCTCGAGCTCTTCCGCGGGGACTAGGTGTTGGCGTCCCTCCCGTGTGAAGTCGACCCCAACCTGGCGGCCCATCTTGACCAGGCAGCTTAGGTCCCCCAGGTCGTCAGGGGCCTCCTCATCCTCGTCTGGGTTGGATGGAGAGGGCGATTTCCCAGTCGCCCCCGTGGTGCCGTCCTCGGGGCTCGGGCATGTCGGGGTCCGGTGGTCCCCGGCATTGGGGGTTGTCGTTAGCGGCACCGTGGTTGCGCCGTCCTCAGCCCGTTCCTCGATGGGGACATGGATGATCAGGTGCTGGCGGCCCCCGTCCGGGGACTGCTCCACGATGTCTGACCCTGAATCCTCTGGTGTCGCCGTGGCCATGGGTAGCGAGGCTCTCCAGCGGATGGATTAACAGGGAGAAACAGTTATTATCAATTTGTCAGGAATCAGGCTGAGCCCAGCCTGTGGAGCCTCAGGTGAAAGCGCATTCGAAATCCAACAGCCGGTTGCAAATTTCAAAAGTAGCTTTATTAGACAAAGTCCACAGTACGCTAAAGCATGCCAAGATCTTCCTAAGCAAAGATCTTGATAATAACAAAGTATCAGGGGAGCAGGAGGGGTAGTTATAGGGCTCACCAGGTAGGGGAGGGGGTCCAAAGACATTTCGGCGGGAGAGTAGAGAGGTGACAAAGGGAGTTGGTTCCCAAGCGGCCAGATGGCCAGGAACCTTATCAAGTGGTTGGCACTTTGTTGAGACTTTGAGTTGTCTCCGCAGGGACACTTACAGTAAGATTGATACATTCGGATGGAGCCTCTCCTGCTGGGAAAGGAAGGGAGTGAAGTTCTCAGAGGACAGGTTTATTGCTTTACGGCCTTGGCCAGAGCCGGCCGGAGAAGGCAGAGAAGTGTGAAAATATGCAGGAACGGATAGAGCCAGGGATGGCATGAATCGGGGTTCATGACAGCTGGGTACTCATTTTACCGACCTTGGAAGGATGAAAGGCTGAGTCAACCTTGAGCCAGCTGCTGGGATCCAACTCCCAGCACAGTTTATTCTAGTTGCATACATAAAGAAGAAAATTCAGAGATGACTGGGTTTTTGTCCTCTGGATTACGTAAATATTAACATTACCCAATATTGTTCCATCTTTCTTTTTATTTCTTAGGAAGCTGTACATTTTTGTCTGTGTGATTTTTGAATGTACCCCAATATTTTCCCCAAATAAATCTCCTTTAGTGTAAGCTTAATTGTGGTCATTAGTTAAGAAGAGTTTCTTCTGGGGAAAGGACCCTACAAAATTTTGTAGAAAGATCTCTCTGCTACCACCTTTCACACTACTTATTGTTCTAGAATTGCTAATTTCCCCCATCATAAAGTCAGGAGACAGATCTGTTTCCAGTAGCAACCAGGCCTGATCACACAAAGGCTTGAACTTTTCTCATGGGGATGGGAGAACAAACACCCCTTCCTACTACCTTAGGCCAGAGGACTGACTTTTTTTTTAAAGGGGTGTTCAAAAAAAAATAAAAATTGTGGCCTTATAGCTTGCATTAAAGAATGAGAAGTGGGAGGGGGAGAGGAGAGTTCAGCAAGCCCTTGAAAAACAACAGCTCTTCAGACTTCACCCATCAGACTTCCCTCAGCAATTCTTATCTGGTATTCCCTTGATTATGCTGAAGCTCCTGGGCCGTGGGTGAGGAGGGGAGGAAATCTTTCAGCTATTAAGACCTCATATTGCAAAAGAGATGAGAAACTGCATAAGGAGCTTCTTATTTTATTTGAAGGAGAATGGTCATTATAAATGGATGAGCATTTTGGAAAATACATGTTCTTATCCAGCCAACAATTTGAGACAACAAAATGATAAAACTTCATGTGCTTTGTTACTGGCAATAAAATTCTCTGTAGGTTGTAAGGAAATTTCTGATTTTTCATACCTTCCTTTAAAGCTCTACCTGGAACTCCCTGTCAGGAAAGGAAGGCTACATGTAAAGGTTCTGAACTGAATACAGTTGGATGGTATTTGTACTACATGGTTTAAAATAAATGCTGCACTAGATAGCTCCATGACTTTGGTCATTATGTTGTTTTGCAGGAAACTAACCAGCTCTCCTTGAGTGAAAATACCAGCTATAGCTCCAAGGCACAATGATGCAAAACTAGCCCCAGAGGAATTGAATAAACGTTACTGTTTAATGTTTTTAAAGATTTTGAGACCAGGGACATCCAACCCTTGAGATGATAAAAGCTGATTACATTTTCCTGGGAAGACAGTGCCCCATTGAATTTGCATAACATTAGCATAAATTGGTCATTACTAAGTTAAAATTAGTTGCTGCTTGTGAGATGCTCATTAGATGAACAGCCTATATGTTTGTTTGTTTGCTTGTCTGAGCCTTAGAAAAAAAACACTATGCTGCATAACTGTTCAGCTGAGGTTTTATCGGCCCTTTTATGTTATGATACTACTATTTTAAATAATTGATATAAACCACCTTGAAGATAATGGTTGAAAGGCAGTTCAAAAATATGTTTTAAATAGGTGAGATGTTTAAGAGGGCTGTGAAACTGAGCTGCATACAGAAAATGCTTTCTACATTTTATCAATAGCTGGTTTCCATGAGTCCCTGATACAAAGCAGGAGTTGTGGAAATACAAGGGCTACACACATAACTCTCTTGCCCCCACTATCCTCCCCACCACCACCTTGCCTCACTGTTGCTATTGCCATGGCTCCCCTGTGACAATCCTCTATGTTGGTTTTTGAATGCTCCTTTATGTTAAAAATTCCCTACAAATAGAAAATTCATGCAATCCAGCATGGAAAAGAAGGGGGAGACAGAAGCTTTCTTTCAACTATGCTACTTTTCTATGTACATGTGAAGGAACATTCATAACTGGAATCCAGCACTCACAGCCTGAAGAGGTAGAAAACACAATCCAGTTGCAGCCAATTTATGGTAATCCTGTAGGGGCATTCAAGGGAAGAGACAACAGAGTTGACCTGCCATTGCCTGCCTCTGTGTGGCAACCCTGGACCTCCTCAGTGATCTCCCACCCTAGATGAGAATGAGAGTTATCTCTTCACTGCCCCTATTCTCTTTAAAAATAATGGTGTATGTCTTATGGGCCTTCTGTTTACTTTCTCCGATTACTTTCCCTTTTGGTTGCTCATGACCAAGTAGAAATCTTGTAAGAGTTCTGAATACATGTTTTGTTGCACTGTTTTAAAAGAAGCTAAGAGGGGATGAAAGTAAGGGATTATTTCCTCTGACTCTTAATTGTGGGCAACAGTCAAGCAGATAAGACACATGAAAGAAGGCAGCTGACTACAGGTAAGACAGTACCACTGCAAATCTGTAGCTCAAGAAGACCATTTTAGGTACCCTCATTAACCAGCCTGGCCATAGCCATGGTGCTGCACAAAGTAGTGTGGCCCATTTAATCATTTGCTTTGCCCCTCCAATCAGCACTAGGCATTGTGAAATCTGTCAATGTGAGAAGGCATTTCTTTCCCTCATCCTGCCTCCTTCTCTGGCTTTACAATACAAGGGGAGTGGTCATTGACTAGCATTCCTCACAGTACCCTAGAGAGCCTATGACTGATTGATACTAAAATATCAACAATAGTAATATAAGGAGAGGCGATAGGATTTTGCCACCTTTGTTACTACAAACTGTTTTTGGAGGATTGGCGGTTTCAACCACTGATGAAGCCAATGAAAATGGAATTCATCTAGAAGCCGTTATGGTTGTTCCTTCTGGTATATAAAAGATGTAAAAGAGATTGTATTTACTCATTGTATAAAGGTAAAGGTAAAGGTATCCACTGTGCAAGCACCGAGTCATGTCTGACCCTTGGGGTGACGCCCTCCAGCGTTTTCATGGCAGACTCAATACAGGGTGGTTTGCCAGTGCCTTCCCCAGTCATGACCGTTTACCCCCCAGCAAGCTGGGTACTTATTTTACCGACCTCGGAAGGATGGAAGGCTGAGTCAACCTTGAGCCGGCTGCTGGGATATAACTCCCAGCCTCATGGGCAGAGTTTCAGACTGCATGTCTGCTGCCTTACCACTCTGCGCCACAAGAGGCTCTACTCATTGTATATATTATTACAAACATATTGCATTAGAAAGGTTCCCTGTTCTCTTCTGTTGATCCCTCTCTGGCTGCCAGTGAAAGAGATATTCTTCTATCCTCCTTCTGCCTCCATGGCTTAGCGAATTAGAGATCTTCTTTCCCTCCTCCTGCCCTCAATGAGGGAAAGATGCACTTTCCCTGCTTTTCCCTCCCAGGTTTTCCCTTTGCACTTTGCTTCCTGCACATAGTAGTTGATCCGGCTGGACTTCGAAGCATGTGACAGTCCTTTTCCTGCTTTAGCATGCTAACTCATAACTGTCATTGATTCCTCTAACAGCAGCACTGTAGCACATTAAGGTAGAAGCTCGGAGGGATGGATGGGGAGTGTTCAAAGGTAGTTGGAATCAGGAGGTGAGTGGCAGCAGCCACTGCCTCTGTATTCTACTTTTCACAAGTGGACAAATAACCATTTTACAGTGTGTGTGTTGGTGCCTGTGTAATGGTTTTGGCCCATGAAAACACTTGGAATGGGGGAGTTCTGCCCCAGAAGCCCACAGTGCATTGGATCAGCATTTTAAAATCTTTGTAAAACTGTGGCAATGAATTGGTGATGACTTTTTTTTTTTGCCTTCTCTTTCAACAGGGCACAGCAGGAGGAGGGGGTCAGACTCTGTATCTACAGAGGGGAGCCTCCCCAGCTCTCTTCCCATCTGCACCAAGCAAAAAGAAAACCCCAAAACCCATCCCACTCCTACATGCTGGGCAGGTTGAAGCTGCAAAGGAAAAGTGTGGGTGTGCATATACTATGCATGTTGGGAAATTCCTGAAGATTTGTGGGGAAGGAGGTATAACATTATAAAGGCTTTCTTCTGAAGTAGCTGTTTTCTCCAGGGGGAGTGATCTCTCTGGTGGTTATTTGTAATTCTCGGGTATCTCCAGGCACTACTTGGGGGCTGGCAACCCGACTGCATTCAAGCCTGAGTGCTATATCCGTAAGCACTATATCTGTAAGCAGGGTTTGAGGGTTTGAAGAGGAGGGGAGTTCAAAGCAAGATGGCATTGGGAATCAAAGGGGCCATCCATCCCCAAAATTTATTTATTTATTATATTTCTATACCACCCTCCCTTCAGACTTAGGGCAGTTTACACATAGAAATGTTCTTTCTTCTTTGGTATCTTTTAGCAAATCCTCATTTCATGCTGAGAGGAAGAAGCAGACACTTATATGGTGATAGATTAGGGGATTCCCATTTACACACTGCAAGCCAAGAAAGTGGAAGTAGGACACTATGGAAGTGGCGATCTTCATATATTTACATGACCGTGTTCATCATGTGTAAATAAGAGAAGGGAATATTTGGTCTGAAACAAAATGGATTATTGTTCAATCTTCTTTGTAGAATGATCCCTTGTAGAGGCTGTGCACTACGTCATAGCTCATTCATAATAAAGCAATAAATATGTGCTCACCACCAGTGTACACATCCCTCACCCCAAAATATTCTGACTATGAGCCTGCCTGGCTGCTCTAGAATTTAAGAAATCTTGGCTTTTACTGGTGTTGAATCTGCTCAGTGAAAGAGTAAAAGTCACAGTTGCTTTTATTGCTTTTAAAAAGAAATTTGTACCACACATTTTTCTAGGGGAGAACTCATGTGCTCTCATGTGTCTAATAACTGAAAGAGTATCCAATGGCAGTGGTTATTTGTTTGTTTGTTTGTTTGTTTATTTATTTATAGTAAAAGGTAGCTATGCTCATAGGGAAGGGGGAAGCCTGAGCTCAGAGTTCTCTGTGGCTTGCAGATCCATTGACCCCTCATCCGGTGTCATTGAGAATTACCTATCTTTAGCCATTACCGCATGTTATCCTTGAGCCATGTAATAGGAAGATATGGCTTAAAACTATGTGCCCCAACTTGACTTAATTTTTGGAATATACCCTCTTTTTGTTGCCATTGCTTATAGCTATTGATAACTCTGCAGCTGCTTTGTCACCCTTTTTGCTGTCTCATTGCTCTCAGGGCCTCCATAAGTAGAGTTACACCCTTCTGAATCCATTAAAGGCCACAGGCTTAGTGGGAGGCAGCTGTGTTGGTCTGCAGGAGACCATATAGATTCAAACCATTTGAGTTCAGCACATTTTCCAAGGTATGAGCTTTCGAGAGTCAAAACTCAGATACAAGTTGGAATAGAGACTCCGAAAGCTTTAACTCAGGCAGAAGGTGGGAGGTTTATTACAAAGGAAGTAGCCAGGATGGAGAGGGTCAATGTAAAATCTACTGTGATCACAGCAAGAGCAAAATACTTAGGGCCCATAAATTAGTGAGATGAGAATCTTATGTTCTTATTTATAAAATCATAGAGTTGGAAGGGGCCATACAGGCCATCTAGTCCAACCCCCTGCCTAAAGCATCCAGGATAAATATCTGTCCAGAAGATGCTTGAAGACTGCCAGTGAGGCGGAGCTCACCACCTTTTTAGTGAGCTTTAGTCAATTCCACTCCTGAACTACTCTGACTGAATTCCCCCCCCCCATACACACACACTGATATCTAGCCAATACTGTTCTACATGTAGTTTGAAACCATTCCTGCAGGTCCTGTGATCTGCTGATGACAGGAACCTTTCCCTGCCCTCCTCCAAGTGGCAGCCTTTCAAATATAAGAACAAATGTGGAGTCCAGTGGCACCTTTAAGACCAATAAAGTTTTATTCAAGGGTTTTGGAGGTTTGGAGACCAAGATGTATGACGAAAGGTTGGGGGAGCTTGGTCTGTTTAGCCTAGAGAGGAGACAAGTGAGAGGGGATTTGATAACCATCTTCAAGTATTTAAAAGAGTGCAATATAGAGGATGGAGCAGAGTTGTTCTCTCTTGCCCCAGAGGGACGGACCAGAACCAATGGGATGAAATTAATGCAAAAGAAATTCCATCTAAACATCCGGAAGAAGCTCCTGACAGACTGGTTTCTCAGTGGAACAGGCTTCCTCAGGAAGTGGTGGGTTGTCCATCTTTGGACATTTTTAAACAGAGGCTAGATAGCCATCTGATGGAGAGTCTGATTCTGTGAAAGCTTAAGGGGGTGGTGGGTTACAGTGGATGAGCGATAAGGTTGTGAGTGTCCTGCATAGTGCAGGGGGTTGGACTAGATGACCCGCGAGATCCCTTCCAACTCTATTATTCTATGATTCTATGACTCTATGCATGAGCTTTTGTGTGCATTCACACTTCCTCAGATACACTGGACTCTAATTTTGTTCTGCCGCTTCAGACCACCATGGCTAACCATTTGAATCAACCTTTCAAATACTTAAAGAGAGCTATCACATCACCTCTCAGCCTCTTTTTCTCCAGGCTGAACATTCCCAAAGTCCTCATAGGGCTAATATCTTTGAGGTCAAAAGAAGTCAAATCAGAGGGAGGGCAATGCTCCTAAGGAGATGAAAGGATATGCTTTCCAATAAAACTGATAGTATTTGCCCCTCTTTTCATTCTTACCTATTCAATTTTTAATCCTGCACTCATTATCTTTTATTAAAATTTAACTTTGGGATGGCAAGTTATCTCCCCAGTTCGGTCTCCACCCATAGGTCCTATCCAGACAATAATCTGCATTTGCACTACTTCCAGCTGGAATCAACAAGACATAGATTATTTTAAGTCTGGCCATCAAACTGTGGAGATAAGAAAAGACAAGTTATCAACAGTTATAACAAGGCCAGGGCTTAAAGTGAATTTCAAAGAGCAAGTGTTCTGATCTTTATGACAAAGTGCTATAGAACAAAGATATCTTAGTAATGTGGATGCCTCTGAAGTGAAAATTATTTCTTCAAAGGGACATTGACTATTATATCTCGTCAGTGGATGGCCCATCTCCCTAGCAGTCCCTCCTAAATGCATATCACCAGACAAAAGAGTTGTGAAGTTATTTAACTGATACGTCATTTATTTAAACAAAAATGGCAATACAGTGGGATGGCACAAATATATTGATAATGTGCAGTATTAACCAATGTTTCATTTACAGAGCTTATCTATGTGTTAGATGGTTGTTTGCCCTCGGTATCTTCACAGGTGAGTGTTCCAGGGGCACAAACGGTCCCACATCAAAGAGCTCCATTTGTACCAACACTCCTGCCCTGATCTAAAGATCTCAAGATCATAGAATCATAGAATCATAGATTTGGAAGGGGCCATACAGGCCATCTAGTCCAACCCCCTGCTAAATGCAGGATCAGCCCAGAGCATCCTAAAACATCCAAGAAAAGTGTGTATCCAACCTTTGCTTGAAGACTGCCAGTGAGGGGGAGCTCACCACCTCCTTAGGCATATTCCACTGCTGAACTACTCTGACTGTGAATTTTTTTCCTGATATCTAGCCTATATCATTGTACTTGTAGTTTAAACCCATTACTGTGTGTCCTTTCCTCTGTAGTCAACGGAAACAATATCCTGCCCTCCTTCAAGTGACAACCGTTCAATTACTTAAAGAGGGCTATCATATCCCCTCTCAACCTCCTCTTCTCTAGGCTAAACATTCCCAAGTCCCTCAACTTATCTTCATAGGGCTTGGTCCCTTGGCCCCAGATCATCTTCATTGCTCTCCTCTGTACCCTTTCAATTTTATCTATGTCCTTCTTGAAGTGAGGCCTCCAGAACTGCACACAGTACTCCAGGTGTGGTCTGACCAGTGCCGTATACAATGGGACAGTGACTTCTTGTGATGAAGCAGAAAGATGAAGCAAGATGAAGATGACGATGAAGCAGAAAGCTTTCAGCCCACTGCTATCCTTGTGCTTGGTCATCCCTTCCCTGTTTTCCTTGCTGAGGGTGATGGCCCCACTACACCCCATTTCCCTTCCCCTGGTCATCATGTTATTTGTTAGGGCAGAATGTGTGATTTGAATGGGAATCATGGTCTCCAATACACACATGTTAGATGGAATGCAGTTCAAGTTGAAAAGTACTAGCACTACAGTATTTGCCCCTTCTTATATAAGCAGCAACAAAAAAATAAAGACAACATGCACACAGTGTTTGACAGAGTGCACACATTTTTAAGTGAAAAGGAGAAAAGCAGGACTGCTGGGCAGAGTAGCCTCCTTGTACCATTGAGGGACAGCAAAGTTCATATTCATTTGGTTTTCTCACCTCAGCAATGAAAATGAACTTGGAAAATGGCTCATGAAATGTTTAAACACTGTTCAGTATGGAGGGAAGTGGAAACATTCACTCATGTTTGTAACCTTGGAGAAGCTAAATGAGGCATCATTATTATATATTATATTTTGACCATTAAGAACTGGGGGGAGATATTTAGCAAATGTCATAACAGTAAGAATATGTAATTAGATGACTAGGCATTGATCCCCATTTCAGTGAATAATGAAATATTCAACAGATGTCTCTGACATTCATATAATAACCACACTGCATTAGCACTGAGTGTATTATCTAGAGTAACTTTTCTCAAACTTTTTACGATGATGCAGAATATGGTTGGGAAGCATAGCTGTGTACACATCCACCCGAGGGCCCATCCCATCACTGGCTATTTTGGGAGGGAGGGAGGGTGGGTTGACATGGGCATGCATGTAATAAATGTTTACCATATTTAAAATATATATTACAATATTAACTCCCATCCATTTGGAAAAAACCCTTTTAGGGCCATCAAGAACCCTCAGGGTTTCAGGAAACCCTGGTTAAGAAAGTCTGATCTAGAGGAAGATGAATCAAGTTTTCCATGGTATAAGACACTGCATTTTAAAAATTCAGATTCTGTATTCAAACACCACAAGCACTGCCCTGAGGGAATATATGTGTGTGTGCTAAAAGATATAGAGAGTTCTTCAGTGACATTCTGTGTTAAAGTCATAGCCTACTGGGACTTTGGATATTTGCTGGCAGATAACCTTGATGTGATTTCCTTTTCTTTATCATATATTAGCAAAATACTTATTATCCATGGGGTCGCCATGGGGTCACGATTAGTCGGACACAACTTCGCAACTAACAACAACACTTATTACAACATCACTTGGGGGGGTAATGCATCAATGTTCCCTCTAATTTTCTTCCCCCTACTGAGCAGAGCAGTTCACAAACTGAGCAGAATGTAATGGCTGTAATCTTGAAATGAGCAATGGGCAGAGAAAGGCTCCAGATTGTTGTTGAGTGGGGCTTCCTGTGTTAATGAGAGAACGCTCATGTGCACAGCTCAGAGAGAACACTGGTGTGCACATGCAGTTGGTGTGCAAAGTAACAATACTTTTGTGTAAATTTAACTAGGGAAATTCAGGCTAAAAAAATAGAAAGTGGCATTAAAATAATCATGAGCTGGATTGGTACAACTGAAAAGGGGAATTGAAACAGAGCTTTCCCTAGTCAAAATAGCAGAGAAGTTCAAAATCTTTTCTTCTGACAAAATTCTGACACTAAAACTGGATGAATGGACTCCACATATGCTTAGAGAGCCAGCTTGGTGTAATGGTTAGGAGTGCAGACTTCTAATCTGGCAAGCCAGGTTTGATTCTGCACTCCCCCACATGCAACCAACTGGGTGACCTTGGGCTCTCCACAGCACTGATAAAGCTGTTCTGACCAAGCAGTGATATTAGGGCTCTCTCCGCCTCACCCACCTCACAGGGTGTCTGTTGTGGGGAAAGGGAAGGGAAGGCAAATGTAAGCCGTTTAGAGACTCCTTTGAGTAGAGAAAAGCGGCATATAAGAACCAACTCTTCTTCTTCTTCTTCTTCTTCTTCGTGAAGAACTCTGTCTTGCTAATTTTTAACGGGATTTTTGGTTGGTTAGGCAGATAGGGAACTGGCTAGAAAACGACACCCAAACAGTGGGTCAGTATTGGGTCCAGTACTTTTCAATATTTTTATCAGAGATCTGAACAAAAGGGTAGAGGGACACATCATTAAATTTGCAGATGACACCGAATTGGGAGGAGTAGTGAACACCCCAGTTTAATGAGATCTGAACATGCTAAAAAAGTGGGCACATGAGAACAAGATGCAATTCAACAAAGATAAGTGCAGAGTTCTACATCTGGGTCACAAAAGTGAGAAGCATGCATACTGGATGGGATATACACTTCTGGGTAGCAGTGTTTGTGAACATGATCTTGGGGTACTTGTACATTATAAGCTAAATGTGAGCAGACAGTGTGATGCAGCAGTAACGAAGGCTAATGCAATCTTAGGCTGTATCAACAGAGGCATAACATCAAAATCATAAGATGTCATATAGACACATGCACTAGGCCAAATACCCAGATCACTTCGGATTCAGATGAATCCACTATGAACCGCTTCGGAAATCTCCAAAGCGCTTCAGCAGCCATTAAAATCACACCAACAGACAATCCATTAGCGCCGTGAAAGCCTCAGAAAGCAAGGGGGTAGTGTCACGTGGGCAGGGCCGGATTTACATGAAAAGAGGCCCTAGGCTATTCCACTTATGTGGCCCTTTCACCTCCCATTTTTAATAATAAAATACATCATTACTGTGATATATATCAATATGTTAAATGAAACGTTGTGCTTGGTACTAACCTTTATAAAAAATGTGGAATATGGGCCCCTCTTGATCTTGAGGCCCTAGGCTGAAGCCTAGTTAGCCTATAGGAAAATCTGGCCCTGCACATGGGCCCCTTCCTGCTCCTCAGCAGGATTCACGTGGGCACCAACCCTACTGTCCTCCAGTGGAGGAGCTCAAGGGGGCCTAAGCACTTAA
Organism: Paroedura picta; assembly: GCF_049243985.1. Classification (NCBI taxonomy): domain Eukaryota; kingdom Metazoa; phylum Chordata; class Lepidosauria; order Squamata; family Gekkonidae; genus Paroedura; species Paroedura picta. The sequence continues at coordinate 68,655,278 of NC_135369.1, forward strand.
TCCATGCTCCCATCATTACAGGCGCTCCTATCTAGCCTCCCTCCCAACAAATACAGAAGCATCAAGAGGAAGACTAGCTGCTAGTTTTTATACCCCGCTTTTCACTACCCAAAGGAGTCTCAAAGTTTTTTCCTTCCTCTCTTCATGCCAGACACCCTGAGAGAGCTCTGACTGAACTGCTCTGTGAGAACAGTTCTGGCAAGAGTTATACAAAGCCTCCCAGATGTCCACACACTGAACACTGGGATGGGGAATAACCCTGGCTTTACAGGTCACAGGTTACTGCCTTTAACCACTACATCAAGTGCTCATCAGTCAACCACTGTCTTCTTCGCCCCTGGGTCCTATACCACCACGTATATGAACTCCAGGGCACCCCAAGAAGATACAAACAATGCCTGCCAGGCCACAACACCAGCAGCAAACCAGAGCAGAACAGTGGGCCACCCACCGCAAAAACAACACTGAAAGAACTGTAAAAAGCAACTGTAAAAAGCAACTGTAAAAAGCAACACAATAGCAGCCCAAAAAGAAAATCCAAACAGTGCTGCCCCTCAGTCAGATAAAAAAAGATGAAAGAAACACAAGGAAAGAAACAGTGAACCCCAAAGCATGCCCAGACCCCACTCTCCCCACATAAACCAAAAACATAATTTGGTTTGAAAATAAGAAGGGAGGTCAAGTAAAGTGGAATTAAGAAGAGGAAGAAGAAAAGTGAGAAAGCAAGAGGAGCCCCTCAGGCAAACCATTTAATGTCTTCTCCAACGATGAAGATCATCTAATGTTCAGCACAGCAGCAAGCCAACCAGTGACACAGCCAGGCCCAGCACACTCTCTGGGAATCAGACTCAAAGAATATGCTCAACCAGAGCAACAAAGGTCAGGAGGCAGCAGCAAGCCACAAAAGCAGGTAAGAAGACCCCCCTACTCTCTTGGCCAAGCACAGATATTTCCAAAAAAGGAAAAACCACCTATGATTGCCCAAGAAATGTTATTTCCCCGAAACATGCCTCCCTATAGGCCAGCGGTTCTCAACCTTACCTTACCTGTGCTGCAATCCCAACTTCGGCAGCAGCAGCGGTGGCGGCAGCATGCACAGGGGTGGCGTGTGTGTGCAAGTGGGCAGCATGCGGACAACAATCGAAGTGGTATGGAGGTGGCCATTGCCATGGCCCCTCTGCCTCCGCCTGCCTCCACCCGCCTCCTGCCACTGCCACCCGAAGAAGAAGAAGAGTTGGTTCTTATATGCCACTTTTCTCTACCTGAAGGAGGCTCAAAGCAGCTTACAGTCACCTTCCCTTTCCTCTCCCCACAACAGACACCCTGTGGGGTGGGTGAGGCTGATATCACTGCTCGGTCAGAACTGTTTTATCAGTATTGGGGTGAGCCCAAGGTCACCCAGCTGGTTGCATATGGGGGAGTGCAGAATCGAACCCGGCATGCCAGATTAGAAGTCCGCACTCCTAACCACTACACCAAACTGGTTGTCCGCCTCCGTACGCAACCGCCACTGCTGCCCACCGCTGGCCGCTGCCACTACGGTGGCAGCCAGCAATCTGGTGACCCTGGGGAAGGGGCCAAGCGACCCCAAGTTTGAGAACCACTGCTATAGGCTAACTTCCCCCCTCCCCCCCACCTACCTTGTTTTTCTTTGCAGCTTTGCAAAGCAGGACCTCAGCTTTGCAAAGCAGGAAGCCCAGCCATTGCCTCTCTCCCTCACTCTTTGCTCCAGGGACTGGAGGAGCCCAAACAAGGGGCAGGAAAGGCAGAGTGGGACGGAAGCCTAGGTCAGGCTGTGTTTCCCTCCCTGTCTGCTTTCCCTTCACATTTTAAATGGACAGTTCCAAAATGGTGTGAGGTGCTTTGACACACTTCGAAGCATGCTTCGGACAGCCCATTTCAGATCTGTTTAACATTGGGATTTTGTGCTTCGGACCACTTCAAAGCAATCTGTCTCTGAAGCAGCCCTGCTTTGGTGGCTGTTTTTGTCTGAAGTGGTTTGAAGCACACATGCCTATAGTCCCGCTGTATATTGCATTGGTCAGACCCCATCTGGAGTACCATGTGCAGTTCTGGAGGCATCACTTCAAAAAGGATGTGAACAAAATTGAGAGGGTTCAGAGAAGAGTGATATGGATGATCTGGGGATCAGCAACCAAACCTAGTCTGGAAAGGTTGAGGGACTTGGGAATGTTCACCCTGGAGAAAAGGAGGTTGAGAGGGGACATGATTGCTGTCTTTTAGTATTTGCAAGGTTATCACTTAGAGGAGGTCAGGGAAAGGTTCCTGTTGGCAGCAGAGAATAGGACCTGCACTAATGGGTTTAAACTATGTGGAGAATGGTACCAGCTAGCTATCAGGGTAAAATTTCACAGTCAGAGTAGTTCAGCAGTGTAATAGGCTGCCTAAGGAGGTGATGAGCTCCCCCTCACTGGCAGTCTTCAAGCAGCAGTTGGACAAATACCCTGGATGCTTTAGTCTGATCCTACATTGACCAGGGGGTTGGACTAGATGGCCTATTGGCCCCTTCCAACTCCATGATCCTATGAGTCTTAAAAGATACCTGGTGAAGAAATGCTCACAGACAGTGCCTTTCACAAAAGCTTTCAGAAGCTGGAACAAGCATGAAGCCCTGTTGCTCCTTCCAAATTCCTCTGAGTTGGATCCCTCTCTGCTTTTGAATAGCATTTTTAAAGCCTTGCCAAAACAAAACAAAGAAGCCTCCTCCAGCAATATCTCCGCCAGCAAAACAGATCTGATAATTCACAAGAAAGTAAAGTGAACCACAGAAGCAAGGTTCATTCACAGCCAAGTGGAAGTTAAGAAAGGAAGCATCAGCCAGGAACAGAACTGTCAGTGCAGGAGTGCATGTTCAAAACCTGAACCGTGAACAGGGTTTAGATCTGAACATCTCATTCTTATGATTTTCCTTCTGAATTGGGAAGAGAGCAGGAGGCTTTGGTAGAGTGAACAATCTGCATTACACTGGCTTCCCGTTCAGCTTTCAGTAGCTTTCAATTGTAGAAATAGATACATTTGCATGTGAAAGCTTTGTTTTATCATAGCCAGGCCTTTGATGGTTTGAGAACTTATATATTCCAAGGAAGCAAAAAGACACAATTTAATTCATATTCTTTTGGGGTTCCCTCCACCCCATTTTCTTTCTTTTCTTTTTGATTTTTAATTTTTGTTATATATAAAGCGTTTACAGAAAAGTTGAAGAGAAGAAATGAAAAACCAGCTAGCAAAGCAAATATGGTTACATAACAGAAAAATAATGTAGTACTATCTTAAGAAACAGTATGGTCAATCCCCGTCACATTATCAATTATACTTGGGCCTAAGCTAAAAATTAATACTTGCTATCTTTCTTAAGAAAGTCCATGTAATAACACCATTGTTCGTCATACTCTTCACGTGGTTTCTTATTAAACATGTTAGTAAGTCTTGCCATTTTTGCTAGGTCTCACCCCGTTTTCTTAAAGAACTGTTGCTTCCCTTTCAGAGGAAACTCAGTTATGACAGAATTTGGCAATGTCTCGTGTACAAAGAAGATGAAAGAAGACCCTGCAATCTTTAGCTAGATTTTATGGAGAGTGCCTTCTTTCTAAAGCACTTTTCCTTGTCTGTTTGCAGAATGCTACTCCGAGGATTTCTTTTAGAACTGCTTAGCTCTCTCTCTCTCAGCTAACTAAGGAAACTGTGTTTATCACTGTTATACAATTTCTTAGTTATTTAAATAAAGCTTTTTTTAGCTAACTAGTTATTGCGTATCAGAAGCATAGAGTTGGAAGGGATCTCCAGGGCCATCTAGTCCAACCCCCTGCAGAAGGCAGGAAATCCACAACTACCTGCCCACCAAAGTGACCCCAATTCCATGCCCAGATGATCCCCCCCCCCAATAAAAAGCACCAGACTACCTGACCAGTCTGGTCTGGAGTTAATTTGCCTTATGACCCCAAAGTGGCAATAGGCATTTTCCTGAACATGCAAGAAAAGGCCACAAGAGCCAAGCTCAGACATAATTCCTTCTGCCTATCCACTTACAATCTGCCTAAGTTCACAGAATCAGCATTCCTGTCAGATGGCTATCTAGTCTCTGCGTAAGAACTTCCAATAATGCAATGGTCCCCAACATTTTAGAGCCTGGGCACTCTTTTTGGAATTCTTATACAGGGTGGTGAGTGCCACTACATAATGGCTGCAGCAGGAGATGCCATGAACCACAGTCAATCTGAAGTCCTGCCGGGCAAAAGACACACCTTGTCCCACCTCGTTTCTAAAACTTCATGGTGGATGCCAGCAACACACTAAGGACACCTGCCATAACTCTGGGTCCTCATGATACACCTACATTCTTTAGGTTTTAGGTGCCAATGCCAATTCTTTAGGTTTTTAGGTGCCAATCACAGCTCTATGAAAGGTCCATGCATCACAGAACTAATGTAAATGGTAAATCTAAGATTGCTAAAACCACCTAGATTAAGGTTGCCAGATGGAAGTAGGATAGTGATAGAGGTATTTGGGGGCATGGTTGTGAGCTCCCCAACATGCTGAAATCACACAGAAATAATAGCAGCATGTTGGAGGCAATGCTCTGGTATCTGAGTGTCAGGTGGAGGGGATTTCCCACTTTTTGCACCCCTAAAGCAGGGGGGAAGGTACCAAAGCACGGGTTCCACCAGTCCCAGAAGGGGTCTGAAATTCCTAATCAAGATATGTCAAAATTTATTCATTATGCTTTTAATTTTTGCGAGAGATTCTTAATTTGTATTTCTTCATGTTGAGAAAACCGGTCCGTGAAACTATGAAAAATCAGTTCTATATTGGATTCAGAGTTTATAAAACACATTTGAAATTACATAATAAAAAGTTCCTTTGTGCTTTTCAGGCATAAAAATAATTTATACCCAAAAGAAGTCAGCTAGCTCTGCAAACACAACAGATTGCTGATGCAAATAGATAACACCAGTAATCGTCCTGTCTTGTGTTATTTGAAAATATTATTCATTAAAATATGTTTCATATTGCTTCTAATCCCATACTATCAACCTTTATTAGTTGAGTCAAGCTGTGTAGCCTTAGCACGGAGCACAAACTACTGAATGCTTTATTCCCCTTGACAGCCAACTGTGGAGAACAATGTATGCCATGACATTTAATGTGAAACTTTTTGTTGTTCATGCTTTGTTTTATATTTCAGCTGCTAGAAATACTTGAGGCTTCATAGCACAGTTCTTCAACACCCATCCGTTTCATTGGGAGAATTCTGTCTGGAATACAGAACAAGCTGACTCTTTTCATCAATGTATTGAGGTTACTGATTTTTAGATATGAATGCAAATATTAGGAGATAACTGTACAGGAAACAGTGGTGAACAGAGTCTGGTGGTCCAGCACTGGGCAGGAGTGTTTTCATCATCTCAGTAGTGTTAAAGAAACTGGAGAGACTTGGTTGCCTCCAAGCAGGATGCCTCTAGATATGCTTATAAATGCAATGTGGAACCATGAACGATTGCATAATTGAAATATATATCCTTGAAAAAGAGAAAAATAGGGGTGTTCTTGTGTATCTGAAATTGTGGGCCTGGGGGCATAGAGGTAAGTGCAGATGCAGAAGAATTTAACCAAACATAGTGATTTGGAGAAATAAAACTCCACAGCTTTATTGAATACACTAGTCATTCTCAACAGGATTACTAATAACCTCAGGGTTACTCCATTGCCCTGGAGGGGTACTCCAATTGGGGGGGGGGGTGGATTTAGAAGAAGAGTTAGTTTTTATACTCCACTTTTCTCTACCAGGAGTCTCCAAGCAGCTTACAACTGCCTTCCCTTCATCTTTCCACAACAGACACCCTGTGAGGTAGGTTTGGCTGAAAGAGCTCTGACAGAACTGCTCTGCAAGAAAAGCCATAAGAGAACTATTGCTAGCCCAAGGTCACCCAGCTGGCTGCATGGGGAATCAAACCTAGCTCTCCAGATTACAGGCTGACTCTCTTAACTATTTCACCACCCTGGCTCTCCACTGATGTACCCTTTATTGCCACATGACACTAACTTCATGATAAATTCAGTGAATCCATGAAGGGTGTTTTGGACTTCTGAACTGATATCTGGAAAATATTTCTCCTCATCCCTAGATAGCATCAAGCTACCCAGTTTTTACCAGTAACTAACACAGAGCAATAGTGATATTCTTCATTATACAATTCAAAGCCACTTAAGGGTTTCAGAACTAGTATTAGTCTCACCTACCTCATAAGTAAATGCCCTCATCTCTGACCCAGAAATTGCAGCTGGTGCAAAATGCAGCAGCTAGAGTCCTCACAGGAACATCTTGGAGGGCTCATATCTAGCCTGTGCTAAGGCAGCGGCACTAGTTACCAGATGTAGTCTAGATTAGGTTCAAGGTTTTGGTTTTGACCTTTAAGGCTCTTTGCAATCGGGGACCCACATATCTGAGTGGCCAGCTCTCACTCTATGCCCCCCCCCCTCGCAGGGCTTTATACTCTGCAGGTTCCAACTTGCTGGTGATTCCTGGTCCCCAGGAAGCCTGTGTGACCTCAACCAGGGCCAGGGCATTCTCAGTCTAGGCCCCAACCTGGTGGAATGAGCTCCTGGAAGAGCTGAGGCCCTGTGGGAACTTTCTGCATTTTGCAGGGCCTGCAAAACAGAACTCTTCCATTAGTTTTATGGTTGAGGCCACGGAATGGAAGATCATGGGTGCCTTCAGGAGAGAGAGACTCCGGAAGCGTCTACATTAGGCCAGACCATTGTCAGGTTGAACCATCATCATCTGTTGATGCCCCATAATGCACCATGGGAGGATTAGTTAGTTGGGATGTGGAAAGATCCTGCATTGAGCAGGGGGTTGGACTAGATGGCCTGTATGGCCCTTCCAACTCTATGATTCTATGATTCTATGATTCTAAGATACTTTTTCGCTGCAAGGGGGTGAGTTATATTTTTAATAGGGTCATTATAATTGTTATGTGGGAATCATAGAATCATAGAGTTGGAAGGGGCCATACAGGCCATCTAGTCCAACCCCCTGCTCAACGCAGGATTAGCCCTAAGCATCCTAAAGCATCCAAGAAAAGTGTGTATCCAACCTTTGCTTGAAGACTTCCAGTGAGGGGGAGCTCACCACCTCCTTAGGCAGCCTATTCCACTGCTGAACTACTCTGACTGTGAAAAACTTTTTCCTGATATCTAGCCTATATCGTTGTACTTGAAGTTTAAACCCATTACTGCGTGTCCTCTCCTCTGCAGCCAGCAGAAACAGCATCCTGCCCTCCTCCAAGTGACAACCTTTCAAATACTTAAAGAGGGCTATCATGTCCCCTCTCAACCTCCTTTTCTCCAGGCTGAACATTCCCAAGTCCCTCAACCTATCTTCATAGGGCTTGGTCCCTTGGCCCCAGATCATCTTCGTCGCTCTCCTCTGTAACCTTTCAATTTTATCTACGTCCTTCTTGAAGTGAGGCCTCCAAAACTGCACACAGTACTCCAGGTGTGGTCTGACCAGTGCCGTATACCAGTGGTCCCCAACCTGCGGGCCGCGGCCCGGTGCCGAGCCGCAAAGGCCATGGCGCCGGGCCGCGGCACCCTCTCCCTCTCCCCGCCCCCCCTGCAGTAAAAAACTTTCAGGCCGCAAGCTTGCGGCCCGGGAAGCTTCTTACTGCGGGAGGGCGGGGAGAGGGAATCGGGGCCGGGCCGCGCCCGTGCGGGCGCAGCCCGATGTGCGGGCGCGGCTCGCGGGGCGCGGCCTGATGCGGGGGGCGCAGCCCGATGTGCGGGCGCGGCTCTCGGGCGCGGCCCGATGCAGGGGCGTGGCCCGATGCGCTGGCGCGGCCTGCGGGCACGGCCCGATGCGGGGGCGCGGCCTGTGGGCGCGGCCCGATGCGGGGCGTGGCCCGCGCGGGCGCGGGGCGCGGGTCACGCCCCAATGCCCTGCCGGTCCCCAACCTCAGAAAGGTTGGGGACCACTGCCATATACAATGAGACTATGACATCTTGTGATTTTGATGAGATGCCCCTGTTGATACAGCCCAAAATGGCATTTGCCTTTTTTACCGCTGCAACACACTGCCTGCTCATGTTTAGTTTACAATCAACAAGTACCCAAGGTCTCGTTCACACACAGTGTTACCTAGAAGTGTATCCCCCATCCAGTAGGCATGCTTTTCATTTTTCCGACCCAGATGCAGAACTTTACACTTATCTTTATTAAATTGCATCTTGTTCTCATTTGCCCATTTTTCCATTGTGTTCAGATCTCGTTGAACTCTGTCAGGATATGGTCCTTCAATGGCCCATCAGAGCTTGGAGGATATCTTTCTTTTGTTTGAGGAAACATCAAATTTTGAAGAAGACTGCTTCTCTTTCAACAGATAGGACAGATGTAGGAAGAAAGAAGCAATTTGGAGCATACTGGAAGCAGAAAGAAACCCAAAGTTGTAGGTAGATTGGGTAGATCCCAGATAGCTTGGTAACTTCTCACTGCTTGGGAAACTGGAGAGCCCATAACTTTACATTCATGTTTCCCCCTGAATAATGCAGCACCCATGTATTATGGAACTATTTTGTCTTACCTGGTCTCTCATTTGAAAAAAAAAAAGTTTAAATACAGATAAAAAGAAAAAAAGAAAAGAAAAATGCTGTAATTATAAGAAGACAAATATTTCACTGGTCACCATTGCTCACATTGAAAGCTGAACCACATGTTTCTAGAAAGGTTTTTCCATTGTGTTCAGATCTCGTTGAACTCTCTCTCTATCTTCCGGAGTATTTGCCAGTCCTCCCAATTTGGTGTCATCTGCAAACTTGATGAGTAGTCCCTCCACCCCCTCATCTAGATCATTAATAAATATGTTAAAAAGTACCGGGCCGAGCACCGAGCCCTGAGGTACCCCACTACTCCCCTCTCTCCAGTCTGATGAAACACCATTGACAACAACTCTTTGAGTGCGGTTCTCTAACCAATTCCCTATCCACCTATCCACCTAACTATTTATTCTGTAACCTGCCATGAGACAGTTCACTAATAGCAGTGGGTAACAAATTCAATAATAATAATAATAATAATAATAATAATAATAATAATAATAATAATAATAATAATAATAATAATAATAATAATAATAATAATAGGGTGTCTGTTGTGGAGAGATGAAGGGAAGGCAATTGTAATCCACTTTGAGACTCCATTTAGTAGTGAAAAGTGTGGTATCAAAACCAACTCTTCTTCTAATGGCCAGAAGTCTTTCCTTTGATCTTTGGCGGGGGCAGAATCTGGGGGGGTGGTCTCCTGCTTTTACCAGTGGGCCTGGAAATGCTAGTTATTCTTCTTGTAGCAGTGGTATAAGAAGTCATAGAGAGATCTATATAAATCACTTTCTTCTTGTCTCTCAAGAAAGATCTTCAATCAGATAATCAAGAAAATTTTACTTCTTAAACCGGATTGTCAACCCGATGATATTAACATGCCAACAGCTTTCTGGTGTAGAATTCAATTTGTTTTATTGCACTACGGCTGGTACCATTTCAAGAGTGCTGTGACTTATGGCTAATGCAGTGATTATGATAATGGTCCCAAATACCTTCCCAGATAATAACACATGGTGGCATGATGAGCATTTTAACACTGTCCATATGTATGAATGGCTGCTTCACTAATGATTAAAACGTAATTGTGTCTTTATCTTTTATTATCTTTCCCATAGCACAGGGCTTAATTTCAGCCAGAGTTCATCAGGCCTCATGCCCAGAGCATAATTTCAGCCCTGGAACACAATCTTTCAATTGATTAAAATGTTTAGTTTTATTCGAACAATAATTGGATTTTAATCAACCAGTTTTAAGAAAATTTGCATATTTCCTAAGCATTAATATTAACACATGAAGTTGCCTAATGTCAGATTCTTTGTTCTTCTAGCTCTCTACTGTCTATGCTGTCTGTCAGCAGGACTCCAGGGCTTCATTCATAGAATCATAGAGCTGTACAGGCCCTTAGAAGCCATCGCATCCATCTGCCTTCTCAAGGCAGGATCAGCTTAAAGCATCTATGATAAAGACCACCAGTGAGAGGAAGCTCACCACCTCTTTAGACACCCCGTTTCAGCCTCCTCTTTTCCAGACCAAATATTCTCAAGTCTCTCAGCTGGACATGGTCTTGGTCCCCATCCTCATCACTCTCCTCTGCACCCTTTCAATTTTGTCCATGTCCTTTCTGAAGTGAGGCTTTCAGAACTGCACACAGTACTCCAGGTGCTGTCTGACTAATGTGGTATATGGCAGGACTATGAGATAAAGCCTATGTTGATATAGCTCAAGACTGCATGCATCTTTTTTATTGCCACATCATACTGTCTGCTTATATTTAGCCTACAGCCCACAAGTACCCCAAGATCTCATTCACACACACTGCTATCCAGAAGTGTATCTCCCATCCAGTATGCATGCTTCACATTTTTGTGACCCAGGTGAAGAATTCTGCACTTATCCTTATTGTTGTCATTTCCAGCATGTTCATATCTTGTTGAACTCTATCTTCTGGGGTGTTTGCTACTCCTCCCAATTTGGTGTAATCAGCAGATTTAATGTCCCCCTACCCCCTCATCCAGATCACTGATAAAAATGTTGAAAAGTAGTAGATCTAGTACTGAGCCCTTTGGCACCCGACTGCTCATCTCCCTCCAATTCAATGAAACACCATTGACAACTACTCTTTGGGTGAGATTTTCTAACCAGTTTCCTGTCTACCTAATCATCTGAAAATCCAGTCTGCAACCCTCCAGTTTACCCACCAGAACACCATGGGGAACTTTGTCAAAAGCCTTTCTGAAATTCAGGTAAACAACATCAACTGATTTTCCACAATCTAATAAGCCCATCACTTGGTCAAAGAAGAAAACTGGGTTGGTCCGACAGGACCTGCTGGTGACAAATCCTTGCTGACTTCCCCGGATCACCAAGTTGTCCTTCAAATGTTTGCAGATTTCCCCTGTTAATAGCTGCTCCATTATTTTCCCTATTATGTTTTATGTGATGAAATGGGGGCTTACTGTACATAGCCTAGAAGTAACTATATTTACTTATTTATTAAGACATTCCTCATAACTTTCCTCATAACTCAAGGTTCTTATGATGACCATATCAGAACTGTTCCTCATTGGTGCCACTCAGTGTTCCTCGTGTTCAACTGTTTGGTTGCAGAAACTAACTAGTATATTTTCTGAAGGTTAGGTGACTGCTGGAGGTGGCAATTCCAAAGGCTAATAAGCTGTGAAACAGAGGGGAGTCAATTATTTTCCCCTTCTTCAAAATGAAGAATCCTTGCTCCCATTCCTAGAAAATAAATGTTATGGAGTTATTTTCACTCATGGGGCAGCATTACTTTAAAAAAAGTATTTTTGACTTTTCAAAGCAATACATTAACCACTAGGCTGTGCTAAGAATAATCAGTCTTTGCAATAATCATTCAATAGCGATACCAGTCTTCTTGATTGGAAAGTGCTTAGAAGTTTATTTATTTCAGGTCTTTATGAAAATCTTGTGTTTAGGCTAATGATCACTCAATGGTATCTTTTCATAGAATCATAGAGTTGGAAGGGCCATCTAGTCCAACTCCCTGCACAATGCAGTAACTCACAACTACCTACCCATCTACAGTGACCCCAATTTCATTCCCAAGTGATTCTTCCACCAAAAATCACCACAATCCAGCCTGACCTGGAGGGAATTCACCTACCATCTCACAGTGGTGATCACCAATTCCCTGGATATGCAAGGAAGGGCCACAAGAGACAAACACTGGCATATCCCTTCCTGCCCTCCAACTCACAATCTGCCTAAGTTCATAAAATCAGCATTTCTGTCAGATGACTATCTAGCCTCTGCTTAAAAACATCCAAAGAAGGCCAACCCACCACCTGTTGTGGATGTTTAGCTGAAAATTCTTTTGAATTCATTTTAACCTATTGTTTCTGGGGCAACAGAAAACAACTCTGTTCCATCTTCTATATGACAGCCCTTCCAGTATTTGAAGATGGTTATCAGATCACCTCTTAGTTGCCTTCTCTCCAGGCTAAACAGACCAAGCTTCCTCAACCTTATGGATTGGTATCCATACCCCTTGCCATCTTTAAATAAATAAACAAACAAACAAAAATGTTTGGATTATTGGATTAGCAGGGTGCTCAAGGCATAAAATCATGGTAAAAACACTAGCATATGTAAATGAGATTATAAATTAAAAAGCATATGTCATCCCTTCTCCTACCTGGCCAGTATTTAAAAATGAAATGCATTTTCTAAAATTGTAACCAGAACTTTTTGGAAATAAAACAGCTTCAGGAAAAAATAAGACAATCTCACCAAACATGATAGTTTCATCATAATCCAGATTTGAAAGGTTCTGGGGGATTATTCATAGAATTCATAGAACCATAGAGTTGGAAGGGCCCATGCAGGCCATCTAGTCCAACCCCCTGCTCAATGCAGGATTAGTTTATTGCTTTCTTATATAGACATATATTCCGGAGTCTCAAATTACTTTATTAAACCATCTAATTTGTTTCCGCTAGATGTGCATTGTAAGGCACTTCTGTGAATTCTAAGGAATATTTTTTTCCTATCCTCTTCCATTTGTTGTTCTGGACATAAAGCCAGTGATTCATAAATTATCTTTCTCCATGCTGAAGCTGTAAGTTTTCTGTAACAGTGGGAAAATGCATGTTTGTAGATTCACACAAGAACTTAAAAGCCAGCTCTCAAATCTACTGAGTCAAAATATCCTAAACAGCCATATAAAGTTTAAGTCCACAAAACAGAGGACGGGCTGCTTTTGTAGTAGCAGGCCAGACATGATACAATCCTTGCAAAAATCTCAGAGATGATGTACAGTATTGTCATGGATCCCCAGAGCCCAGCTTGAGAAACACAGCCTTCTAGTATCTCTGAGAGATTGGTCAACTGGAATGTCACAGCTGAATGAGGATCAAAATCTTGGCATTCTCCACCAGTCTGCTGTCCTTTATTTCCCACGTGTCCATCTGGAGTATGTTCTCTTGGGCTGTATGAGTACCTTGCTTCACATTTCTTCTGAAGCCTTTCTATCAGTTACCTTATGTAATATATGTTGCTATGCACACCTGCAGTGGCTTCAGTCACTGCTGTGACACTATTTATTAACCCTGTGGATTATTATTCATTCATTCATTCATTCATATTTATATATTGCCCTCCCCGCGGGCGCCACGGACTAAATAAAAGAGTAAGCTGTTCTGGGGCAGGATGTGTCCGGGATGAGGAAGGGTCCAGATTGGACCCTTCCTCATGACAGACAATCGGAGGGGCCAATCAGCAGGCGCGAAGCGCCTGCCGATTGACCCCTCTGATTCCCAGCCCCAGCCATTACGAGCCGCGCGCAGCGCGGCTCGCAGTTGCTCCTGGCCTGACGCGGCGAGAGGCGCAAAGCGCCTCTCGCCTCATCAGGCCGCTGCTGGAGGGAACCCCCGGCAGTCGCGCACAGCTTCACGCCTTTTGCCGCGTCAGGCTGCCACCGCCGAAAGCCCGCCGGCCAGGACAGCCCGCCGGCCAGGACAGCCCGCCGGCCAGGACCTCCGCCGCCACAGCTGACCCCACGCCAGTCGCTCCCGCAGCACGCCAAACTGTCCGGACCTCCTCGGCTGCCCGGAGCCGCCCTCAGCCTACCGCTGACCTGCCTTCCAACGGCTGCGCCGCCGCGCCCGCTCCACAACGCATACGCGGCCGCCTCCGACCTCGCCTCCACAGGCTTTTGTCTTTACATTTCATCAGGAAGGTAAGCTTCTGCTGCTTCTTACAAGCCACACATACTGTGCATCAAGCCCAAGTGGGTATAATTATAATTTTCCATTTTTCCCCAAGCCCTCTTCACACAAACACAAAAATGTATAAGATCTATTTCCTTTCATGCTGTCCCACATGACTATGTTGTGTTATATGAAAATTGTGATCTTACGATTGAAGCAAATTATATCTTTAGGGATGGGCATGGACTGCATTTTTGTGGTTCGATTTGTGGTTCGTGGCTGAACCATGAATTTATGCGAACTGGAAGGCTGGTTCACAAACCAGTTTGTTCCTTGACTCTCAGCTGTTTAAAGGGCAGTGAGGGGCTTGCTGCCAAGCAGTATGGAGCAATTTCCTCCATGCCTGGGATCCTTAATGCACTCATTTTTAGTTTTTGTTTTCAAATGTTGCCACTGCAAGACTTTTCATTCTGTCTGTTTCTGCTGGTGGTGGTCCCAATTCATTTTTCATGACATGATAAGGCCATTTGCTTGCCATTTGAATGTTATAGGTTTGGCTTTTGATCAGTGTGAATCCATTTATCGTATAGGGGAAAATGTATGCAGCTAAATGAGTACCCTATTCCTTAGTGAATACCCTATTCCTGATTTGCAGGCAAAAGAGAACATCACATGGTGGTCCTGTTACTTCTTCATGTCTCCAGCACTATATATAAAGATTCCAGATTATACCCTTTTTTTCCACAATGAAGCATGTCAAGTCTTCATCTGATTCTGCCTTTGGAGGGATTGCATTTGCATTGATTAACTTATATCTCACATTTCTCCCCAGCTGAGACACTATAGTACATTGTTCTCCCCTCTTCCATGTTTTCACAACAATCCTGTGAGATAGGCCAGGTTGAGAGGTTGTGATAGAAACAAGGTCACCAAGTGCGTTTGCATTATAAACATGGGAATTTGAACCTGGGTGGCCACTCTATCCACTACACCACACTGGCTTTCAATATGATGGAGGACAAGAGATAATGGGAGCAGAAATTAAAACTGTGCTTATTTTTATTTTAGAGTCTCTTGTGGTGCAGAGTGGTAAGGCAGAAGACATGCTGTCTGAAGCTCTGTCCATGAGGCTGGGAGTTCAATCCCAGCAGACAGCTCAAGGTTGACTCAGCCTTCCATCTTTCCGAGGTCAGTAAAATGAGTACCCAGCTTGCTGGGGGGTAAACGGTAATGACTGGGGAAGGCACTAGCATTGAGTCTGCCGTATTGAGTCTGCCATGAAAACGCTGGAGGGCGTCACCCCAAGGGTCAGACATGACTCGGTGCTTGCACAGGGGATACCTTTACCTTGACCTATTTTTATTTTATTTTTATTTATCATTGCATTTCTATCCTGCCAATCCCACAAGGGCTCGTGGCGGCTAACAATTATAAAAACCCCAATGCATAAAACCCATCTTTAACCGCTCCTGCTGAGCGGAATAAATAAAAGAGTAAGGGCACTGTGGGAGGAGATAGGGCAGGCTCTGTCCTGGATAAAAACTCAGAGTGCCCCCCAAGTGTCCATCCAGGGCCAAGCGGCCAATGGGGAGCCGCGCTTTGCGCGAATCCCCGTTGGCCACTTGCCTAAGCCTCACTTGCCCCAGCTGCACAGACAGAGAATGCTGGCTGCACGGTGAGTCCTCTAGCCGCCTTCTCCTCCCACTAGGGAAAGGAGCAGGGACGCTACGTCGAAGCCTCCGTGCAGAAGCCTCCGCCGCCCGCCGCCTTCTCTGTCCAGCTTCTGCCGGGCCCAGTATTTAGAGCACAGCGGGCTTTTTTTCTAGTAACATTATAAAACACAACTCAACCATCCCCTTAAAATCCTCCAATCGGCGGCAAAAAACATCCTAAAAAACTCAGGGTGGATGGAAGGTCTTTTAATCCGCTTTAAGAGTGGCAAGGGGGATCCAGTCACAAAGGGTGAATAAGGGTCCAAAATTATAAAATTGCAGTTTTACAATTTATAAATAGCAGTCTTACAATTTATATCATTGTAGTCCTGTATGCAGTTCCTTAAGAACTGTTTTGTGACTATGTTCTTTTTGCTAGTTTAATGATGAACATTTTGCTTCCAACTAGGGCATCTCCATTATGCACTCCAGTCCTGGCTACCCCCAGTCTAACCATCAGGTTAAATGTGTGGTCCAAACCATCAAACAAAGCTTGACTAGATGGTTCAGATCTCAGTTTAGCTTTACTGAAACACTCCTGTTTCTGGTCTTGAATATGCCTCTGCACAGCTCATGATTGGAAGGCTTTATGCAGCACTCTGCCAACCACATCAGCAAGATTGACACCCAGATTGCCTGTCAATATTCATCTGAAGTTAAAGGAATTTTCAGTGTCAACAAACCAACTGCTATGATAAGTGGGCACACACATTTCCATCAGCAACAGACAAGGGAGCTACAGCTGAACCACATCCATATATATATATGGATATATATATGGTATATATATATACCTAATGTGTGTGCGTATGTGTGTGTATGTATATACACACACACATACATACATACATACATACATACATACATACTTACATACATACATACATACATACATACATACATACATACTTTCCTCCCCTGAAAAACATGCCTCCAAGTGGGGGGGGGGGTTGTCTTATACGCCGAGTGCACTTCACTTAGGATAGACATAGCTGCCCGTATTGGCCCACAGTACTGTAATGTAATGTAACAAACTCTATATTTTGAGTGGAAATGTTCGGGGGTCGTCTTATACGCCCAGTCGTCTTATATGCCGGCAAATACGGTATATAGCTGAACCACATTCTTATACAGTGGCAACATCAAGCTGAGATGTATAACACAGGAATAGGCAAAGAAACAAGAAATTTATTAAATAAAATATAGAGGGAATTTACAACTGAAATTTTGTTTTTCTTATATTGAATTTTTATGTTTGGGCTTTTATGGTTTTTATATTTATTGTGTGTACTTATTATTTTGTATATTCTTTCTGGATATTTATTTTTGTGATCATTGCTTTTATTTTACTTTCCTTTTAGTCTTTATAATAATGTTGATGATGGCTACAACATCTAATAAATAAACACTTTGTGTGGTATAGAGGAGTACACAGTATAGAGATGAAAGAGAGGCCTAAATAAAAAATATTTAATCATCTGTGTACATTAGAGTGCATAGCCACTTTGATACGCAAAGATCCGAGTTAGAGCTGGTAAGTCTTTCTGATTCTGACTGTATTTCTGACTGTCATATAGTCCTAAAGTCACATGGCTTCCTATTTCTAATTCAGTGCACACCTTGCTGCCATCTTGAGAGGTGTTTCAGTATGGATTCTGGATGTGGAAAGGTTCATAACTCTTGGGATATCTATAGCATGCATGATTCAAAAAGATCTGATGAGTATTTTACATGGGACATCAGAGAAGATGTGTTATTTAGCATAGAATAGAAACTTCCTGATATTTTTCAAATAGTGTCCTGATTGGCTTATTTGCAGAATTCCTGCTATTTTTAGCAGATTTCATCCCTGCTTGCCTCCACAACATCCACAACAGACAAAATGAACAAAAAAGAACAGTTACATAGACTCAGGACTCTTTCTCTCCTCTCTCTCTATATGAGGTTGTTGCTCTTCCATATTTTATTCTTTTAAACAGAGTGCTTTGTTCCTCTTTGCATATTTAAACTCTGCCAAACAAAGAGAAACAGACCTATCCAATGGCAATACAATAAATATATTCATAAAAGAAAGAAAAGTGTCCTTTTTTGTAGTTCTCCTTATTTCTTTATTCTGTAGGACTTCTATCAAAATGGAATCAAGGTAATATCCATTTTCAGTGAGACTCTTTCATCAGTGTCAAGTCCTTATATATAATAACTAGAAAGAAAGCCCATTTTATTTTTGAATAAAATGGGCACAAGGGGCCAGCCCCAGTGGGCAGGAACCAATAGCAGGGCAGGTGGCAGGGCTTCTGGGTAAAGCCCCCCCTTGGAATTGGAGAGAGGGGACCAGCTCTGGTGGGGCCATGTTTGTAAATGGCACAGGCCACCGGAAGGGCAGAAGCTGGGCGGTGCTGAGTTCAGGAGCGAAGGTGGACAGCAGGGTAAGTCCCAGGGTACAGGGCTTAGTTGGGGTGTAGAGGCGTGGGGCTTAGTCGGGGCGGGGAGGCACAGGCTTGGGCGGGGTGGGGAGGCGCGGGGCTTAGTTGGGGCTTTGGTGGGGCAGGGAGGCGTGGGGCTTCATCGGGGTGGGGAGGCACAGAGCTTCGTCAAGGCTTTGTCAGGGCAGGGAGGCACGGGGCTTTGTCGGAGAGGTTGGGGAAGGGTAAGAAGCAGGTGTGGGGTGGGGTGGCGTGGAGGTTGGGTCCCTGCTGGTTTTTGAGCAGGGAGGACTTACAGCGGTGCGAGCGCAGCGGTGAGGATGGCTGACTGGGCAGACAGCCGACTCGCCAGAGTGCTCATAGGAGGACAGGCCAAGTAGCCAATGGGGAGCCGTGCTGTGCGTTGCTCCCCATTGGCCACTTGGCCTTTGAGTGGCCCTCCAAGTTTTTATCCTGGACAGGGCCCACCCTATCTCCTCCCCGTTACCCCTTAGCCTTTTATTTTTTACCGCTCCACAGGAGCGGTTTAAAGATAATATCATACTGGCCACAGGCTCACATAGGTATGGGGATACCGGTCTGTATTGACACATTCCCCATCCATCTTCTGGTATAACACACATTGTAGAAATCACTGATTTAGTTTCTAAAAATCTGGTTAATACTTTCCTGTATCTCTTTCTAAGTGATACATCTCAACTAGGCTGCTTTAGGGCATATTTGCTCAAGATGGTGTGGTTCAAAGTATAAATACTTTACAAAGGAGAATCTTTTTCTTCTGAAATGTAGCTAGATTTGTTATAAGACATGTTTGTTTACACACAGACATTCACAGCTTTGCTTTGAAGCTTCATTGCAAAGATAACCTCATGAAAAGTACTGGCTTAGTATCAGGACTGAAGGGATAACCACAAAAAACTCTGCTGGTATTATTAACCTTGACAAGGAGGTTTTCAGAGGTGACACATTTGGAATTGGAATGACTTTTCATTAAACACATTTTGTAGCAAAGGGCATTTTAAAAAACTGAGTTGCTCAAAAAGCTGCCTTGGAATAAAGTCAAACAAGGCAGTCTTCTATAATAGTCTGATGTATCTCTTAAAAACAGTGTGCTCCCTTGCACTGGGAAGTGTTGCAAAGGGGAATTTGTATTGAGAATGCCTGTACAGCCAAAGCATTTTAGTTAATAACAGGAAATTTCTGGCCAGTTTCCAAGAAAACCCTTGAGGGAGATAAAGTTCATCTGCAATATAGATGCAAGAAATAGCTTTTTAAGATGGAAATTTGTGCCACATTTGTTAATTGCTTTTGCATTGGTGCAAACAAACATAATGATGCTCCCTAGAACACATACCAGATACATTGTGTTTTTGCCTCAAATCATTTACAGAGGTCAGTGTGACAGTTCCCACATGGGATATGCACTATTCAAAGCCAAAGCATGCTTTTTGACAGGAGAATTTATTCCTAGGTCATGAAAACAAGAAGCAGACTTTGGTATGCTGCCATTGATCTTCTCTGCAAGCAGGCTGTGAAAAGGAAGTTGGCAAGGCTAAGAGAATTGACAGAATGGGGGGACAATATCTACCATTTATAAGAAATGTTACGTAATTACACTGAGATGAGATGCATGCATAGCAGAGAGGTCAGTCCTGATATCTACCTTCAAATAAGTTCTATTTTATTCAATGGAACTTACTCCCAGGAAAATCTTCTGTGATTGCAGTTAAAATTCACACTAGGTATGACTATTTATGTATGCTTATATACATTTATTTATTTAGATTTTTATACTGCCCATTTATTTTATTAATTGTATTTGTTAACCGCCACTCCCTGGCCATGCCAGCTTGTGGCAGTTTACAATAAAATGATAAAACCACATAGGTAAAGGTAAAGGTATCCCCTGTGCAAGCACCGAGTCATGTCTGACCCTTGGGGTGACGCCCTCCAGCGTTTTCATGGCAGACTCAATATGGGGTGGTTTGCCAGTGCCTTCCCCAGTCATGACCGTTTACCCCCCAGCAAGCTGGGTACTCATTTTACCGACCTCGGAAGGATGGAAGGCTGAGTCAACCTTGAGCCGGCTGCTGGGATTGAACTCCCAGCCTCATGGGCAAAGCTTTCAGATGGCTGCCTTACCACTCTGCGCCACAAGAGGCTTCTAAAACCACATAAAACAGAACAAAAAACATACAATCCTGTACCCTGGCAATAGAGCTAATCTAATTCCCTCCTTCTTTCTTTGCACACCCGACTGCAACCACCTACAGTCCCCAACCACTGTCTTCTGAGGTTTACCTGAAGTAATATTAAAACTGTTTCAAGTCAGTAATATTAGAAGAAAAAGTTGAACTTAAGGAAGTAGAAACTGTAGAGTATTGTGTATGCTTCAGTTTTGGAAGTGCCTATAGACATTCTTATAGTTAAACTAATATTAGAAGGAGCAGCGTTCAGGGTAGAGTGAACCTGCAGAATGATAAAGGAATGGCAGGGAGAAGTGCTGCCCAAGAAAGACATTATATGTGTTCAATGCAATTTTTTTAGTAACATACTGTATGTTCTTATGACCATAAGCTACCAGAATGTAATTTGGGAAGGAATCAAACCACTGACAACCTGGGAAGGGGAATTTTCATTACTGGACTCACAAGAGTAAAAACATATATCCCAATTACAGCATTTGCAAATTCATAACTATACATATATATTAACTGGCTCTTAAACAATTAACTGCTTTCACTCAGTAAACATCAGGGTTATTTTAAAATGCAGGCTGTTCACAACTGCTACTGCATTGAAGGGCGGCCAAACTTGATTTTAAAAATTCAGGATCTCATATTTTCTTATATTGGTTTGTTTGTTTAGAGATGGATGTGCTTCTGCTCACTGGGAAATAAGCATACATGTCCAACTGTGATTTGCTGATATATTAGCCAAAGCAAAGAAAAAATGAAACCAATGCTCTTGGAGGACTTCAAAGCAGCTGCAGAAGCAAACTAGCCACCCTACTAGCAAAATGCGGGGGTGACTAGCTTTGGTGCATAATGCATGAGAAGAAACATGATCAGGGGGTGGCCAGGGAAGCTGTGAAAATCATTTCCAGAGAAGTAGATGCAGCTGTTCTAAAGGTCTCAAGTGAAATGATTCATGTCAGCTATGATGTTTGATTTGTCACTCACTCTCCCTGAAACAACTGGAGCTGCAAGGAACAAAGTTAGCTCTGCCCCCTTTCAAAGTATAGTCCCCTCCTGGGCAAGGATATGTTTGTATTTAAGTAATAGAATATTAATGTTCAAAAGCAAAGCTCCCAAAGGCAGAGCTACTTACAGGCTAGAATAATAGAATCATAGAATCATAGAGTTGGAAGGGGCTGCCTGGGTCATAGTCCAGCCCCCTGCACTATGCAGGACACTCACAACCCTATCGCTCATCCACTGTAACCTGCCACCCCCTTGAACCTTCACAGAATCAGCCTCTCT
Source organism: Paroedura picta (assembly GCF_049243985.1). Lineage (NCBI taxonomy): Eukaryota > Metazoa > Chordata > Lepidosauria > Squamata > Gekkonidae > Paroedura > Paroedura picta. The sequence continues at coordinate 68,676,694 of NC_135369.1, forward strand.
ATCAGATGGCTATCCAGCCTCTGTTTAAAAATCTCCAAAGATGGAGAACCCACCACCTCCCGAGGAAGTCTGTTCCACTGAGAAAACATGCTAATTGTTAGGAACTTCTTCTGGATGTTTAGATGGGATTTCTTTTGAATTAATTTCATCCCATTGGTTCTGGTCCGTCCCTCCAGGGCAAGAGAGAACAACTCTGCTCCATCCTCTATATGGCAGCCAAATCATTTATAAATAACACAGGCCCCAGAACAGATTCCTGGGGCACTCCACTTGTCATTTTTCTCCAAGAGGATGCTGAACCATTTACAAGTACCTTATCCATCCACCTGGCAGAATGAGGATCCATACTGCAATAGGCTCTCATGAAAAAGTTCCCAAGACAATGTCTGCTCTCCATGGTGCTGAAGCACTTAAATTAGGAATGAATACAGTTGCCCAACTAGTTTCTCAGTGTATAGTTAAGAGCACTCTTATGTTCACTACTTCCAAAAGATAGTGTATGAATTCCCAACAATCATGAAGCAAGGAACTGTGTCAGAGGAAAAAGAATGAGATGGAACAGAAGAGAATGGTGGGTTGGATTCTGGGCCCAGGGGCTAGGTTATCTGGAAGACAGCCACCTAGCACATGATGGAGGAAGGTTGGGGAAGAATTAGGGTTGCTATCTGAGGGTTGCTAGACACTATAGGTCATCCATCAGCAAACCTAAACATCAGAGTGAGCTGAGGCTGTTCAGGGAAGTTCACTACAACAAGAAAAGCTTCTTCAGCTATGTGAGGAGCAAACACAAGGCAACTGTTGGATGGAAAGGGAGAAAGGCTCAATGCCTATTTTGCTTCTGTATCTATTCCCAGAAGAGAACAGGTTTGTCTAGAAATAGTAGTAGGTAAGACATAGCATCCAAGATGCTGTTTCACAGAGTCAAAGAGCAACTTGGCTATATTATATAGGTACAAATCCCCCAGGCCAGACATCCTCTTGAGAGTGCTCAAAAAACTTTCCAGATAATTTACAGCCTTTCTCATCTTCTTTACCATTGGGAAATCTCTGAAACATTCTTCAGGCTTTGAGAAACCTCAGAAGTGGCACAGGCATGCAGAATATGGCTGGGAACCATAGCTGTGTACATGCCCACGTGGGGCATCTCTCCATTTCACCCCCTCCAGACCTATCATGGGCCATTTGTGGATAGGGTGGGTCGACATGATCATATATGGTCATATCACCAGATAAATTTTAAACAAATTTTAAAAATATATTAAAAATTAATTCACTCCCACCCATTTGGGAAGCCTTTGCAGGGCTATCAAGAAACCCCAGGGTTCCATGAAATCCTGGTTGAGAAAGTCTAGTTTACAGAGTCTTGGTCTATCACCTTCAACACCACTACTAGGATGTTCTACAAGACTGAAGAATGGCAAATGTTATTCCAAGATTCAAAAAATGGAGGAAGGGTGACCCAGGAAATTACAGGTCAATTTGACCTTTGTCCCAGGGAAGATACTGGAACAAGTTTTAAAGGGGTCACTCTACAAGTTTCTGAAGGATAACTTGGTGATTCAGGGAAGTTAACTGGGATTTGTCCTCAGTAGATCCTGCCAGACCAATCTTGTGTTCTTCTTTGATCAAGTGAATAGTTTAGAGAATAATGGGTCAACAGAAGCATCACATCAAAATTGCAAGATATCACAGTTCAACTATACTGCATTAGTCTGATGACATCTAGAGTACTGTGAGTGGTTCAGGAGGCCTCACTTCAAAAAACGATGTGAACAAGATTGAGAGGGTTCAGAGGAGAACTATGAGGATGATCCAGGGCCTGGGGACCAATCCCTGTGAGGAAAGGCTGAAGGACTTGGGAATGTTCAATCAGGAGAAGAGGAGGTTGAGGAGGGCCATGATTGCTTTCTTTAAGTATTTGAAAGGTTGTCACTTGGAGGAGGGCAGGGAATGGTTCATGTGGGTAGCAGAGAATCTGCAGTAATAGATTTAAATGACATGAAGAATGGTACTGGCTAGCTAGGGTTTTTTTTTTTTTTAATTATGGTAGGAGTAGGTCACCAGTGGAAGTGGCTGCCCAGGGAAATGGTAAACAGTTTTCAAGTGAAAGCTGGACAAACATTTGTCAGGGATGCTTTAAGTAGATTTTGGACGGAGCAGGGGATTGGACTAAATAGCTTGTGTGGCCCTTACAACTCTATCATTATATGACTGCTTATAGCTTTCTCAGATATGATTGGTTTAACTCTGACCTATTATGCATGGCAGCAACCACATGGGGCTGCTGCCAGGTCCTTATGGCAGGGTGGCATGCCCCACCACTTCCCACGGATTAGGGAATTCCCAGAATACACAGACTGCCCCAGCATAGTGTGAGTGCACACAATGTTGGGGCTGGAAGTACCTGGTGCACTGTGTGGCAGTGGTGGCAGTGTGTGGGAGCAGGAGGGCAGGGGGCCCCCACCACACAATGGCAGGGGAGCGGCATACCATTCTCCCACCAAGGTGGGGGTGGGGGAACGTCTTTTCCAGTTCTGCAGCTCCACAAAGCTGACAGGGGTGTGTGGTGTCCCTGCAGGGACATTGTAGGTTGGGATGATCATGGGGCTGATGCTGGAGGGCCGTGGATCGCACCCATGGTATCATGGGGAATGCGGGAGTTCCTGCATTTGCATACCATGGGCCATCCAGGGTGCTGCGCCAGGCCAAGGCCAAAATGGCAGCAGCATAATGCATAATCGGGGATAAGCCCTGCTGCCGCCACCCCAGACAACCCACCCTGTGCATAATTGGTCTCTGAAGTGCATTTCTTAATATTCAGAAATCAGGAATATTGTGTAACAATATTAACTGTATTTAAATGAATGCAAAGCAGCCCATACTAGGGAGGTTTTGGTGGCACCTGTAAGCAACCTTCCAGAGATTTCCACAGTATAATGGCTGAGTTCATGAAAAACAGCAGTTCCTTGAGTGGATTAGTATGAGACAGTGTGTGATTTTTATGGATTCCCCTTTCTCCTGATGCAGACTCCCAATTTTCCTCCCACAGTGTTCGAGGGGAGAGCAAATTAGTTGGCATAGAAGGCTCTTACTCACTGGAGCAAATTAGTTGGCATAGAAGGCTGCAGGAATACGTGGATGGTGGGGAGTGACTCTGCTTGCATTGCTAAGGACCCATGCCAGTATATTTGTATCTGGTTGTTGTCTCCTTCCTTCTAAAATGCATAGAGGCACGGGGAAGATAGGTCTTCCTAATGTTCAGCCTATATTTAGTCCCATAAAACAGAAGTCTGCAAAACAACTTTTCTATTGCAACTGGTGAGAGTCAATCATCTGTCTCTTTCTGGTCTCACATATGCACTAGTGATCAAGATTTTGCACATGAAAGCTCTTCTTAGCAGGGGATCTCTGTAGATTCAAATATGCTCTTTCACTTGCTTGCTATTGAATATTTCATCAGGCTTACTACCATATTTATGAGTCAACATACAATCAACACACTATACTAGGAGATTAAAAAAGAGAAAATGGGGGTGGGTAACTAATGGATGACACTGGAACTCCAGTATTGAGGTTCAGGGATAATCTGTTAGTGGTACATCAACCAGTCCCTCCAAAGCCTTGATTTTCATAAGCATGAAAAAATGTCAGTTGCCATAATTGTTAAGCAAGTACTCTTGAGTCTGAAAAGCATCGTATTCATTGGCTTTCTGTGAAAGGAGCTTAAATTGACATTGAAATAGCAGTCAGATTAAAGGAAACGTTTAGCAAAGGAGGTTGCTGTCACAAAAAATATAAAACACATTCAAGAGTGTACTTTTACATCTTCCAAGTGAAAGGCAGATCTGCCTCTTGCTTTGTCTAAGCAAGATTATGCTAAATATTGAACTGTGTTTGCTTTAATTAGATTTCCTAAACATTTTGTTCTAATATGTGAATCACTTGCAACACTTATATTGAAGTTTGGCCTTTCCGAATGAATGTGTGTGTACTTGCAGTACTGTTTTCCTCTAAGTAAAGTAAAATACACAAATGCCCTCATTCTTTCATTGTGAAGTTTGTCATTCTTATTGTCATTTATCAGTATGGAATTGAGAAAAAGAAAATAACTTGGCTAAGGTTCCCTAATCAATCCTTGCCTTATTTGAATCTTCACCTGGAAGTTCTCCTCTGAAAATCTACTACAATTAACAGACTCTCACAGATTTGACCAGAAATGTATTGGAACAATGGTTAGCCTTGTCTAAAAAGGTCACAGAGGCCAGAAAGGGCTGGCCTGGTCTCTCAGTTAAATGTGTCCAGTAGAGAATCCAGAGGCGCAGCCATAGGGAGGTAAGGAGCAACAGTGTAATGGAATAATATTAGAAATAATATTAGAAACATTCTAACTCATATTAATGGAAAATCTGTGTTGGGGTGCAGGTACAAGAAGCATCTGAGAATGGTAAGAATGTCTAATGAAAAAAAGAAGTGAAGTGATACTTCAAAGATGGCAATTGTTGGTGGAAAGCAGAGAGGTAGCCGTAGATAAGAGAAACTTGTAATCACATATTTAGACTGTACTAACAGAATTTACTAATTTACTATATTTTGATATAGATGACTTTGCATGGTGTTTGAAATCATAAGATATAAGATATCCAAGACTGTATGACCTTTTGAAGTGCGGGTTGTTGGATGATTCTCTGTTAGTGTTACTCGTATATTACCTGCATATCTGAGGAACCACCTCTCTGGATATATCCCCCAAAGAAGACTACGAATCAAATCTGCTGGTGGTCCCTGGCCCCAAGGAAGTAGGTTTGTTCTCAGCCAGAGGCAGGACCTTTTAGGCCCTGGCACCAGCCTGGCAGAATGAGCTACCAGCAGAAATCCAGACCCTGTTGCAACTACCAAAGTTCTGAAGAGCCTTTAAGATGGTGCTCTTCCCCCAGTCTTATGGTTGGGGCCCATGCTAGCACATAGTACATCAGAACAGGCCTACCTTCTCTCTTTGCCACCTCTCTCCCATCACTGGAGTCCCCAGCCCAAGACTCAACTTAGGGATTAGAGGGATGGTTGGGACATGTATGTATGGGTTTTAACATGCTGATAGCCGCTCTAGACTGAATGGTAGCCACTAGACTGCTGATAGCCACTCTAGTCTGCACCATAGCCTTGCCAGAGAGACGCAGTCTGCAAATCAAATAATACTACAGCCCAAAATGAACCAAAATTGGTGTACCTTTTGTGTACCAGAGGTGTACCTTTTGTCAGGAGGTTCATGATATAAGAGCACTAACTAGATGCTAAATAACCCAGGCATGCCTGATCCCTCAGAAGCTAAGCAGAGCTGACACTGGTTAATATTTGGATGGGAGACCTCCAAGGATTTGGGTGGTAGTTCCTCCAAGGAACACGAGGACTCATGGCACTGAGGCAGGAAATGGCAAACCATTTCTGAATGTTCCTTGCCTGGCTGCCAGACAGTCCTCAGTACTCTCAGCTACACTACACAAACCATATGATAAACATATAACTAGATACTTAGGGCTTCTTCCGTGCATTCCTATACCTCAACCAGGCCTGATCAGAATCATCCAAAACTATAAGTTGTATTGTGGTTCATTTAAATGGATGTACTTGTGGGGTTTTCTTGTTCATCATTTTATTTGACCTACTATAGAACCCCCTTGCTTCCCCGATATCCATAAATCTGTACCATTCTCTACCAGCTCAGGTCTTGATTTTTCCAGATTATGTGCTGCCCTCTATTCATCTGGTGCCCACTAAGACTATCTCTTTGATAAGTCTAAAGTGTGAGATTGTGCTCCTGCCATCATACCTGTCAATCCTCTGTAATCAGGAACAACCAGCAAAATCTTAATTTCTGACATAAAATATACTCAGCAGGAGAAGCAGGTGGAGAGATTCATGATGCATCACTAATTGCATTAGTCTCTCACTAAAATGCTGGCTCTGGTGGTATCTTTGGTGGAAGATGTCATTGTGGGAATAGCATTGGTTTTCCTTTGGGACTAAATCACTTGTCCTTACCTGTTGCAGCCATGGTCCGTTTATATTTTTCTCCTGTCACATTTCTCGTTCCCCCCCCCCCACAAAACCCAAGGCTAGCCTTGCTATGGTACTGAAGAAAATAAAAGATTTTGAATTCTTTTAAAGACAGTCTGATTTTATTTAACTCACTAGTTTTCAACATTCAATTGGGATTGACAATGGTCCTTAGTCAGATTGGCATGACTGACTGTATTGAGACTTTCATTTGTGCCTTCTGATATTGCTGCCCTGCATCCCAGGAGAATGACCTAGAAAACTTTTGATACCATAGAATGGATAGTACCACTCCAAATTGCAGGTGAGGGATTTCTTTAATGCTCTCCCTTAAGAAAATGCAAAGCAGACAAAAATCTAATATAGTGAGGAAAGAATTTCTAGCCCAGCCCATTTCCTCTTGTGTGAGCTTTGTTCTCAAGAAGATATCCTTTTTTCAGTAGGACAACATTCCAATTGTGGTACAGCCCATCTTAGAGTTTCCGTATTTTGCTGTACATGTTGACCAGGACTTGGATCCTATGCAGTGTGCATGGAGCAGAACTGCATAAATAACAACTTCTGTACCCCTGTCTTCTGTTGCAGTCTTCCATAACCCTTAAAATTGTGCTTCTAAGAATATTATGATGTTAAAGGGAGGGGGCTGCAAAGACAGGAGGAAATCACCAAGAAATTGCTTTCCCCTTCTTCCATGAAAGGAAGTAAAGGGGCATTAGGATCTGAGCACAGGCTTTAATATTTACCTGTCAGAGGAATAATGTCAGTTCCAAATGTTTTTCTCTTCTCAGAAGAATTAGCATGAATACTTTTTAAGTGTATGTGTTGGATGCTATTGTGTAAAAGGCACATTTATTTTCTCCTCAGTTTCATTTTAATCCAGGATTAAATCCAGGATTTCAGGATTAAAGCAACAAAAGTATTCTGTCTGACGAACTACTAAACATAATAGCAGCAAACACCTCAAACTCCACCACAGAAAGCATAGCAGATCTTCACCCACTTCTGAAATGTGGCAAATTAACCAGAAAGATGCACCATTGGAGGGAAAGGATTTTATAACAAATCAAGAAGTGAATATTATTCCCTAGATTGTCTGATTCCCCTTAATAAATTTTATTTTGTTTTTCATTCTGTTTGTAATTTATAGTTCCTGCCAAACTTGTAAAGACATCACGTTACTCAGTGACAGTTCCCTTACTGCCATTGTGTGTGTCACTGTCCAAAGATGAGGGGCAGGACTTAAACCAGTAGCCTTTTTTGCTTTGAGAATGAGAGGCAGTGAAATGAAGGAATGGATTTGGGTTGGAAAATGGCATATAGTCACAATGACAACAAAAATAAAGAGATCAGGAGCCAAGAAGACAGAGAACATCTTTTAGGGTGGCCTTGGAGAGCCAGTTTGGTGTAGTGGTTAGGAGTGCGGACTTCTAATCTGGCATGCCAGGTTCAATTCTGCGCTCCCCCACATGCAACCAGCTGGGCTGGTGACCTTGGGCTCGCCACAGCACTGATAAAACTGTTCTGACCGGGCAGTGATATCAGCGTTCTTTCAGCCTCACCCACCCCACAGGGTGTCTGTTGTGGGGAGAGGAATGGGAAGGTGACTGTAAGCCGCTTTGAGCCTCCTTCGGGTAGAGAAAAGCGGCATATAAGAACCAACTCTTCTTCTGGAGAGACTATGGCAGGGCAGCAAATACAAACCTTTGTATGTGATAATTGTCAAAGTAAAGCAGCAAGTCATGTGTATAATCAATCATACCTGTACGTTGAATGTTTGGTGTTCTTTTAAAATTAGTTAGTAATAAAATTACTTATAGACATTTTTGCTGGTTTTTTATAGCCAATATGTAGAACTTTCATCTTCTAATCATGAGTTTGGGGGTCATTTTAGTTGGCATCCAGATTTCTGGTTTCTGCATCATAAGGAAGAGGATAACTTTATCTCATTTCACATATTACTGCACTGTTCTAATATTACTGAGGATTGTGACTATGGAACTGGAAACTCATTAATAATAGATATGACTCCATAGTATACTGTATGTCAGACGTAGCCATACCAGTGAAACAAGACAATCAAATGCAAGATCTGATAGTAACAAACTAAATTAATTATTTGAGAAAACCACAAAGAGTCAGAGAGAAATGAATAAACAAAGAATGCTAATTTACGAGAGGGATGGGGAAAGTGACTAATCATAGTCTGCTTGCCTTGATTTTCCTTTTTTAAAATAAAGTTCTGGTAAAACAAAGTTTATGTAAGAATCTTTCAAATTAGACTAATCTACACTTAGTAGCAATGAGAAATTTCCAGATATAACCAATTGTCTCCCAGGTGGGAGAACATTCACTTGCTCTGCAGACTGGTGGAAGGGCAGGAGAGGAGACTCATTATAGCTACACAAGAGGTTGGGTCAGCTGAGAGCTTTGTATGGCCAGTACTCTAGGGGTTAAGCAGAGGCAGGCTCCGGGGACTCACCATCAGCTCTGCCATATCCTCCACCATGGCATGATTAGCATAACTGCTGCTGCTGACCTACCACTGACAACCACTGACAACCAGTAGAAAGGGTTCTCTCTAGTTGGGCTCTTTGTGGCAGAGGTGTAGGACTGTAGTGCCTCCTTTCCCGCACCTCCCCAAACCTCTTCCACACACTGTTCCTGTTGGCCTGAGGTCTCTCCACTTCTGTGCAGAGCTCATGTTTCCATTGCACAAGCTCTGCATTCAATGGCCATGGCTTTCTGAGAGGGGCACATAAGGGCTCAAGAACCAATCTAGTTCTTTAAACAATCATGACCTTTCTCCATTGCATCCTATTTTCCAACATGGCATTGGTGTGCTATGTCATTTGTGAAGATATATTTGCTTAAAACTTATCCTTGATTAAATTTAATTACATGGAAATAAAATAATTCTTCATCCTAATGGCCTGATCAAAATCCCTCTACCATCATTACATGTGTTCATTTAACAAGGAAATTAGCACAGCAAGAAATGTGGACTGATATACTAATTAAGGTGCTATAGGCACTGAACTATTTGAATGGGATTGGAAAAATTATCAGGGGGATCTTCAGACGCTGAGAGCTGTGCTAGTATCTCTAAAAGGGAGCATACTTTTCAATGGAAGATCTGAAAAAAAGGTAAAGTTCTACAGCCATTTGATTTGTTGTAATTTGTAGGTAGCCTCGGGCTGTTTGAAAAAGTTATATTAAGTACTAGAGGTAGCTTTCTGGTACCGTTAATATTAATATTAACTAAAGATAGGCATAAACCAGCTCACAAAGTAAAGGTCATGAATCTTGGCCAGTTCGTGGTTCACAAATTGATGTTTATAGATGTGCACCCAGGATAAACATTTCATGAACTTTGATGATGACAAGCTACTACAAACAGAAAATTAAAATATCTATTATACTGGAATTTAAGGCAAAATACAGTGGGCGCTAGCAGGCAGTGGGTGGGTGTGAGAGGCCCCCTGCCCCCCCAGGCCTGAGTGCCCCCCTCCCCCCATGCTGAAGCCTCCACCGCCTGCCCCCCTCCTGCCCAAGTCCCTGGCTTCAGCGCGTGGCTTGTAGCAGGGCCACTGCATCTGGGATGCGGCAGGGCTGTTACAAGCCCCATGCTAAAGCCTCCCCCCGCCCACCCCCCTCCCGCCTGAGTGGCTGGCTTCAGGGCCCCTTTTGAGTTTTTATCCCGGATTCACCCTGCCCCTTTCTTCTCCCACATAGGCCTTACCCTTTTATTCTTACCACTCCTGCAGAGCGGTTTACAAATAGTGTGCACATATAAAATGTTAAATATTAGAGGTCTGAATGTCAGACTACAATTTACAAAAATTCCTGGTGGATGAATATGTCCTGTGAACCACATAAAATCAAACACATTTCAGCTTCTGCACTCTTCCTCTGTGGTTACAAATATACTTAACACACATTCAGAGAGCATTATATACTTTTCCACAACCAGGTGTTGTTCTCTGAAATGTAAAGAAATTGACAATATTATACTGAAATTTTATTAAATATTATACCTTTTATAAGAATTCATTGGAATTAAGAATGATTTTACTTCTTATGCTGTGGACTTGGGCAAAGAATTTCTTATATATAATGCCATGGGCTCTTCCTTATGATGCCTATACTGACAAACTTTGATCTAAAAATAAATTATATATCATCTAATTATCTTTATGATGCTAACATCAAAATCTGGAAACCTTAGGGTTCAAAAACAAACCTGCTGTGGAATTCCCAATACCGCTGGATGTGTATAACATCAACCTGTAGATAGAGTCAAATAACTCAATTCTCAAGTTGTGGTCAGTTATATGGTTGAACAAATAGATGATGCAATAGCTCCCTTGTCAGTACAGTTATCATACTCCTCTACAAGGAGGAGTAAGGAAGGAGGAGGAGGGGGGAAAGAAAAGAAAATCAGCACTACAAAATATCAAACAGCAAGTTCCCAAACACAAAGATTTAAACAAAGATTTAAACAAACGTGTTTAAATAGATGACAGCTGGTATTTAATCTTATATAACACTCAGATTTAAACAAAGCATATCACTTCCACTTCTTCATTCAGTCCCATGGATGTCATTGTCTGAAGATGGTGAATCCAGAAGATGTCTCTTTTCTGTACAGGTTTATGTAGACTTGGAGATGAAGGTCATACACATTCCACAACCCAGAACCTATAGCTGTTTCCCAATATTGCCAAATGTAAGATGGAGGTTGACTTGTGGACTCTGAATCTACTTTAATCTAATACAATTCTTATGTTCAGAAATTCTGGATTTTACAGGTGTAGTGGCCATTCCTATATCCATTAGGTTACAAGGACATAGAAGAAGAAGAAGAAGAAGAAGAAGAAGAAGAAGAAGAAGAAGAAGAAGAAGAAGAAGAAGAAGAAGAAGAAGAAGAAGAAGAGTTAGTTCTTATATGCTGCTTTTCTCTACCCAAAGGAGGCTCAAAGCGGCTTACAATTGCCTTCCCTTTCCTCTCCCCACAACAGACAACCTGTGAGGTGGGTGAGGCTGAGAGAGCCCTGATATCACTGCTCGGTCAGAACAGTTTTATCGGTGCTGTGGTGAGCCCAAGGTCACCCAGCTGGCTGCATGTGGGGAGTGCAGAATCGAACCCGGCATGCCAGTTCATATTCCTAACCACTACACCAAACTGGCTCTCAGTAAATATAGCATTTAATATAGCATTTATTACTCCCTTAGCATTGAAAATGCAAAAGTATTCATAGAAAAAGTTTTGATGGTAGAGGAATTTTGAAAAGTTTTCTGGTTAATTTCAGGGGACATCCTGAACACTGACAAATTGGGGAGGAAAAATTATTTCAGTGGCAAACTCCCACTAACACACCTGTTCTCCTTCATTTCAGTAGCAAGTCCTTGAGGTATCTCACTCTCATAGCTGTGAAAAGTCGAGGATTTTAACATCTGGGGATGTTAGATAGAAGATGCCAATGATTTTTATAATTACTTGAACTAGTCTATATGTGCTGTTATACATGTTAAAGGAATTATCATCTTGTCAGTGACCTGTACTTGGACTCTTCGGGTAAGTAGAATTGTCCTTGGTGTATTATAAGCTGTAAAAACAGCTCATTTTAGTATTCCTGAGGAACAGCCTGCAAAACTCCAAATCTACATTAAAGTTCCTCCTTATAACTGTAATAATTGGGAACTTGGCAAATTCCTCTTTAGGTGAACTGGATAGAAGTATCTCCTAGATGTGAATGGGTATTTGTGGTCCTTCTGTAATCATACCCCTGTATTGCATTACAACCCTTCCAATTGAATCTATTTAATGGATAGATGGAGATTTTATCTTTACAAAAACAAGACTCCTATGGTCAGAAAGCCTTTTTCTTGGAACTATACATTAAAACAGCTTTTAAGAACTTAAGGATTTAACGTTTCTTTGGAAAGAGCTAAAAAGAGGGGGAAACAGAGTAGAATGGTTTTAAAACAGAACAAGAGGGTTTTTGTGAATTGTTCATTTAAAATGTATTGATGTACTGAAAGTGTGGTTGGGAAAAGTTACTGCATTTGCAATGCCAGATCAGACCACTGTGGGATTACTTCTGTGTATACAACCTAATAATTACCTTATTGGAGACTTTACTATAACGAAGATAAGACAAGGACTTGTTTACAGTTCTCTTGCCACAGTGACTTGCTTCCCAACAGTAAAGGCTATGATAATGAACTTTTATCTTAGCCTGTGGTTTCCTTTTTGATGTGGAACACATCTTCTAGCACTCCAGAAATAGAAGTGACTACAGGCATGGCATCTGTAGTCCTGCCCCAGGGAGCATGGCAGAAGATGCAGGGAGGTGGCTGGTGGAGGAGGCCAAGCCAATGGCCGAGGCAGTGCTTGTGAAGCTGCTGGGAGATGGGGCCCTCCTGCCACAAGCAGTAAGGAGGGAGAGTAGGGAAGGAAGGAGTCTGCATGTGTGTGTGTGTGTCTGTCTGACAGGGAGGGAGGGAGGAGGGACCAAGGAGCTCTGGAGCAGGAATATGTTCCACATACCTGTGAGAGTTGGGCTATTACAACTTTTATTTTTTCTCTCTACTGCTCTGGTATTGGAAATTTTCTGTTAGAAGTAATACCTCTGATAGCTTATTTAAGAAAAAAAAACAGTAGAAACTTAGAGGTCATATAGAGGAGAATCCTGGGGAAGTCCCTTGTGTGTTTGATGTGTCTAGCTTTTACAGGGTCCATTCTATACATTCCTGAACCTTTTGAATCTGCCCTTGTTATTTCCCTATAAAGCATGGGGGCATATCTTTTGGGAGGCAGTAATTTATACCCTGAAAATCTAATATTCACCAAACATGGAAGGCAGGTAGAAGAGAGTCAGCTCAAGATCCCCTGCGAGTCTGGTGTTTCTAACACACTGAGGAGGTGTTTGCTACCACTGTGCATTCATACTTCTGTTGGTTTCTTAGTTCCTTCTTTCATTTTTCTAACTTTAAACTATTGATGCTGGTGGAGGATTGCCAACTACTGAAACTTTCCTGGAGGAGTTATAGCAGTCTTTGTGTTCCTGATTGCTCTGAGCTCCTACAGGGATTTGGGTTTCTGTGGTGCCTAGTGGAGGTAGGCATTAAAGGTCTCTGTTCATACCGTGCTTAATTAGGCATCTGATTTGTTTGGCAGCATGATGAGCTTTGGAGGCAGGCTGGGTAAATGCAAATGGAACTGGACTCTGACACAGCTCCTTGAACACCCACGCCAGAGCACAGTGTCAATTGGTTACTGTTGGCACAGTCAGTGCTAACATTGTGAGACTCAGTTTTCCAGCTAGTAGTAGAAAACAATTGTCTTCATTAGAGCATAGTTGCTTGTTCTGTGAGTTTTGCAGCGACTTGGCTGGCAAAGAGAATTTGCCCCTATGTCTCTGACATCATCACAAATTAATGGTGAAATTTCATTACTTCAATATTTCACAAGCATTTTTAGGATGTGCCTCTGTTTTGATCCTAGGAACTAAATGCAAACCATTAAATTCAATGGGCTTAGAAGGGTGGCAGTCTGTTTATAACCCCAATGTTAGCTCATTGGTTATGCTCTTTCTCTCTGTCATATACATAATGTGTTCTGTTCTCTCTTTCTCTCTAAAACAGAGAAGCTTCAATCCCTTCATTCAAATTTCTTGCATTGATTTGGAGTTAATTTCTCTATAAGTCAGATTTAGAATGGCACTGGGCAAGAGTCTCTGATTTTTTTCATAGCTCTACATTCAAAATAATTTCACCCACATTCCTTGCCAGTTTGAAAAAGAGACACTGTCCCCTTTCTCCTCCTTTGAATATTCTAGTTTATTTATTTGTTTTTTTGTTTATTTATTATATTTATATACCGCCCTCCCCGGGGGCTCAGGGCAGTTTACATAATAACATAACAACAATACATGGAACAGTCTATAAAACATTTGAATAACCGTGCGATAATAACTGATAATTGTAAACATATAACAGTATAGTAGTATAAACAATAAACAATACAACAGTGCAACAATACAAAGAGGTCCAGAGTGTATAGGTGGTGTTCTGAGGGGGGGTGGGGGGAGCAGGGGCCCTTTGATCATTGTTGGTTATGTCTGGTCTTAACCAAATGCCTGGCGGAAGAGCTCCTCCTTGCAGGCCCTGCGGAACTGTTTAAGCTCCGTCAGGGCCCTGATCTCCTCCAGGAGCTTGTTCCACCAGGTGGGGGCCAGAACAGAGAATGCTCTGGCCCTGGTCAAGACCAGGCGAACTTCTTTAGGGCCAGGGACCCTTAGCTGGTTGGTAGCAGTGGAGAGCAGGGCTCTTTTGGGGGCGTAGGCAGGGAGGCGATCCCTCAGGTACACTTGGGCCCTGACCGCATATGGCCTTGAAGGTAAATACCAGAACCTTTAGTCTGATCTGGAATTCAACTGGCAACCATTGCAGTTGATGGAGAATGGGCCGGATGTGGGACCTCCACGGTGTTGCGGTGGGGATCCTGGCTGCTGCATTTTGAACCAGCTGTAGTTTCCAGGTCAAGACTAAGGGCAGGTCTGCATAGAGCGAGTTACAAAAGTCCAGTCTAGAGGTGACCGTTGCATGGATCACTGTGGCTAGGTGTTCCGGGGCCAAGTAAGGCGCTAGTGACTTAGCTTGGCAGAGGTGGTAGAATGCCAGCTGTGCTACCTTTGTGATCTGGGCTTCCATTGTGAGGGAAGTGTCCAGAATCATGCCTAGCTTCCTGGCGGAGTGAGCCATATAGAGCTGCACACCATCCAGGGCAGGCAGACGTGCTTCCTCACATGGGCCCTTCGTACCCAGCTACAGGACCTCCATCTTTGAAGGATTGAGCTTCAGATGACTCTGCTTGAGCCATCCCATCACTGCTTTTAGGCAACTGGCTAATGCTTCTGGGGGAGAGTCAGGGCGGCCATCCATCAGGAGGTGGAGCTGGGTGTCATCTGCATATTGATGGCAACCCATCCCAAACTTCTGTACCAGTTGTGCAAGAGGACGCATGAAGATGTTGAATAGGATAAGAGAAAGGACCGCTCCCTGTGGGATTCCACAAGTAAGTTGTTGGCGGTCTGATGTACTCTCTCCTATTGCTACCCTCTGTCCACAATCCCGGAGGAAAGAGATCAGCCATTGAAGGGCTGTCCCTCGTATTCCGACATCGATGAGGCGACGAGCTAGAAGCTCATGATTGATTGTGTCGAATGCTGCTGAGAGGTCTAGTAATATCAGCAGTGCCGACCTGCCTCGGTCCAACTGGCAACGGAGTTCATCCATCAGGGCAACTAGCACTGTCTCTACCCCATGGCCAGGCCGGAAACCTGACTGGGATGGGTCTAGGACCGAAGCTTCTTCCAGGTATTCCATCAGTCGGTTTGCAACTGCCCTTTCTATTATCTTCCCCAGAAATGCTAAATGCGAGACGGGTCGATAATTATTAGGCTCTTGTGGATCTAAAGATATTTTTTTTCAGGAGTGGGCATACCACAGCCTCTTTTAATTTGTTGTTTCAATTTGTTGTTTTGTCATACTGATTTTTTTTTCCTATTAAAATTATCACATTTCACAGTGTTGATTTCTCATAATCAGTAAACCTTATAAAACCCAAACTGACAAGTCACCTGCTACCTGATTGCTCCTCATCTAGGAGTGCCCTGCCCTGCCCTGCCCAGGTAGTTTAGCCCCAATCAGGAGGCACCCTCAGCCAGAAAGGACTTAAGAAGGAATCAGCTCTTTACCTCCAACTTCCTGGCAGTTTCAGAGGTTTGCTGGATGGGAGATGAGCTGGATTCAGAGCATTTCCGGCTGCTAGTAATTTGTCCTGGCCTCTTTCAACTCAAAGAACATGGGGAGAGCTGGAGCAGCCTCTGCATGCCTTCTGGAGTTGGGGGCTGCAGGAACCCCAGAAACAGCCCTCCTGCTGTCCCTCTGGGACCCAGGGTGCCTAGGAAATGCATCTGCCCTATGAATGTATACTCATGAGTAAGTCATGTAAGGTTTGCAATTTGCAATCTGAGAAGGGAGGAATGCTTTGCCATCACGGGCCATTGCTGCTGTTTTTGCAGTTTTTCTGGGGAACAGAAAGTAGAGGTATAAAGGGACTCAGTGTCCATTTAAATCCTTACTTTCTGCCCCATCCAAGAACTACCATGAACTGCTTCAATATTAACAGATGTGCTTCTGTAAGTTGTATGACATTTCTTATCTATCAGTCAAGGACAAAGACATGTTTAGGTAAAAGAAGAAGAGTTGGTTCTTATATGTCAGTTGTCTCTACCCAAAGGAATCTCAAAGCAGCTTACAATCACCTTCCCTTTCCTCTCCCTTCAACAGACACCCTGTGAGGTGGGTGAGGCTGAGAAAGACCTGATACTACTGCTCAGTCAGAATAGCTTTATCAGTGCTGTGGTAAACCCACAGTCACCCAGCTGATTACATGTGGTGGGGGAGCACAGAATCAAACCCGACTCGCCAGATTAGAAGTCTGCACTCCTAACCACAACACAAGCTGGGAGTAACCACCATTAAAATGTTGTGGAAGTTTGTGAAACTTTGTGATAAATTTTGCTTCATGGTTTGGTTCATGCCCATCCTTATCCTGCACAAAGTCACCCATCTCAGCATTTTGCCAATGTATAAGTAAGATCTCTATGTTATATTTTGGTGTCAATATGAATGTGGTTCTGGAGTACAAAGCAAGAATAAATAGGCTCTTGGTGTGCCCTCTGGGCAAAGGCTGAGACTGCTCTGGATGAGTTCTCCACAATTAGCTGTTGTACTGTCTCTGTGTCACCAATTCCTTTGTAGTGGACAAACTTTAAGATTGGTGTGGGGACTCTATTTGTTCTGCAAAGGAGGAATTGAGTCAGCTGGTGGAGTTTGATCATCCACACAAGGCTGAGGAGATCAGGGTTAGCTGCAGTCTCTACTCATAATAAGGAATCTCCCAAAATCTATCTCTGCAACTTTTCAGCTAGGTTCATCTTTTCCCAGCCCTTATGACTATAAGTTGGCATCCTTCTGCTATCAAGAAGGTAGAGAAATGGGAACAGCTGATTTCACAGGAAAAGAGATCACGAAGTCTACAATTCCACCCATTGAGACCAAACCAACACTCACAAATATCACAGGATTAAACAAACTGCTCCATTATAATGTACACAACAATTATATCACAGAGCAACTTTGTACCTGTGGGCAAAGAGAGAAGACACACAATGCATGATGGAGGAGAATGACAGATCTATGAGAGAATACCATGGCTCCACAGAATGCAACCAATAAATTCCTTTATCTATCATACATACCAGCTCATTGTTTCTCTACATACTCAGCATTATAGGTCCAGTGTGCACATATGTGTGTTTCAGCCTGGAAAATCCTCAAAGCCAATACAAAGTGGAATCAAGGCAGTGTTTATGAAAGGTAACAGCAAATCAGTTGAGTGGAGATAGAATTGGAGAGGCATCTAGACTGGAAGTTGAGCAAAAGGCTGTCACAGCAGCACTAGGAGACTTCAGTCAAGAACTTTTAAAGAGAAAGGTTCATCAGACTCTGAGTTAATGAACTAAGAAAATAAAAGAAGGATTTTGCACTTTTGAGGGAGGCATTTCCATCTCTCTGTGGCTGAAAGGGGACAAAAGTAGCACTCCGTCTGCATAGTCTCTAGACGAAATAAACTGACGTAGTGTTAAATATTACTATTAAGCTGTTTTCTTGGGAGTTGTTTTTGATTCACATGAAATAGATTAAAAGTCTGTTTCTAATCCCACCAGATTTCCCATGGAGTATAATTAAACATGAAACAGAATAAGAAATGTGTGCCAACAATTACTTTAATTATATCGTGGTTACTGAAGCTGTCAGTGTGCCTAACCCCACCAAGTGCGAAGAGGAAAGACTTGGATAATGGAGTTGTTGATAAATGTTTGCACTGCAAAGGAATTAATTATCTGTGTAAATAAATAATGGACTGAAAGATCTCCAGTCAGGAAACGGGGCCCTGCACTTTGTAATGAGTTATAAAGAATCCCATTTCTGTATTCAGCCCCTCAGGGAGTATCTTGAACTTTCTTTGAACTTTTGCTTCTGGAGGTACAAAAGCTTGCCTGCTTGCTTCAGCTAGAAAAAAATAGTTTAAAAGCTATACCTTCCCTTCCCTCAGCTAACCCTTCTCCTCTGTTATTGTTTTTTAAATATTAATTTATTCAAATAGTGCCATTGGGTTAAATGGCACTTTTCAGAAGACCATTAGTAAACTGATTCATGAGGAAGAATCAGCAGGTGGAAGCAAAGCTTCTTGATCCAAATAGTCCTTGCATGTATCAAAAGATTTGTGTTACCATTCCAGAGAATTATGTTAATGGCCTGAACCAGCAATATCTTCAGTTTGGGAATTTTGTTATGCACACACTTATTAACCAACCTTTGGCAATACAGGACTGTTGCATTCTGAATGACTTGGGAGTTTCTCTTTTGCCTTTATGGGCAGTATCTTATGTAGTTCAAAAACAAACGTATAAAACCATGGATTAGGGTGGTCAGGTAGCTTGAGTCTCAAAGTTGAAGCCAGACTAAACCAGCAGTTTCTACTGATTTTCCCTCATGACATTCCCGAGGGCCTCCTATCTATAGAAAGAGCATTTTGTGGAGATGTGGGCTGCAGTTGGTAAGGGGAGGCAGTAAAGTTCCATTGCACTGATGGGAAATGTAGGTTGGATTGAATCCTAAGAAAGGAGAGAGATGGCAAACAGTTAATTGTGGAGAACTCACCCAGAGCAGTTCCAGCCTCTGCCCAAATACAGCTGAAAGAAGGGACTCTAAGATTGTATCTGCACTAGTAATATCACTTGGATTTGCATTTTAAAAAGGTCAACTTTTTTTTCTGTTTCCATACTAAAATCCACTTCATCAGATGCAGACCTGAATTGTCCCCTCACTTGTCCTGCAACAAAGGAATCCCCAGAAAACCTGATTTCAATTTTTCAAGTGGGGTCTGTGAGGTCTAATTTGGGGCTGTTCAGTGCGGGAATGGTAGCATTTGGATTTCCCCCTCATGCCTGCCATTGTCACCATCCTCCCCCTCCCAAGGGAAAGGTGCTCTAGTGCTCCCCTCTTCCATCTGCTGTGCATCTCAGGAACATAATTCAGACAACACCTGAAACAAGTGCTTGCACCTTTCTTTTTAATTGTGCCCCTTCATTTGACCATTCTATGCCCTTGCCTGGCTCTCCCCCTTCCCTCACAGGTGTTATTTTTGAAAAAGTTTATTGCATTACAACACTGCTGCATCATAACATGAAAGACAGCTTTTTAAATAGTTAGGGACATTGAAAGCAGTGGGGACCATTTGGGTGACAGTTGCTACTGGTGGCAATGACAATGCACTCCTGAGTGGCTGGCTGATCACCCTAGGCAATCAGCAAGGTGCCTGAGCCAAAGGCAGGTGCCACTGACTTACACTGCTGCCTCCAGCTGCTGCTCAGCAAGGATAGCCATGGCAAGTAAGAAAAACCATGGAAGGGCTAGCAGCGGGAATGGAAGAGGAGGCTGGACTGACTGACCAGTCATCCTCCTTCCAGCTTGCACAGGTCCTGGGCACATCAGCTGCACTAATGGCTGGGGCCAAATTCACCTTTGAGGCAGCCCCTTCCTGGAATGTGATGCTGTCTCTAGAAGCCACTCAGGCTTATGGGCAGAAGGTGCCTACCCTTTGCCACCCTGAGACATGTTCTGCCCATTGCAATGCAATAACATTGGTTTTTATTTAAAAATAATAATACCTGTGGGGAAGGGGGGGAGGGGATTGAGGGCACAAATGGTAAGGAGGAGGGCGAGGAAAAGAAAGAGGAGGTAGCTTTTATATGCCACTTTTCTCTACCAGAAGAAGTCTCAAAGCAGCTTACAAGCACCTTCCCTTTCCTCTCCCCACAACAGACACCCTGTGAGGTAAGTGAGGCTGAGAGAGCCCTGATACTACTCCTCAGTAAGAACAGCTTTATTAATGCTGTTATGCATGCAAGGTCAGCCATCTGGCTGCATGTGGGGGAGTGGGGAGCTCCCACCTCCAGAATGTTCTCAAAGGCTACCCCACTCCCCCCCCCCCCCACCATGTCCTCTGAGTTGAAAGAGGTCAGGAGACCAGGGCAACCTGCTTGCAGCAGGGCATGCTCTGAGGCTGGCTCCTCTTTCACCCAGCAAAGTTCTGAAAATGGCAGGAAATTGGAGGTGGCAAGCTGACTCCTTATTAAGCTTTCTTGGCTGAGGGCTGCTTTCTGATTAGGTCTAAACTACCTGGGCATGCCATTACTGGATGAGGGCCAATCAGGTAGTGGGTGATTTGTCAGTTTTGGTTTTATAAGGTTTACTGACTGATGTTGGTTCACCAGTCTTTATTCAATAGAGGAGGGTGTATTATAGTATGGTAAAGGGATTGTGTGTCTTTCCACTGTCACTAGCTGACCCATAAAAAACAGTGGGTTCTCAGGCACTATGCTGTTGTTTAGGTGCAGAATCTCAAATGAGCAAGCATAATATAACTGATGTATTAGATGGACAGAAATTACTGCAGATCAAAACAAGAGATCTGTTCTGATGGACATTAAAGAGAATGATGGCATATAAAAATCACAACATTTCTCAAATGGAAGCTGTTCTCATAAGAGACATCAACTTTCTCTGAATCTCCAGTGTCCATGAAACAATAAGTCACCATAGAAAACAATTACGGAGTAAATTATTTTAAGCCATCTTTTGTTGCTGCAGTTCATAAGCTTTTATATCTAGGAACCTGTCAACCTGACCTGTTCTTCCTTGGGACTTTGTGGCTTGCAGACACAATACAGGAGAATAATAATGAGTTTCAGAAACAAAGTCTCCCTCAATCTGTAGGTCATGACTACACCAGGATAGAAGATCACATTAATTACTCACAGGGACACTTTATTTGACATGAGCATGTGAAGGGTGGGAGCTACGCAAACAAGGGCTATTGCATGCTCAGTCAATGACTATCCCAGAAAGACGAAAACA
The DNA here is from genome assembly GCF_049243985.1 of Paroedura picta. NCBI lineage: Eukaryota > Metazoa > Chordata > Lepidosauria > Squamata > Gekkonidae > Paroedura > Paroedura picta. The sequence continues at coordinate 68,697,799 of NC_135369.1, forward strand.
CTGCAGGAGCTCTAAGAAACCTATTTGGATGAACAAAGAACTTCAAGAGGAACTAAGAAAGAAAAGGGAAATGTTCAGGATATGGAGGGGAGGACAGAGCTCTAAAGAAGAGTACCTACAGGTTACTAGGCACTGTAGATCATCAGAAAGGCCAAAGCTGAGAGTGAGCTAAGATTGGCCAGGGAAGCCCATTGTAACAAGAAAAGATTTTTCAGTTATGTGAGGAGCAAACATAAAGTAAAGGAGGCAATAGGCCCACTGTTGGGTGCGGATGGACAAACTCTAACGGAGGATGCAGAGAAAGCAGAAAGGCTCAGCACCTATTTTACATCTGTTTTTTCCCACAGGCCAAAGGGTTTAGGAACATCTAGAGATGACAGTAGCCAAGGGATAGTGTCTGGGTGGCAGGTTGACATGAACAGAGAGGTTGTCGAGAGGCATTTAGCTGCACTGGATGAGTTCAAATCCCCTGGGCTGGATGAAATGTACCTGAGAGTGCTCAAAGAACTTTCCGGAGAACTTGCAGAATACTTGTCCATCATCTTCGGCAGTGGTCCCCAACCTTTTTATCACCGGGGACCACTCAACGCCGGGGATCACTCACCAGGGACCTCTCAACGCCTTTTACTGAGGCCCGGTGGGGGGGGTAGTTTACTCCTCTACTCTCAACCACTGCCCTAACGCTCTCTGATCGCTATGGTAATGTTTAAACATCCCTTCAAAATAAGATACCGACACGCCACAACAATGAACAAAAGGAACATTTTATTTTCATGGAAATTTTAACTCATGACAATGACAAATCAATGGGAACCCTGAGCTTGTTTCTCTGCAACGAGATAGTCCCATCTGGGAGTGATGGGAGACAATGACACCCGAAGTGTGTTGTAAAGGGCCGGGGGTGAGGATGAAGTAAAGGGCCTGGGGGGGAGAAGGCGTCCTTCGGGGCCCACCTCCAATTAGTCGAAGGACCACATATGGTCCGCGGACCACAGGTTGGGGATCACTAATCTTTGGGACCTCTTTAAGGACTGGAGATGTCCCGGAGGACTGGAAGAGAGCAAACGTTATTCTGATCTTCAAAAAAGGGAGGAAGGATGACCCGGGAAACTACAGACCAGTGAGTCTGACCTCTGTCGTGGGGAAGATAATGGAGCAGATATTAAAGGGAGCGGTCTGCAAACATCTGGAGGACAATTTGGTGATCCAAGGAAGTCAGCATGGATTTGTCTCCAACAGGTCCTGTCAGACCAACCTGGTTTCCTTTTTTGACCAAGTAACAGGTTTGCTGGATCGTGGAAATTCGGTAGATGCCGTTTACTTGGATTTTAGTAAAGCTTTTGATAAGGTTCCCCATGATGTTCTGATGGATAAATTGAAGGATACGGAATTGATTAGAGAACCGCACTCAAAGAGTTGTTGTCAATGGTGTTTCATCAGAGAGAGGTGCGTAGCGGGGTACCTCAAAACTCAGTGCTCGGTCTGGTACTTTTAAAAATATTTATTAATGATCTAGATGAGGGGGTGGAGAACTACTCATCAAGTTTGCAGATGACACCAAATGGGGGGACTGGCAAATACTCCAGAAGATAGAGACAGAGTTCAACGAGATCTGAACACAATGGAAAAATGGACAAATGAGAACAAGATGCAATTTAATAAAGATATGAAGTTCTGCATCTGAGTCAGAAAAATGAAAAGCATGCCTACTGGATGGGGGATATGCTTCTAGGTAACACTGTGTGTGAACGAGACCTTGGGATACTTGTGGATTGTAAACTAAACATGAGCAGGCAGTGTGACGCAGCGCTAAAAAAGGAAAATGCCATTTTGGGCTGTATCAACAGGGGCATCACATCAAAATCACAAGATTTCACAGTCCCATTGTATACGGCACTGGTCAGACCACACCTGGAGTATGTGCAGTTTTGGAGGCCTCACTTCAAGAAGGACGTAGATAAAATTGAAAGGGTACAGAGGAGAGCGACGAGGATGATCTGGGGCCAAGGGACCAAGCCCTATGAAGATAGGTTGATGGACTTGGGAATGTTCAGCCTGGAGAAAAGGTGGTTGAGAGGAGACTTGATAGCCCTCTTTAACTATTTGAAAGGTTGTCACTTGGAGGAGGTCAGGATGCTGTTTCCGTTGGCTGCAGAGGAAAGGACGCGCAGTGATGGGTTTAAACTACAAGTACAACGATATAGGCTAGATATCAGAAAAAAAAATGTTCACAGTCAGAGTAGTTCAGCAGTGGAATAGGCTGCCTAAGGAGGTGGTGATCTCCCCCTCACTAGCAGTCTTCAAGCAAAGGTTGGATGCACACTTTTCTTGGATGCTTTAGGATGCTTTGGGCTGATCCTGCGTTGAGCAGGGGGTTGGACTAGATGGCCTGTATGGCCCCTTCCAATTCTATGATTCTGCGAGAAAACTTGTGATTTTCATTTTTAAACATTTTTAGGCAATATTTACATAAGCATGGATTATTAGCAAAGATGTTCACCAGACTTCATGGTTGGTTCTTGTGAATTATATAAATTCAAGGAGTATTAAATTATTCCACCTCTTCCATTTCTATTTAAGCATTCTGTCAAAGACAAATTAGCCCTTATTTTAGTATTTGAGGATAACAACTTTGCTCTTTTGCATAGGAATCAACAGAATCTTCTTGTACCTCACAGATACTTTCTCACAGTAGGTTTCATAACACCCCTCTCATCTCCATTCCTCCTTATCAGCAACATAGTCTTTATGGCATGGATGCAGGAAATAGACTGCATGTGAAATGTCTTAGATTCAGTTAGATACCAAGAGAAAGTAAGTTTGGTGTGTCAAGCACAGCAATGTAACTAAAAAGTTCAAAAGATAATATACAATTCTGTCCATATAGAAGAAGAAGAAGTTTTCTTATATGCCGCTTTTCCCTACCTGAAGGAGGCTCAAAGTGGCTTACAGTCGCCTTCCCTTTCCTCTCCCCACAACAGACACCCTGTGGGGTAGGTGAGGCTGAGAGAGCCCTGATATCACTGCCTGGTCAGAACAGTTTTATCAGTGCCGTGGTGAGCCCAAAGTCACCCAGCTGGTTGCATGTGGGGGAGCATAGATTCGAACCTGGCATGCCAGATTAGAAGTCTGCACTCCTAACAACTACACCAAACTGGTTCTAGTATGGGCAGAAAGAGTTTGCTCCAACAGGGTTTAATTTCTCAAATGTTTCTGAAAGGGGATGACTGAACACTAATCTCCCTAACAGCACAGCTATCCCACCACCAATTCTAATTTTCCATATGATCTGGTATAATTTCACTAATCACTTGTAGCCCTTTGCAATAGTCTGAGAGCTTCCCATTCGTCCCCCTTCTTCAGCCATTCAGTACCTAATATGCTGTTCATCATTCTTAGTATAGGCGGTAGAAAGCCCCCTTGATGCAGTGTCTTGTTGCATTCTTTCAGCAGGAGTGCTTTATGGAAGCATGTTTCATGCTAGCACTACTGAGTTCAAGAGCTTTCCAGCAGTTTTACAGCACTCTTATTCAGTAAGGTATATACTACTTTCAGACAGCAGCCTTGATGGATTCAGTAGACAGATAACGTGAAAGCCAAGCAAAGTCTATGATTGACCCTGGAGGTTTTACAGTGTGTGTGCACATGTGTGACAAATAAGTAGCCCCTCTTAAACTGTGATGTAAATATGTGAAAAATAATTCATTTCATGAAGACTTCATAGATGGGTATGGTATGTTCATTGTTTGTTTCAATGGAAACTTCTTTGACCCCAACTTATTTCTGATGTAATTCTCATGATTGTATCCCCTTCAACACATAAATGGCGAGGGGGGAGAGCTTCATACTCACGAAGCACAGGTCTATCAGTGGCTTCTAGCCATAATAACTAAAGGGAACTTCAGCATTCATCGACAGTATGTCTTTGACTACCAGTGTCAAGAGGCCATATCAGCCTCTATTCCCTGCTGTTGGCCCTCCAGAATAAAATGTCAGGATGCTGGACAAGAGGGGACATGGTGTCAATTCATCAGGGCTCTTATGTTCTTACATTATCATGGATTAGTGTGTCCTTATTTTAATTAACTCAAAAAGTGGTCAACCTTTTTCCATACCCATATCTTATAGTAGCTAAGATGTTGGAGAAACAGCACAGATAGGAGGATTAACACCCCTAAAAAGATTAAAACCCTCCCTCCTCAACGGATGCTTTGTAAGAAAATTAAAGAATTGAGAGATCTCTAAACCACTTTACTCATCTCACCAATTGTTGGCAAGTCTGTCTGTTTCTTCAATAACAGAATTTCAAGCAGCACACACAGTAGGATAGTATGGCAGTAGTTCTAAGCAGAATTACACACTTGAAAATCCACTGACATCAATGGACTTAAAGGTATAACTGTTTAGGATTGAATCAAAACTGTAGAATCTGTTTCCATCCACCCACATTCCAGTTTGTAGCACTATCTGTCTTTATGCCACCATATCTAAATAATACATTTGCTCCTGTGCTAAGCAGGTGTAGCAAAACAACAGAAGAGCAAGGAAACAGAAGCCAATGGGAATGCAGAATTAAATCAAAGTCCTCCCCTTAAGCTAGTGAACCAGCAATGTGATTAGCATAAACAACACTTCAGAAAAGAAAAACAGAACTAACTACATTTGTTGAGTCACTCTCTAATTCTGCCCTTTGCTAACATTATGACAACAGATCTATATGTTATTAGCAAGCTTCCATTTGTCTTCCTCTGTTCTGCATCTTGATGTGGGACCAACTCCTTTATGGAAATCACATGAGGTCAAGGAAAAAGGACTCTTGGCAGTAGTCCTAGGAGAATAGCCACACCTAACCTCATCACATTTACTGATGGATCAATGTTACATTGATTACAATGTTACATTGATATGCTAATCTTGAACACTGGACCCAGAGTGTGGCTCCAAACATCTGTACAATGAGCATGAGCAGATGGGGAATTTTTTTCCAGCAAATCTTGGTGAAATATGTAGTATTGCAGAAAAATCCAAAAATCAGGGGGTGCGAGTGTTTATGGGGCAGTTGCCCCATTCCACCCACATTGCCAAAAGAAGACAGCCACAACATCAGTTTCGTGAAACCCTTGGGGTTTATTGAAGCTTTCGAGGATATGTCAATAAGGTTGGAGGCAGAGGTAGGGCAAGTTACAATGCTCCCTGTAGAGCTTCCTGATGAGGAGTCTCAGTCACTAGAAGTCTCTTGGGGTCCAGGCTGCCTTCTCTTGACTCTTCCTTCCCCTCCACTTTGATAAATGCATGCAGAATCATTACTCAGGCAAAGTCTTCTACTTCTTTGTCTTCCACTCTCTCCTTCCAGCTCTCTACACTCCTACTTAACCAACAATCTTCTCCTTTCTTCTTCCCTTTTTTATAATTCTCACCCTTCCTCCCTCCTCATTAGGGCATCCAAGTTTACTTCAACCCCACCCCTTCTTGCCCTTTCTTACAGCTTCTTTTAATCACTTCCCATGCTTGATTCCAGGTCCACTGCTCTTGACGCCTGCCACCTCTCAGTCAGCTCCTCTTCTCTCAGATTCAGGTAAGTTTTGGGGGTTTGAGGAAGGAAGGGATGGGTGGATGTTTCTCATTCTTCCTTCCCTCTAACGTCTTCCCCATTCTCCAACCACCAGAATTCAAATGAATTGATTCTTCTCTTGTCCAATTTCTTCATCATCCAACTTTCACAGCCATGGCTATTGGAAATATGATAGATCTAACTAATCTACATTTGGTAGTCAGGTTTATGTCTTTTCTTCTCCATGTTCACTTCGAGCTCATCATTGCTGAACAACCCGGACAATTCCATGTTTTATTTCCATACTGCAGTCGCTACTCTCATCAACTTGTGATCCAAGAAAAATGAATTCTTGAACACATTCAGTCTCTTCACCATCAATTGTTATTGTGACATGTCTGTTTTTTGCAGTGGTCATTATTTTTGTCTTTTTAGTATTTAAGATATGGCCAAATTTCTTACTTACTTCATTGACCCTTGTCATCAGCTATTCTAGGCCTTCCTTAGTTTCTGACAGGAGGATAGTGTCTTCAGCATACCAAAGATTATTTATATCCCTTTCTCCAATCCTAATCCCAGTGTTTGATTCTTTGAGTTCTCTCTCTCTCAGCATACAAGTTAAACAGGAAGGGGACAAAATACAGCATATGCCATATGGATATGGAAATGTGGTGCATGGCAGACTAAAAATGGCACAAAACATATCCCATGAAACTGGTAACAAATTCTGTGTCAGGTTGCCTTCTTTCTTCTTTGAGAGGTGACATCATGTCCTGGCAGTTAGCTAGGTGTAGCCTGCCTTTCAGAGTGGAGCTGTCTCTGTAGCTATGTCCTTCCTCTAGTGACAAAACTCATTAAATATATCCCAGGATGAAAAGGCCATTAGCAAGGATTCAAATGTATCGAATATACCATGAAAAGGAAAGGAAACACTAAACATTACATCTCTACTATATCCTTGTTAATCATGCCATGCTAGCATGGAATGAGCGCTTCTTGCCTTCTGTATCCCTATAGTGGAACCTCCAAAATGGTAATTTGATTGGATAGAAGTGTGGGAGGATTAAATGTGTGATTCATGTTGATATGGATGGAGCTGTTGTTTTGTATGCTGTTTACTTGAAGTCTGGGAGTAAACACTTATATGATTGTGATCAACATATCCCTCTTAACAAATCCAGACACTCAGCGTTTTAATTATACTCTGCTGTAAACACACACAGCTGCTGACTCTCCACTAGAATCAGGGCTGCTAAATATTCACAACAACTGGCCTAACTTTGTTCTACTTTTGTGGAGTTATTTGTCTAAAGAGAAAACACCCTGCTCTTGAATATGTCCTGCAAATTGTGCAATCTGGTGTGAAAGTCATGCTGTGTGATGGTTAAACAGTTATAATAGAAACTGTGATGAATATTACACATTTATCCTTTCCCTTCTCTAGGGCTGCATAATTGATCTTCACAAAAGCCATGTGAGGTAGATTATGCTGAGAGAGAATGACTTGGCCAGGGTCATGAGCAGTAGAGTGTGGATTTGAACCTGAATCTTCCTAGACTTAGTCTTAAACTATAACCCAGGCTTTTTCAACCAGGGTTTTATGAAATCACGGGGCTTCTTGACAGCCCTGGAAAGCTTTCCCAAATGGGTGGGAGTTAAATAATTTTTAACGTATTTTTAAATGTGTTGAACATTTATCAGTTGATATGACCATATATTGTCATGTTGACGTACACCCCTCCCTTCCAAAATGGCCAGTGAAGGACCTGGAGGGGTTGGAAGGAGAGGTGTCCCAGGTAGATATATTTAGCTATACTTCCCAACCATATTCTGCACAATCATGCAATTTCTGGAGTTTCTCAAAGCCTGAAGAATATTTCAGGAGTTTCTCAACAATAAAAAGATTCAGAAAGGCTGCTCTAACCACTGTACCACTAATTCTCCCCCTATCAAGTTACAGTTGACTTATGGAATGACTCTTTCAATGCAAGAGATGTTCAGAGGTGGTTTCCCACTGCCTGCCTTTGCATCATGGTCCTGGACTTCCTTGGTGGTCTCCCGTCTAAGTACTAATCAGAGCTTAGCTAGTTTAGCTTCTAAGATCTGGTAAGATCAGGCTAGCCTGAGATATCAGGTCAAGGCATACCACTAATTGACCAACTTTAAATGCAATGTTAAAGAATCCAACTCGAGCTTTCAAAGTGGCAAATGGCCTGAAGTGAAATCCATCTTCCCACCACCACATATACATCCTAGTTTGCATGCAGAAGCCATTTTATTTTACATATAACACGCACAACATATTTTATGGGCAGAATTACGAAAAAATAATCTACCAGCAAATCAAATGAGCAGCATGTAGTCTGCCACTGGGACATGGTGAGTCTAGCAGAGTCCCCAAAGGCAATAAAACCCAGCTTTGTTTCGTTTTGCCCATCCGTTCTCTAAACACAGAAGTTCATTTATCCTACCGGCTTCAGAGTCCCCGCAGTGTGGCTGCCAGGGAAACAATCTCCCTGGATGGCTTTTTCAAGGTGTGACTCAGTGCCAGGCAGCCTTTCAAAGCTGCCCATGTGGAGAGAGTGATGGCAGTGTTTGGGTGCTTCACATTTCATCATTTCATAACTAATTAATATGAATGTTACCACGGAGTAGAAGGGAAATGATGATTATTAAAGGTTAATGTAATTGTTGCACGTGCTGTGCTTTGAACGGCTGTGGAATATTTTTCGTAGGCCATTTAATTGAATATATAAGTAACAATGTAATTACATTTAATAATGTATAGGCAATGCTATCCCCCCTGTGCGGCAGCTAACAGTTAAACTCCAGTTGTGTGCAGGTGGGTGGAACACATTTCCTCCATCTTCCTGCTTAGGCTTTCCTGTTTGAAACTATTTTCTTTAAGATATGTTCCACTGATCAGTTTGGGCCAAAGCTGAGGCTCATAGTAGGGTTCCATAGACAACCTAAGGTAGCATAAACAGCCTGAAGGGGCTCCCCACGACTAATCAAGTGTCTGACATCCAGATTAAGAATGCAGTAGGATGCCTGGCACATGTAATGCTGCCATAGTGTCTGAGTGGGAGAAAGGGAAGCGTTACAAGGAGGTCTTGAGAGAGATCTCCATGTCACCCCCAACAAAAAAATCATCTTTAATATCCTGCACTGACAAGGTAAAGTAGGCACTATTCCTAGCACCTTCATGTGTTCTTTAGTGGTCTGCATACTAAAAAAAACTTGCATGAAATTTTCCATCATGATTGCACTACTTGCGTAAAGTGATAACATTTTAAAACAATAATTCAGGTAAGTTACAGAGATAAGGAGTTTTCCAAATATTTCAAACTAGCAAGAAACCCCATTGCAAGCAGGAATGCAATGGGTGCTAGGAACCAGGGGACACTAGGAGGTGCCTCTCTCTATGTCTCTCTCTCTTCCTCTTGCTGTGTGTCTCTCTGTGTGCCTCGCAGCAGGAGCCATAGCAGATAATTAGGGCTCGTGCTTAGGATGGAAGCAGGGCTTGTCAGCAGCTTGAGGCAGCTCTCTCTGTGTCTCTCTCTGCCTCCCTTGCAGCAGTACTTATAGGAGGGAATGATGGCTTGTGTTCAGTCTGGTAGGGCTCTGTATGTCTCTCTCTGTCTTTGGTGCATCTGAGGAATGTGGCTAGTTGGCTGCACCCTTATTGGCCCTACTCCAACTTGGACAGCCGGATACGTTCCACCCCCCCCCCCCCCCAGGCTGTTTCACAAATATATAGAGGAACCATGGATAAGGATATTCATCCCAGTGTATTTGAAAGTCTTCTGGCGGGCTGTGGCTAACCAGATCTGTTATTTTAGCCATTACCGCTAATTCTCTAAGTCTTGTGCTCCATGAGTACGTGTAGGGAACCTGTTGTTGCTTCCAGCTGGCGGCGATGATAAGTGTTGCTGCTGTTGTTGGATGGAAGTGAACGAGACCTTGGGGTACTTGTGGATTGTAAACTAAACATGAGCAGGCAGTGTGATGCAGCGGTAAAAAAGGAAAATGCCATTTTGGGCTGTATCAACAGGGGCATCACATCAAAATCACAAGATGTCATAGTCCCATTGTATACGGCACTGGTCAGACCACACTTGGAGTACTGTGTGCAGTTCTGGAGGCCTCACTTCAAGAAGGACGTAGATAAAATTGAAAGGGTACAGAGGAGAGCGACGAAGATGATCTGGGGCCAAGGAACCAAGCCCTATGAAGATAGGTTGAGGGCCTTGGGAATGTTCAGCCTGGAGAAAAGGAGGTTGAGAGGGGACATGATAGCCCTCTTTAAGTATTTGAAAGGTTGTCACTTGGAGGAGGGCAGGATGCTGTTTCTGTTGGCTGCAGAGGAGAGGACAAGCAGTAATGGGTTAAACTTCAAGTACAATGATATAGGGTAGATATCAGGAAAAAAATTTCACAGTCAGAGTAGTTCAGCAGTGGAATAGGCTGCCTAAGGAGTTGGTGAACTCCCCCTCACTGGCAGTCTTCAAGCAAAGGTTGGATACACACTTTTCTTGGATGCTTTAGGATGGTTAGGGCTGATCCTGCATTGAGCAGGGGGTTGGACTAGATGGCCTGTATGGCCCCTTCCTACTCTATGATTCTATGATTCTAAGAAGAATTCAGCACCCTGTTTGGGGATACCTGTGGACATAATGCTTAACAACATGTGTTTGGGGTCTAATACAAACTTACAATTAAACACAGATTGCAATTTATCTTGAATTATTATCCAAAACTTTTTTATCATTTTACAGTTCCACCACATATAGATCCAATAGCATCATGCCATTTTTGCTCATAACCTAAGGTGTGAAATACCACCTATAAAACATCTTATGCCAATTTTCACGCAGTGCTTGGCATTTTATCACATTTCACACAGCTGGCAAATGTATCTGGGGGGAGTCCAGCTGGCCGTCCATTAGGAGGTAGAGCTGAGTGTCATCCACATATTGGTAACTCTCTTATTTTGAGAACCCTTTGGGGTTGTCATAAGTCACCTTGATGGAACTTACGCTAATATACAGGACAGAAACCCTTACTCAATTCCCCTGATTTAATGCCCTGGTCTTCTTTTAAAAATATACCATAATCCCAGTTTTTTAACCTGTGAATACATGGGTCATCTGTTTTTCTCCCTTCTTAGAATCATGGAATAATAGAGTTAGAAGGGACCTCATGGGTCATCTAGTCCAACCCCCTGCCCTATGCAGGACACTCACAACCCTATCACTCATCCACTGTAACCTGCCACCCCCTTGAGCCTTCACAGAATCAACCTCTCCATCAGATGTCTAGCTAGCCGCTGTTTAAAAATTTCCAAAGATGGAGAACCCACCACCTACTGAGGAAGCCTGTTCCACTGAGAAACCATTCTGTCAGGAACTTCTTCCAGATGTTGATGTTGAATTAATTTCATCCCATTGGTTCTGGTCCGTCCCTCTGGGGCAAGAGAGAATAACTCTGCTCCATTGTCTATATTAGCGATCCCCAACCTGTGGGCCGCGGTCCACATGTGGGCCTTCAACTAATTGGAGGTGGGTCCCGAAGGACGCCTTCTCCCCCCCCCCCGCAGCCCTTTACAACACTCTTCGGGTGTCATTGTCTCCCATCACTCCCAGATGGGATCTCATTGCAGAGAAACAAGCTCAGGGTTCCCATTGATTTGACATTGTCATGAGTTAAAATTTCCATGGAAATAAAATGTTCCTTATGTTCATTGTTGTGGTGTGTCTGTATCTTATTTTGAAGGGATACTTAAACATTACCATAGCGATCAGAGAGCGTTAGGGCAGTGGTTGAGAGTAGAGGAGTAAACTACCCCCCCCACCGGGCCTCAGTAAAAGGCGTTGAGTGGTCCCCGGTGTTGAGTGGTCCCCGGTGATAAAAAGGTTGGGGACCACTGGTCTATATGACACCATTTTAAATACTTGAAGATGGTTATCAGATCCCAGTCATCTCCTCTCCAGGCTAAACAGACCAAGCTACCCTTTCTTCATACGTCTTGGTTTTCAAATCCCTCACCATCTTTGTTGCCCTCCTCTGGACACGCTCCAGTTTGTCTACATCCCTCTTCAACTGGGGTGCCCAAAACTGAACACAGTATTCCAAGTGAGGCCAAACCAGAGCAGAGTTGGGCTAACTGCAATGTGGAGAGAGCCATTTTTTTTGTAGCCAGACCCCTTCATACTTTTAAGGAGCAGTTTTAGTTGACATACATCCTTCCATATCATCCCAAATATTTTATTGCAGCATACTGCCTAGCAGGAAATGGATATTGGATTAGATGGCAAATGCATCCAAAACAGAGATGCATATCTTTGGGACAATAGGTTCTCCAGGAAAGGTGCCATTAATTTCATCTCTCCTTCCCCTGATACCCATGGAATTCAATTAAAGTTGATGGCTTTTTGCAGGGCCTGCAAGACAGACCTCTTCCGGCAGATCTATGGTTGAGGGTAGTGCTAGAGGAAGATCTAATCTGCCCCGGAAGCATATCATCCTTTGACCATCTTGAGGAAATAGCCCCCTGCCACCTAGTGGCAAATGACAGTTTTTCTGCCATTTTGGGCTTCTTCTATTGGTTGTTTTAATTGAGTTTTATTGGGATTTTATTGTTTTTTTCCCGTTTTTTATCTTGTAACCCACCACAAGCTGGCTTGCTGAGAGTGGTGGGTAATAAATGTAATAAAAATAATAGAGATAACTAACAGTCTGCCCCACTTTAACAATTTCCTGGCCTACAATCTAGGAGTCATCAAGACATATTAATACATCTGGTTCTACCCCTCTGGCTATATCATGGTTATTGTTTGGTTTCTGGGAAACTTCTGAGATTCCACCCTGAGTATTGTCTTCATTCTAGACAAACACATCACATACCTTCTAGCTTCTTTATCATATACAAGAAACCACATCAGATACATTGTTTTAGGGGCTATCACATGTCATAGTCTGAGGATACAATTTTCCCATAAAAGTAGAGCCCATAGCTTCAGTCTTTGTGTTTGTTCTGGGACTCTCTACATACCCCTCCCATCCCTGTTCAGGCCTGCCTTCTGTGTGTATGTGTGGTCTTTTGACAGTCTGTACATAACACCTGCTTGCATGTAGATTACTTAAGTGAATAACCCAATATACATAAGTAGTAATCCCATAGTTACCCCCTCTTGCAAAGCTAATTTCCCCAATCAAATTCCATCTCATCTAATTTGGATAACAATTTGTATCAGGCAAATGATAAGGCTGCATGGTGCTTTCGCATGATATTATTGTGCAGTATAAAAATACTTTTATGTTCCTCCATCTGCCCTGAAAGTAGAAGTATTTCCCATGCCTTTACATAGCCAGTTTTGCATACAGCCCAGATAATGAAAAAGTTCAGAAAACACTATAGAATCAGAAACCCAATCCCAGGTGTAATAATCTGGGTAGAAATGATGAAAACAAAATTTCCAGTCTGGACAATTATGTTTGGATGATAGGAACTCTTCTGGTTGGACTTATCCCTGCCATTTATGTAACTCCTTATGCTGTGAGACACATTTTTTCTTTGTGGCTCCTTCTGCTGCTCACAAAACCAATGAGGAATCAAAATAGCAATCAGAGTGCACTGGGATGACAATTCAGATGTTAAAACTAACACAGCACAAAATTCCTACTGTGTTGATTCCCCTTGGGAAACAAGATCAACTAATTCAGAACTCCCAAATATGAAGGTTGGGGGGAATTCAGATTAGAAGTATTTGTGAAACATTCCTCCTTGGCAGTCAGATCAAATGCTGTATTACGAGAATGCCCTAGGACTAAACAATCAAACATCTGGATCCATATGCAAGGAACTGTTTAATTATCACATTGTCAACAACTTTATATAGTTGATCTGTCTTATGGAAATGGTTGCTTGGAAATTTCAACAATGAAGCAAGACTGGAATTTTTCCAACCAGAGTGAATTCCTAGGCTATTAATTTTGTGGGATATTAGTAGGGGTGCATCTGGAAATCTGAGGTATTGTAAGGGGCATCACACTATTATATCTGCATAATGATTGACATCCCATAGGGAAGGGTTGCAGGGTTGGCCTTGGTTAGTATTTGAGTGGAAGACCTCCAAGGAACACTGGCCACCATGTGGAGGCAGGCAATGGCAAACCACTTCTTTTTGGCAGTCTCTTGCCTGACTGCCAGATGATCTTATGATCTCCTGGCTACAATACACACATGCCACTTGATAAATAAGATATCCAGCTTTCTTTTTAAAAGGGAAAAGAAGGAATCCGTTTCTCACTTCCAGAGACTTGTTTGATAATATCTACCTCTAACTTAAACTAATTGGGTTTGCCTGGAGCTCTGTTAACTCTAGAGATTTGTTGTAGTTTTTTAACTCTAGAGATTTGTTGTAGTTTTTTAATTGTCTGGTCATGACTGAATCTACTGAAACTCTGTCAGGATAACCCTTCTACCTCATTAAATATCTGTAAAGCATTTATAGATTGCTTCACAAAAGAATTTTATATACTGCCGATTTTTACCACAACAAAGACAATATTAAACTCAGAAGCTCTTTTCAGATATGAACTTATAAAACAAATTAAAAATAAAATAGAATGTATTTGCCCAAGAAGACTGATATTAAATTTTTAGTCTTCAAAAAGAAGACTAATTTAGAAGTAGAGGGGAAACTTGAATACTTTCATGAGAATTTCATTACACTTTTCCTTTGCAAGGGAAAAGGCTGGGAGACTTTACTTTCTCAGAATTCAAAGACAGTGGCAATAGATTGTTACAATACTTAGCGAGCATTTTTGCAGAAGGGATTATTGTCATGTTTAAAAATTTCTCAAGAATCCCTCAATGCTGCTGCAAGGAAAATGGCAGTCATAGTTGCAGGACAAGCCAGCTACACTCAGCTCTACTGTTAAAAGGGAAACCAAGGAAGCAACCTGCAGAACAGCCACAAATGGATTCATAGTCAAGCTCATCAGTGAAAGATCACCTCTCTGGTTCTGATTAGTAAACATGATGTGAGCTAACCCAGCAGCTGCTGTTCATCTGCCCCTGTTACTGACCAATTGTACCACAGAGTCATGGGATGTCACTCATTTTCTGGCTCAAGTCATTTTCTGCAGCACTGCATTCAGAAGTCATAACTGAAGATTGCTGAAATAGACCTCACATAGAGATCAATAAAAACACAGCCAGAGTTCTCAACACAATCAAAGTATTGTGTCACGTTTAATAAGGTGGGCAAAATGCACTCACATTTGGCTTACTTACTAGGTATAGGGTCTCAACCTGTTGTGCACAGAGAAGGACAGGAGTGCTCCAGTTGATGTTTGATGTTACAGCATAAGTACAAAATGAAACATGCACTCACATACACACAAATCATATCTGCATCATGTTGCTAATGGTGAGAATGACCAATTTATTGTTGTTCCTTCAGGTAGCAGATTATCAGACACATTCAGAGTGTGCTGAGAGTTAGTCCAAATAGTACTTTCTTATATTTTGAAAACATAGGTAATAAAAGAGGGAAATATCCAAGGACTTGAGCATTCATTATATCAAAAATGTCAGTAGCCAAGTACTTGGACCTTCATTATGTCAAAAATATCAAATACTCATACAAGATGCACACACTTCAGAGAAAGTGCCAAGAACTTGACTAGACATAAATTGCTCATACTTACATTTGACCCTTTCAGCATTGTAAAGCTGTTCATCTATGGCTAGTTTCAAAAGGGGAATCCTATGCTGGAAACATCCTTGAGATACCAAAATGATATATCTCATTGTTAGTTTGGTTGTAGTTTATGGTTTTAGTCTAAATAAGAAAAGTTATCTTTCTATTGGATTTATGGTGCAGCAGAAAATGCTGTTAAGTCACAACTGATTTATGGCAACCTCATGGGTTTGCCAAAGACATTTGCCACTGCCCACCTTTGCATCATGACCCTGGTCTTCACTGGAGGTCTTCCATCTAAATGGGCTCACCCTATTTAGATCAAGATTGCATAGCCCATCCTTCATTATATCCAGACTTTGCTTTGGCCTACAGACATATTTAGTGTGAAGCGGTTGCTTATGTTCTTTAATGGTCATGTTTCCTCTATGAGAATGAATTATAGAATCATAGAATCATAAAATCATAGAGTTGGAAGGGGCCATACAGGCCATCTAGTCCAACCCCCTGCTCAACACAGGATCAGCCCTAAGCATCCTAAAGCATCCAAGAAAAGTGTGTATCCAACCTTTGCTTGAAGACTGCCAGTGAGGGGGAGCTCACCACCTCCTTAGGCAGCCTATTCCACTGCTGAACTACTCTGACTGTGAAAAACTTTTTCCTGATATCTAGCCTATATCATTGTACTTGAAGTTTAAACCCATTACTGCGTGTCCTCTCCTCTGCAGCCAACAGAAACAGCATCCTGCCCTCCTCCAAGTGGCAACCTTTCAAATACTTAAAGAGGGCTATCATGTCCCCTCTCAACCTCCTTTTCTCCAGGCTGAACATTCCCAAGTCCCTCAACCTATCTTCATAGGGCTTGGTCCCTTGGCCCCAGATCATCTTCGTCGCTCTCCTCTGTACCCTTTCAATTTTATCTACGTCCTTCTTGAAGTGAGGCCTCCAGAACTGCACACAGTACTCCAGGTATGGTCTGACCAGTGCCGTATACAATGGGACTATGACATCTTGTGATTTTGATGAGATGCCCCTGTTGATACAGCCCAAAATGGCATTTGCCTCTTTTACCGCTGCATCACACTGCCTGCTCATGTTTAGTTTACAATCCACAAGTACCCCAAGGTCTCGTTCACACACAGTGTTACCTAGAAGTGTATCCCCCATCCAGTAGGCATGCTTTTCATTTTTCCGACCCAGATGCAGAAATATACACTTATCTTTATTAAATTGCATCTTGTTCTCATTTGCCCATTTTTCCATTGTGTTCAGATCTCGTTGAACTCTGTCAGGATATGGTGCCTTGATACTTCTGTCCTTCAATGGTCCATCAGAGCTTGGAGGATGTCTTTCTCTTGTTTGAGGAAACATCAAATTTTAAAGAAGACTGCTTCTCTTTCAACAGATAGGACAGATGTAGGAAGAAAGAAGCAATTTGGAGCATACTGGAAGCAGAAAGAAAACCAAAGTTGTAGGTAGATTGGGTAGATCCCAGATAGCTTGGTAACTTCTCACTGCTTGGGAAACTGGAGAGCCCATAACTTTACATTCATGTTTCCCCCTGAATAATGCAGCACCCATGTATTATGGAACTATTTTGTCTTACCTGGTCTCTCATTTGAAAAAAAAAAGTTTAAATACAGATAAAAAGAAAAAAAGAAAAGAAAAATGCTGTAATTATAAGAAGACAAATATTTCACTGGTCACCATTGCTCACATTGAAAGCTGAACCACATGTTTCTAGAAAGGTTGTCCAACTCCATGTTTTTCTTGGTGAGCAAATGAACATGTGCAAGGGATCTTTATCTGCTAATGCTCATAATCAAATAATTCCTGAAAGCTGTCTTTAAGCTCAGAATGGGGCTATTCCAGATTGTAGCTTCCTTGAATGCAGGTTTTTTTAGGGGGGGGGGGATTGTATATAAATGAACAACACTATCAGTGCTCCCCTAAACAAATGTATAACCTTCTATACCCATTGATTTCAGGGTGTAACTTTTTTTTAAGTTTGCACTGTGACTATACCAATTGTATGTAAATAATACATTACAAAGAATAGCACATCCTATTGTCCCATTTCCCCTACCTATCATGAGCAGTCAGCATTGCCAAAGCTGATAGTGGTAACCATCTGCTGAGTGTGGAGATCATCTCACAAAGTTAACACAATAAATTTTATTTGGCACAGAAGACAGGGAGATTTTACAAGTCTGCTGAACTGGAAGTGACTGGCCACACACATTTAATAACAGGCAAGTGTTTTTGAGCCCAAGTGATAAAATGATGTTAATGGGTATGGGCAGAGGGTCCCTGAAAGAGATGCTTAATTTACACTTCAGTAAAACAACTGTGAGAAAATGCAACATTAATCATAAGAAGACTACTAATGAAACTGTTAATTACAAAACACTTAATTGTTGTGGAATTTAAGCACAATTACCATTGAACAAATATTTAATGACAGTCCCGCTAATATTTGCGATGAACAGCACTTTGCAAATAAGTGCTGAAATAGTAGCACCAGTGAATGAAGCATTAAAATCCTCACGAGACAGACAGAATCAGGACTACAGTCTGGTCTGAGCCATGTAGTTGGCCAGCCACAGCTGCGTGGGTGTTGGTATATTGGCTATGGGCTGGAGGGAAAACAGTTCAGTCTGATACTGGTTTGAGACAATGAATTCTTAGCTGATAAACTACTCTGAGGAGAAACTCTAGTGAAAGAGCAGAGTTTTTTATTTATTTATTTATTTATTTATTTATTTATTTATTTATTTATACTGCCCATTTCTTTGCAGCTCTGGGTGGTTTACACAGGACATTATAACTTACATGAAACATTATGCAGACTATAACATCAAAACAACTTAAAAAAAACATCAAAAGATTACAAAACCACAATTATAACATAATAACAATTAACAGTAACTTTGGGAGAGTCATGGGCAAGCATCTGGGGGGACCAGCAGGTGTTCTGAGTCGGTCAGCCTCAAGCAAATGCCTGGTGGAAGAGCTCCCTCTTGCAGGCCCTGCAGAACAGTGGAAGTTTGGGCAGGGCTCTGATCTCCTCAGGGAGCTCGTTCCACCAGGTGGGGGCCAGGACCGAGAAACTCTGGCCCTTGTTGAGGTTCGACGCGCTTCTCTGGGGCCAGGGATCCACAGCCAGTTGGAGGTGGCGGAGCGTAAGACTCTTTTGGGGGTATAGGCAGGAAGGCAGTCTCTCAGATACACTGGGCCTATTAGTAATTAATCTACTTTCTAATTTCTATTAGTAACTAATCTACACAGTGTTTGAACAATTACAGCAGTTATTTGCCAGTGATAATATGGGTAGTCAGGTGTTTACTCCCAAACTGGGCCAAAGTGGAAGGAGAATTCTTCTAAGGAAGATAAGATAAGGGAAAACCCTGCCTAGATTGCAAAGAGAATGCAGGGGTATGTCTCCTAACATACATGTGTGTGAGAAAGTGCTTCAGTTACCTCATAAGGCAGTGGGAGACTGGTTCATCCAAGAAGGGAAAAAGTTGTGGTATAAACTGTGTGACTATTTTCTAGGAACCAGAGGGAGGTCAGGGGAACTCTATAGATTAAAAATGAAGAAAAAGAAATGTGTTTTGGGATAAACACAGTAAAGAAACCTCTTAGTGTAAAAGAATTATTATCTCAAAAATCTTTATGCAAGCAAGCAGATGTACAATTACATGAAGATATGACAAACTGCACATGTCCCAATTCCAAGATTAGTTTTACAAATTCTACTAGTTAAGCACATATTTAAGACTAGCAGAGAATGGAGGAATGTTACAAAGGAACAAAACGAGTAAGGTCTCATTATGAATGAGAAGCAATTTGGGAATATGGGTAGGGAGGAGCTATAAAAAATGTAGTATTTGTTATATATTTGAGGGATCTGTGTTAATAATGGTATTGATCCACAACTCTGAAATGCATCCTGTACCATTAGAAGAATGAAGTATTGAGCATTACTCTTCTCTAAGAAAATGGACATAGGAATATATTCCTTTTGCTGTCTCACTGACACTTAAGATGAGCACTAAACAATATCAATGGCCTTTTCCAGTGCCCATTGTTCTGGCCAGCTGCATCTGTTTCATGCCAATTTGGAATGCTGAACTCCAGATAGTCAGAATGAAGGAATGTTGCAGTCTGTTATGTACCTATATATATAGGGCAGTGGTCCTCAACCTTTTTATCACCGGGGACCGGTCAACGCTTGACAATTTTACTGAGGCCTGGGGGGTGGGGGTTAGTCTTTTGCTGAGGGATGTCGCCGCTGCTTGAGCCCCAGTGCCCCTGGCTTCCCGCCGCCCCCTGGGGGTGCTGCCAGCAGCAGCTGCACAGTGCCACAACAAGGGGGAATCCCAGCCATGGTGGCTGCTGGAGAGCACCAAAGGTGAGCCAGCGGCAGAGTGGCAGGCCAGCCCCCAGGGAGGAGGAAAAGGAGGAGCCGCGGCCCGGTACTGACTGATTCACGGACCAAGACCAGTCCCCGGACCGGGGGCTGGGAACCGCTGATAGGGGACAGATTAGATGAGTGGGGGCTTGTGAGTCAAAGCACCCTAATTTTCCTCAGGTGTTAACATTGGCAGGCCTGCTCTGACTCACAGGTGTCCATGGTTTGGCCCTTCTTGCAGATACTATCCTCATCTCTTTCATAGCCAGATTCAAGACTGTGGTAATTGGCTAACTGTGAGTTGTGTAACCATATGGGAGTGGAGAATTAGGAGTGAATGTTAACATTTTCTGGAAAGTTCAATTAAGGGAGATTCTTGATTGAGTCCAAGAAACCACCTGGTGCTAGAGGGCAAAAGACTATAGGCTAGAGAGAAACCATGCTAACTGTATGCTTGCATCATGCTAGTATGCTTTGGTATGTTGAGCTATATTATGATGGATTGCAATTTATAGCATGCTTTAGGCTACAGCTTGGATTTTTATGCTATAAGAACTTGTGCCATCTAATACAAGGTACTACAAGTATTAGATAGAAAAGTTAGGGCTTATTATTTCTCAGTTGCTAAGCTGTAGAGACTGTACTGCAATACATTTTTATCTATTTTTGCTAAGGTCTACTTGATTTGTGTACATTTAGTCTCAAGGACCTGCAGGGCTGGGTGCCCCAATCTGTAGAGGTCCTTTAATTTCTTTACCCACAACATTCTCCAAAGGTCTCAAACCAAAAAACCTGTATGTGAATGGAGATTTGTTTGATGTGTGATAGGTGGAAGATTAATACAGATTTGACCGCTTTATTGAGACCATTACTGTTTTCAACCCTATTGAATTCAGCTTTACCCTGATTTGCTTCTCCTCATCTCACAACAAAAGAAGTTCTGATTTCAGTAGAATGCAGAGACCTTGTGCCTCATGTCTGTTCCTTGTCTGAGTAACATCTGTTTTTTTCTGGCAGACTGTGATGGGTTTCTGTGAAAGGTTCCATACCCTGAAGTGAGAGCTAATTTGCAGCTTCAGTGGTCACCTGGCTCTTTACCAGCTGGAATTGTACTAAAATATTTATCTTTTGTTTTAAAAATCCTCCAAACAAGCTCAGTGTTTCTTTGCTATCTGCAAAATGATAAGGTTTGTTTGCAGGAGCTTTGATGCTTCGTACATAATCTCAAAAGCATTCACCCAACCTCATCATTTGCAATGAGCATAGGCTGGCTTGCAGCTGCTTCTTTCACTTACAGGAGAAAAGCTAGGAAAGGAGGCAGTTGTCACTCATACTGATGACCTCAACTGAACATGCTTCAGTAATGGCACTGGTTAGGAGAGGCTTATTATTAATTTGTGCATTCACATAAAGGAGAGGTGGCAAATGCTCTCTTCTGGTACAGGTGCCCTGGCATTCGGAAATTTTTCATGAAGCAATCTGGAAAATGGAACCACATGTTAAATTTGTTTTAACTTGCATTTTTATGCCAAAGCAGCATGCTCATCTATCTCATTTTCACACTGCCTTTCTATTGAGGGTCAAATGTTATCTTTTGCATGTGTTCTCACAGGTTTTCATACATTCCCACAAAATCACAAAGCAGATGCAGGAAACTGCTTCTAAAAATTCAAAGTAGAACCCAAACAGGCTTGGAACAGTCTGCCTGCTCCACAAGCAGTTTCCTCATGTGTAAGCCATTTTGGGAAGCTATATCACTAACTTTGCTGCTCCATGTCCATAAATACTCCATGTAGAGCAGGAGAATATGCAAGATAACGTCCTCCAGCATGGTTTTCTTGCACAAAAAACCTTTGGGGGGAGCTCTTCTTCCTTCTGTTGTATCACTCCTAGGGCTCAGGGCTTTTCTTTCTTTCTTAGCAGTTCCCTACAGCTGTTGCGAGGAATATGTGAAAGCCTGTGAAAAAGGTAACATATAGTTTGGCTCCTTGTTGTACATCTAGGAATCTTTTTCCCATTTGAATCTCACCATACCAATGGGGCAGGTTAGCCACCTCAAGCAGATCTCTGGAGAGGCAGCTAATGCATTTTTGTAACAAATATAAATAATTAGGCTGGTACTAGCCCAAAGTTAGGGCATAGATATCAGACACCAGCTAATGGTGACCCAAGAAGGAATCAATAAATCTTTTACCATTGTTGTAGAAACATTCCACAAAATCATTCCAGAGTGATAAGCAGTATCACTTTTCTTCCGAGTAATAGATGCAGAACTTGTGGCTTTTAGTTCTGGAATACAACAAGTTATTTGCAATTACTAACAAGTACAACTTGAATTCCATACCTGATTACCCCTAGAAATTTCACTTCTTTAAAATACAGATATCATCAAAATAAGTGCAGCATAGATACTTTTGCACTTCTCCATTTTGTCATATTTTTGGGTTTTGGTTTCTCCCATTATCAAACTACTGTGCTTGGATGGCATAGTATAACTCCATCTTGTTAGATCTCAGATACTATGCAGGGCGTGTACTTAGAAAGGAGGCCACTGAAGAAAGCTCAGCTGAGTCAGACAATGGCAAAGCACTCTTGATTCTCACTTGCCTTGAAAGCCCTTCACAGGAGCTGCCATAAGTCAGTTGAGATTTGACAGCACACATGGACTCCCAATCAAATCTTGTGCTCATATAGTAATGAGGATTTGTATCTCTTGTGTATTTTGTCTTGGTTTATTTAGAGTTTGAAGGGAGACATTTAAAAAAAACTAATCAAACCCAACTCTCCTAGCAATCCAAATGTCTTGGTGTATCACATGTCAGCATTTTATCTTTTGTGTAAGATACTGTGGCACTATTAACGAGGAGTAAAAAAATGTTTCCAGCAAAGCAAAAACACCCAGTGCACCTGTCATTGCACCTCTGTGCAATCCCACACAGAGTGATATCCTTCTATGGACATAGAAGAGGGTCATGCTCTTTAGGATAGCCTACCGTGCCCCTCCCCCCACATATCTATACTGTAGCCCCTCCCCCCATGTATCTATACTCATCCTGGCAACACTAATTCCTGGATGCTACATTGTATATATGGCAGTGATATAATTGTGGGTAGAGCAGTGTGTAAAGGCTGCTCTCCACTGCACACATAGGATTTCCAGTACCACCAATACAAAATCTAGCCTTACTCTGTGTATATTTCATAAGAACCTGTTATATGCAATATGGTACAATATCAGGTGTTACCCTAGTCATGTTCAAGTGTTTGTGAGGGTATGCAAATGCACTGAAGGGGTGGGTTGAGGCTATGCCAACTTTAACCTGCTTAAATATGAGGATCTTATTTGTATTAAGCCTACATTTAGCCTAACATGTGGAGGTTCCTGTATTTGTGATCCGGGAACGTACCTTTTCCAGGGACCCTACATGAATTCAAGTGCACATGGAGCACATGCAAATGTGACCCTTGAATATATGGAGAGCAGGGTGGGGCTAGTGGTTGTGGACCCTGTCAATTTCCCCCACATGTTCATTTGCATCTAACTGAATGTCTGAAAGGAGGGGTTGTGGCTTACCTTTTGGTATATTCTTTTAAATTGGAGAAAATGCTACTTAATTTCTGCAGAAAGAATAGTGGTGTTTTTCACTTCCCTTTGATATATCAATATTTGATTTGATTCCAGTAGAAACTCTGAAATTACTCCAAGAATCTAATAATGTCATCCCGCATCACTGAAAGAGTCATACTTTCTGTAGACTCATTCTGTCACTGGTAACAGGACAACACATACTGTGTGCTCATATAAATGATGTTTTCTTTGGAAATCACCGGAAACTGTGAAATCCATTTTTCTGGGTATATAAGCCAAGCACAATCCCAATAATGCTTACAAGGGAGATGCCAAAGATATGAGCTAGGAATGAAAATCTTCTTTTTCTTTTATTCCATATAATTCCACCTTCCCTTACTATTAGCAAACCATAATCAAAACACTTTCCATGGATATATGATTTTTTTTTTCAACTTCACATCATTTCCTATTTAGATCTGGAAGCTATTGTGGATTTTATCAGGCAACTCATCTGTCCTCCACTTAAATAAATGACCTTGCTACATGTTTGTTATGATATTGTATCTCAGATCCTCATTCAAATTATAGGATTACACCAGGCTGTTGCAAATACTCCGAACAGAGAAAGCATCTCTTCTAAAACATTTGCAGTCTTGTTTCTAATATCAACAGTGAATTGGTCATTTTTCTTAATGGACAAAAAAGTATGAATCCCTGATGTCAGCTATCTGTACAGTACTATCACATTTCTTCCACAAAGCTCTTTTTCTAGGTATCTACTTTCTGACTACCCACATGAAATCCAATAACTTGTACAATGGTGAGGAAAATTTGTTTCAAAAGTTATCACCACATGAACAATCCCTCTTTAGTTGTTTCAGCTTCAGTTGACAATAATATCCTGAGTTATGGAAAGAGCTGTGACAGGTATGTGTGTATGTATTAAAACAGAAACAATCAAGAAGTAAGTTTAACACACTCTACATATTCAACTCAGAAGGGTAACTAATCAGAATGAAATTTGTTTTGACGTTTCAGACTAAATCAAATAAGGTATTTCTGACCCTTTTCTTTTGGTCAGTGTTGCAGTGTTAGAGTACCAGATGAAGACCAGAAAGACCCAGGTTCAAATGCAGGCATGCTGTAGGTGGAAACCAATAAAAATTACTATCAGAATTGATTAAAGATTCAAAATATATGACAACAACATTCAAGAATCTAAGTAATAGACCTCTTCCCAATCAACATATTCAAGGCCTGATCTGGGGCTATTATGCACTCATAGTTTTTCACGAAAGTTAGTTCACTGAAACAGTTAAATCATACCTTTTTAAAAAGTGTGTGGATTCTTTTGCATACCATAGTAGACCAAAGTAAATGATTGCGCATTGGACAGAGCTTTCCTCAAGTGGGAGGGTAGTTCATCCATTGTACTAGGTGGTAATTGGTAGGCTGTGGTCAGAAGCAATGTGATCTGACTGATACATGCTTCTGGCAGAGCCCCATGGGAATCATAGTTCAGCCATTGGTGTAAGACAGTTCAGGGGAGGAGACAGAAAACACAGTAAAGTTTATGCATGCCATAAAAAGCGTCCCTGGAACCAGCATAAAGGAAAAAGTCATAGCAAAGCAAGTTTACAATATTGCAAGGAAACGATACAGAAAATGCACTTCTTGGAGAATAGGTGAGGTGCCAGATGATTGGAGGTGGGCACATGTTCTCCCTATCTTCAAGAAATGGAAATGGGTAACTACCAACCCCACAGCTTGACATCTGTAGCTGGCAAAAGTTTGGAACAAATCATCAAACAGTTAGTCCTTGAGCAGCTGGAACAGAGGGCTGTGATTTCTAGGATTTGGCAAGGGTTTCGCAAGAACAGGTCATGTCAGACCAACCTTATCTCTTTTTTTGAGAAAGTGATTACCTTGCTGGATCAGGGGAATGCTGTGGACATAGCTTATCTGGATTTCAGTAAAGATTTTGATAAGGCTTCACATGATATTCTTGTTGACAAGTTGGTAAAATGCGGTATGGATCCTAATTCTGTCAGGTGGATTGATAACTGGTTGACAGTACCCAAAGGGTACTTGTTAATGCATCCTCTTGGAGAAGAGTGGAGTGCCCCAGGGATCTGTCCTGAGGCCTGTGTTGTTCAACATATATATATATATATATGGGGAGAGGAATGGGAAGGCGACTGTAAGCCACTTTGAGCCTCCTTCAGGTAGGGAAAAGCGGCATATAAGAACCAACTCTTCTTCTTCTTCTTCTTCTTCTTCTTCTTCTTCTTCTTCTTCTTCTTCTTCTTCTTCTTCTTCTTCTTCTTCTTCTTCTTCATTTAGCCTGGAGAGGAGATGACTGAGAGGGGATCTGCTAACCATCTTCAACTATTTAAAAAGCTGCCATTTAGGGGATGTACTAGAGTTGTCCTCTGTTATTTATTTATTTATTATTTAAATGAATTGCCTGCCTCCCCCCAAAGGCTCAAGGCGGGTTACAACATCATAATAAAACCCCAATAAAAACCGCATTAAAACAGACATAAAAACCAAACAAATACAAATACAATCAAAGTCCCATTGGGGATAAAGATGTTGCCCCGGAGGGACAGACCAGAACCAATGGGATTAAATTAATTCAAAAGAAATTCAATCTGAACATCCAGAACAAGTTTCTGACAGTTAGAGCGGTTTCTCAGTGGAACAGGCTTCCTCAGGAGGTGGTGGATCTTTGGAAGTTTTTAAACAGAGGCTAGATAGCCATCTGACGGAGAGGCTGATTCTGTGATGGCAAACGGGTGGCAGGTTACAATGGATGAGCGATAGGGTTGTGAGTGCCCTGCATAGTGCTGGGGGTTGGACTAGATGACCCAGGAGGTACCCTCCAACTATATTATTCTATGATTCTATATGTTCTCGTGGCCAGGAGGATTGAGTGCCATTCAGAATCAAAAATATTACAATGAATTTTCCATGGCGAAATCCGTGCCACATGCAGAATATTTTTTTTGCAGACTTTTTGCAAGGTTTACTGCTGTGCATAATAGCCCCTCGTTCACCCAGGCTATCTCATTAGATCTTAAAAGCTAAGCAGGGTCAACCTTGATTAATATATGGATGGGAGACCACTAAGAAGTCCAGCTTCACAATGCATAGGCAAGCAATGTCAAATCCTCTATTAATGTAAATTGCCTTGAAAACCTTAAGAGGTTGCCATAAGTGAGCTGTTACTTGATGGCACTTTCCACCGACAACGTATGTTGAATCTGAACTCCCAAACAAGTGTCATATCACTATTGTGAACACCTGCTGTGGCACAGCTAACTAACCATAATAGATAATGCTGCCACACAAAAAGAAACTGAGTATTTTTCTCTTAAAGAGCATAAGTGTCAATAGCTTACAAAACATGATGCAAGTGTGACTTGAATGTGGCTATTCTAACCACAGTCTTGAACTCTTTTGGTGTGCTCAAGTAACTGCATTATGATTTCCCTAACATCAGCAGAAGCTTAATCTGTGAGTACAAAATAAATGCATCAACAGAAATCCTACTAGGATTTTGGGTTGCAATGAATTGCAGCCCTTTGAGCAGAGTCTAGTTTGGCTATTTATTATGTTTCCATTCATGAAGAAGTGTTCATTTTAAAATGTGCAGCATACCTCTTCATTGCTAGAATTTTGACAGCTATGTTCATATTAGTACCCAACCAAGGGCAAGGAAGGAGGATGTGGAATGGTGTAGTATAGACTCAGAACTCAAAAGCTAAGCAGGGTCAGTGCTTGGATGGAAGACCACTATGAGAGACTCTGCAGAGGAAGGGAATAGCAAACCACCACTGATTCTCACTTGTCTTGGAAACCCTGTGGAGCTACCATAAGTCAGCTGTGACCGGATAGCATTTACATGCACACAAAGGCATGTAGGAAATCCTGCCTTCTTTACTCCTGTTCAATTTGCATGCTGTGCTCCATCTTCATATTAGCATAATGGGACATGATTCCAATACAGCCCTTAGACATGTTGGAAGCTCACAGTTATTATAACAGGAACATTTGTTTTATACACATGTTGATTATCTGATGGAGACAGATCTGAACCGAGTGTTTGAGGTATATACAACATTTTCACTCTATGTGTAAAATTTCTGAGCACGGCAGGGCATTTCTAATTTTCTATCCAAATGATTTTTCTTTCAGTTCCTCAACTTTGTTCATTAGAATTGTGAATGCAGTGTTAAAAGGGAAAGACTCCAAGTGGCACTTTGCCCATGCAAATTAAAGAAATGTTGACTGTGAACCACAATTCCCTTTGTTACTTAGATGTCAATATGCCATAGGGAAAACAATCTCCCCTGTTCTCTCACTATGATTCATGTCTGACATAGACAAAGCTTACTATGTAGAAATGCATTTCTTCAACTTTTTAGCAAGCCTCAACCTAAAGACTGCAGCAATAGAGTTGAATAAAAATTACTACAATAGGGTAATTTATAAAAGCAGCCCCCATAGCTTGATTAGACTGATAGATAGTTTTGAAATGTTTCTGAAAAACCGCCAATCTTAGAGCTTAAGGAAATATTGACAAGTTTTCAGATCATGTTCAGGTTCACCATGCGGACTTGGAATTAGATGCAAGTTTCAAGTTTCCTGCTGGGAAATCAATTATTGTGGGGGGAGGGGCAATTCAGATCAGAATTATGGCATTTGGGAAGAATGTGCTTAAGTCTTCTTTCAATTCCATTTCCCAACCATAAATGGCTGGGGTCGGGGGCAATTTCAGTCAGAAAAATAGTGTGGGGGAATTCATGAAGCACCATTTCCTCATATACCATGGTCTCAGAGAATCAGAGTTGGAAGGGGACTCCAGGGTCATCTAGTTCAACCCCCTGCACAATACAAGAACTCACCACTACCTGCCCACCCATGGTGACCCCAATTTCATGCCCAAGTGATCCCTCCAGCAAAAATCTCCACATTCTAGCCTGGCCTGGAGGAAGTTCACCTAACATCCCACAGTGGCATTTAGCAATTCCCTGTGTATGCAAGGAAGAGCCAGAAAAGACAAACACTGACACATCCTTTCCTGCCCACACACTCACAATCTGCCTAAGTTCATAAAAATCAGCATTTCTGTCAGATCACTAGCCTCTGCTTAAAACCTTCACCACCTCCCAAGGAAGCCTGTTCCACTGAGGAACTGCTCTGTCAGGAATTTTTTGTGGATATTTAGCTTAAAATTATTTTGAATTAATTTCAACCCATTGGTTCTGGTCCACCCCTCTGGGGCAACAGAAAACAACTCTACTCCATTTTCTAAATTACAGCCATTCAAGTATTTGAAGATGGTTATATCACCTCTTAGTCGTCTAGGATAAACAGGTTAAACAGACCAAGCTCCCTCAACCTTTCTGCATACAACTTTGTCTCCAAACCCCTCACCATCTTTGTAGCCCTCCTCTGGACATGCTCCAGTTTCTCTACATTTTTCTTCAGTTATGGTGCCCAAAACTGAACACAGTACTCCATGTGAGGTCTTACCAGAGCTACGTAAAGTGGTAACATCACCTCACGTGATCTGGACATTATACTTCTTTTAATACAGCCCAAAATTATATTTGCCTTTTTTACAGCTGAGTCACACTGCTGACTCATGTACAGTGGATGGTCTACTAAGGCCCCCAGATCCTTTTCACATGTACTACAGCCAAGACAAGTCTCACCCATACTATAGTGATGCATTTGATTTTTCCTATCTAAATGCAGAACTTCACATTTTTCACTATTAAAATTCATTTTAGCCTCAGTCTTCAGTGGTGACCTGTGAGTCCAGGAACTGAGTTCCAGAGTGGACTTGAAATGAACATCTGATTGAAAGTCCTTCTGGTGACTCAGAGACATTCCAAAGACTGTGTTATGTGTAGTTAGACGCTTAGGCTTTGATGTGTCTGAAAAAATGGGGAGCTCTAGAATTGTAGAATGAGAAACATAATCTAACAATGTGCTTGTTCATCCGCTGTTGAACCAGAAATGTACTCTCCCTTAATCCATCTGCTTAAGCAGCATGTGTCCCAGTCAGAAAACTGCTGATAGGGACAGGAATGTTCATGGGAGGAAATTGATACTTTTTGAATTCAAGGTTTCCTGATTTGGTACAACTTGAATCAACTGAATCACTGAGTCAGTATTTAATTTGAGTTTGGCCAATTTGAGAACCTCAAACCAATTCAGTTGAAACAGCAGCCAAACAGCTTAGACTCCGCTGTTTAGCATGCTCTCCTCCCCAGCCCCCAGCCCCTTCCCAGGCTGTAGAGAAACAACTCTTTCATGCTGGGAAGGGTTGGGGGGGGGGGAGTGCACCAAACAGCTGAACCTAAGGATCCATCCCAGGTTACAGAAAGCTGGCTCTCAGTAACCTGGAAAAAGTCTGAGTGAAGTATTTAAAGGGTATATCAAACAGCTGAACCTAAGCATCAGCTTTTTGGTGCACTCCCCCACTCCCCAAGATCCTACTCAGGCTGTGGAAAGCCAGCTATCTACAGGATCAGCTGGTTGGTGGGCAGTCAAGTCAAATCAAGCCTGAATCAATTTGAGTTTCTCTGATTTGGCTAGTTTAAACTCAAGGGACATTTCGTATGGCTCGGATAGTTCTAAAAGTAGTTGAATCAGCATTGATTCAAGTATTTTGGGGGCTTATCCAAGCCAAATCACCCATCCCTTGTCAGGGGAGCACCAGGAGGCAGTACCACTTTTCTGCCCAAGTAACAAGGAGCTCACCAGCCCATTGTTAGACAATGGACAGAAATGTCACATGTGTAAGAGCATCCACATGTCATTAATATAGGCTTTTGACGCCTCACCTGAAGCTTTTAAGGCAACAAACACTTTTTTCAGATACTATGGACATACACTTCAAGATGCAGCAAGCCTAACTAGAATTTGTTGCCAGGCTAGAATTTGTAGTTTTGTTTGTGTCAACAGGATGAAGACAAATCCCATACATTGCCCTAAGGCAGCATAGTGAGGGGGTGGTATACTGAAGAAATAAATAAATCATGTGAGAAGGCAAAGTTCAACTCTCCTGAAGTGTGTTGACATGATATGCTGCAATCACTGAACATTTGACTTCTAAATTGCCATGCAAATCTGTGTCCCTTGATCTCTGATGTAAATCTGCCTTCTTTCTCCTCAAGCAATAATCTTTTAATTTCACAGCTTTCCCACTTTTCTGTCAAGTACCAGTCTTTTGATGTTCAAAGGATTCCATGTTATTCACTATGGGATGAAGAGATGGTAACTTGCCGGGCTTTAGAGTCAGTTTTAGATTTCTGCTAGCTGAGCCAGACCACTCATCTCTGCTTCAAGTGATTGTCCTGTTATTCATGTTTCTCATATTTGCATCTATAAATAACTTTTGCTCCAAATTGTTAATTTCTACTAGACTCTAGCTTTAATATGTGATTCTGCCTGGGTTTGCTTAGGAAAAAACTATACCTTTGTCTTTGATTTGGTCCGGTATCATAAACATTCCTAAGAACTAATACCTCCCCCTTTAGATTTTTTTCTGTAGTTTATTTAGGAAGTTCCATTTTGCTTTGATAATCTGTTTAGAAATTCACAGAAATGTTCTTTATTTGTCTCTGGTCTGACCTGTATCAGGTCTGAATCTCTAAACCTCATATTTGGTGGATCATACATAAAACCTTTTTTTTATGGTCCTCATTCCTATACTGCTACTTTCGTCTGGATGACCCCCCCCCTCCCCAGGAAATGCAAGTGTAATGGATCTAGGGAAGCCTTTTTCAACCTTTTGATCATGGAGGCACCCTGAAATATTTTCCAGGCATCAAGAAACCCCAGACATGGTGACATGCCCCTTCAGAGAAGTGAGCACAAAAGTAAGGTGTGGGAGCCAGCCAATCAGTCATAGAATCATAGAATCATAGAGTTGGAAGGGGCCATACAGGGCATCTAGTCCAACCCCCCCCCCCCCCCCCGCTCAATGCAGGATCAGCCCAATTGATGGTTTACTGTTTCTATTGTGAAGAAAGAGCAACAGTGAGAACTCCAGTGACATTTTGTGATTTCAGTAGCCATCTAAACTTCTGGGAAAGACCATATAACTCCTGGGGAGCTTTCACATAAACCCAGAACCCTGGTTGGGAATCCCTGGTCTAGGGAAACCTTATGATTGGATTGTTGGAAGCCAGTTCCTGCAAGATGTGTTTTATCAATAATGATATTAGCTATTGAATATCCTACCTGTTTCATATCTTCCCAACATATTTTGGCAGTGTATTAAAGTACAATAAGCAGGTACCAGATGGTTGTTAGGAGATCTAATAGCATTTTTGCATTTACTTCACTGACTCAGTGATAGGCAACTGTACCTGCCTATGAGCATTTTTGGTATTGACCTTCAAGGCTATACGCAGTCTGAGTCCTGTCGACTTGTGGGACTGCTTGGTTGTTTATGCCCACCGCAGGGCTCTTCATTCTGCGGGTATGAACTGACTGGTAGTCCTGGGCCCTTGGGACGTTTGCCTGGCCTTGACCCGGGCAGGGGCTTTTCGGTCCTGGCCCCACCCTGGTAATGAGCTCAAAGAAGAGCTAAGGCTTGCCAGAGTTGTCAACTTTCCACAGGGTCTGCAAGATGGAGCTCTTCCACCAGGCATATGATTGAGGCCAGGGCGGGGTCCTGTTATTTGATCTGGGATCCCCCATGTCCATCATGTTCACCTGTTTGATCTGATTCCTCACTCCCACTAGCAGAACAGCAGGAAGGTTGGCCCCCTGCTGGTCAAGGGGGTGAGTTAGTTAGTGGATTTTTTGCCTGTCACCTTAGTAGTTGTAGTAATATAATTAAGAGTAACTATGGGGGGGGGTATTGTGTTTTTATTCTTTCATTTTCTGTAAACCGCTGTGAGCTCAGTTGGGAAGGGCAGTATATAAATCCAAATATAAATAAATAAATAAATAAATAAATAAATAAATAAATAAATAAATAAATAAATAAATAAATAATTTATAATGACTTCCCAGATTTTTTTAGGTGGGTAGCCGTGTTGGTCTGAAGCAACATAACACAGTTTGAGTCCACTGGCATCTTTTAAATCAACAACTTTTTACTTAAGTATAAGTTATGTGTATGCATACTCCTTCATAGAGTATGAAAGGTTATACCTAGAATAAAATTTTGTTGATCTTAAAGATGCCAATGGACTCCGACTTTGTTCATGATGAGTCAGAAATGGCTACGTAGCATTGCCATACTGGAAAAAAATGGCAAAACCCCTTGACCTTAAAACTATTGTTTTTTAATTTTTTAATTTTTATTTTTATTTATTTAGATTTATATACTGCCCTCCCCGAAGGCTCAGGGCAGTTTACATTAAAACTAGTCAACGATACATGAAACAGTCTTCGGTTGTAACCATATAACAGAATAATGTAACAGTATAATAATATAATAAAATAATATAACGATGGAACGGTGCAATACCACAACAGGTCCAGAGCACTCTGGTGGAGTTCTGGGAGGAAGGGGGGGAGAGGGGGGTGGGGGAGAGTGGGGGGGAGCGGGGGCCCTTCATTCGCTGTTGGTTGTGCGTGGTCTCAACCAAATGCCTGGTGGAGGAGCTCCTTTTTGCAGGCCCTGAGGAACTGTTTAAGCTCCGTCAGGGCCCTGATCTCCTCCGGGAGCTCATTCCACCAGGTGGGGGCCAGGACAGAGAATGCTCTGGTCCTGGTCGAGACCAGGTGGACTTCTTTAGGGCCAGGGACCATTAGCCGGTTGGTAGCGGTGGAGCGCAGAGCTCTTTTAGGGGCATAGGCAGGGAGGCGGTCCCTCAGGTACATTGGGCCCTGACCGTGAATGGCCTTGAAGGTAATTAGCAGAACCTTTAGTCTGATCCAGAATTCAACTGGCAACCACTGCAGTTGGTGGAGAATGGGCCGGATGTGGGACCTCCATGGTGTTGCTGTGAGGATCCTGGCCGCTGCGTTTTGGACCAGCTGTAGTTTCCGAGTCAAGGCTAAGGGCAGGCCTGCGTAGCGCGAATTACAGAAGTCCAGTCTAGAGGTGACCATCGCATGGATCACTGTGGCTAGGTGTTCCAGGGCCAGGTAGGGCGCTAGTAGTTTGGCTTGGCGGAGATGGTAAAATGCCAGCCGCGCTACCTTTGTGATCTGGGCTTCCATTGTAAGGGAAGTATCCAGAATCATGCCTAGGTTCCTGGCGGAGTCAGCCGTAGAGAGCTGTACTCCATCCAGGGCAGGCAGGCACGCTTTCTCACATGGGCCCTTCCTACCCAGCCACAGGACCTCTGCTTCAGCCATCTCGTCACTGCTTCCAGGCAGCTGGCTAATGCTTCTGGGGGGGAGTCAGGGCGGCCATCCATCAGGAGGAAGAGCTGGGTGTCATCGGCATATTGATGACAACCCAGCCCAAACCTCCGT
The DNA here is from genome assembly GCF_049243985.1 of Paroedura picta. NCBI lineage: Eukaryota > Metazoa > Chordata > Lepidosauria > Squamata > Gekkonidae > Paroedura > Paroedura picta. The sequence goes on from NC_135369.1 coordinate 68,731,503, forward strand.
ACCAGTTGTGCGGGAGGGCGCATAAAGATATTGAATAGGATAGGAGAAAGGACCGCTCCTTGTGGGACTCCACAAGTAAGTTGACGACGGTCTGATGTTTTGTCTCCAATTGCAACCCTCTGTCCACGATCCCGGAGGAAGGAGATCAGCCATTGGAGGGCTGTCTCTCGTATTCTGGCATCGGTGAGGTGGTGAGCTAGAAGCTCATGATCGACTGTGTCGAACGCTGCTGAGAGGTCTAGTAATATCAGCAGTGCCGACCCGCCTCGGTCCAACTGGCGACAGAGGTCATCCGTCAGGGCGACTAGCGCTGTCTCTACCCCATGGCCAGGCCGGAAGCCTGACTGGGATGGGTCTAGGACCGAAGCTTCTTCCAGGTACTCTGTTAGTTGGTTTGCGACAGCCCTTTCAATCATCTTCCCCAGAAACGCTAAATGCGAGATGGGTCGATAGTTGTTGGGCTCTCGTGGGTCTAAGGATGTTTTTTTCAGCAGTAGGCGTACCACAGCCTCTCTCAGTCCCTCCGGGAATTCTCCCATTGTGAGAGATAGATTGATTATCTCCCGGAGGGGGCCCTTTATCCTTATGTCTGCTGTTCTTAGGAGCCAGGATGGGCAAGGGTCTAGTGGGCATGTGGTCGGCCTCGCTGTTGCTAGTATCCTGTCCACTTCGGTCAGTGTGAGTCGTCTGAAGTTACTCAAGGTATTCTCCAAAGACGGCCAAGGGGGCTCTAGTTCACTTTCTGTATCTAAGGTTGGAGGGAGGTCATGGCAGAGTGTCGAGATTTTATCCGCAAAATAACTCGCGAATTCCTCACAGCTGATATCCAATTTGCTACTGTTTTGTTGCCCTTCAGCCAGGGCAGTAAGAAACCGAACTACCTTAAACAATTGTGCTGGGCGTGAGTCTGCGGATGCGATGGTAGCCGAGTAAAAATTGTGTTTCACTGACTTCACCGCCATCTCATAGGCCTTCATCTGCATTCTATAAGATGTTCTCGAGGCTTCGTCATGAGTCTACCTCCAAACTCGCTCTAGCCGTCTCAGTTCCCGTTTCTTATTTCGAAGCTCCTCGGTGTACCAGGGAGCTCGCTTGAGACGGGGCCGGAGAGGGCGTCAGGGGGCTATCTCATCAATGGCAGCCAGCGGTCTGTCATGCCAGTCGCTGACCAGGCCATTGAGAGAAGTGCCAGGAGGCATTGGCTCCCGCAGAGCATTCAGGAATCCAATCGGATCCATAAGTCTCCGCGGGCAAGCTAAAATTTGCTCGGCGCCCAACTGAGGTGGGAGTGGTAGCCATAGCCGAGCCTTCAGGGCATAGTGGTCTGACCATGGCACGGCAGTTGTCATGACCAGATCCACATTCAGACCTATGCCGAAAATAAGATCCAGGGTATGACCTGCTTGGTGGGTGGGGCCAACAACAAACTGTGAGAGCCCTAGTGTCGCCATGGTTGACACTAGGTCCTGCCCAGTTCTAGAGGACGGCAGCTCAGCATGGACGTTAAAGTCCCCCAGGACTAATAGACTGGGAAAATGTAGCGTCCAGGCCGCCACCGCCTCTAGCAGGGCAGGCAGGGCATCTGGTGGTGCATTGGGCGCGCGGTACACTAACCAGATGATCACGCTCTCGGTTGATCCCCATCCGAGGCCGACACATTCAATGCCTGGTATTGACGGTGCAGGAAGGGCCCTGAAGGAGAAAGCCTCTCGGGTCAGGATTGCCACCCCTCCTCCCCACCCCGCTGTCCGAGACTGGTGGAGGACAGAGAACCTGGCAGGGGCTAGGTCTTTGAGGGCGACTGTTTCACCTTTCCTGGTCCAGGTTTCTGTCACGAACACCAGGTCCACTCTTTGCTCTGCAAAATAGTTTTGCAGGGTAGAGGTTTTGTTGTTTATTGTTTATTGTCAATCATTTTGCAGAACTGCATAAAAAAAAACACATTCAGCTCCTTTAGATTTGTATATAACCTTTCACTCTCAGTACATGACAATCCAAATGGCCCAAGAAAACTAGAAAAGAAGAGTTGGTTCTTATACACCGCTTTTCTCTACCCAAAGGAGTCTCAAAGCATCTTACAGCTGCCTTCCCTTTCCTCTCCCCACAACAGACACCCTGAGAAGTGGGTGAGGCTGAGAGAGCCCTGATATCACTGCTCAGTCAGAACAGCTTTATCAGTGCTCTGGCGAGCCCAAGGTCACCCAGCTGGCTGCATGTGGGGGAGTGCAGAATCGAACCTGGCTCACCAGATTAGAAGTTTGCATTCCTAACCACTACACAAATCTGGCTCTTAAACTATTCTGATACACAAGATAAAAAATATAATGCTTTGAGAAGGTGACATTTACAACCTAAGCCTGGCACTGTTGCTCTCCCCAGGAGTACCAGGATACCTAAATACAAAGACAATTAGCAAGATACAGGACCAAGTTGTGCAAACCAGTCCAGAATCAGAGATCTGAAGCTGAGGGGCCAGCTTTGGGAACAGATACAGAATACAGGTGTCAGGGTTCCAGATGTTAGGAGCAAGTATAAACTACCAGATACAAGGGCACATCATTAAGTAGGTCAGTGTGCAGAGGCTTGGCAAGGAAGGTTGCTTCCACACCAAGCCTTGTTCAGCATGTTCCTTTTATGTCTCTTTTGCTATCTGATGCCCAGGTGCAGCTCCTTACAGGTATGTTCACCTCCTCACTGGTGCAAGCAGAAAAGTCCCTCTCCAGCCTCCAAACCCTGTTCCAACTTCCTTCCATCTTAATTGGTATGAAGGTGGGCTGAGGTAAGTCTGGAAAGCAATTGAACCTATTGCCTATTCTCTGCTTAGAGAGGGAAAAGAAACTTTTAAAATTCAGAGTGAAGGTTTGCTGATTTCAAACCTCCAAGGAAAAAATGCATTTCTTCACATAGCCTGTCAGCCGTGGTCCTGCAAGGACTCTGCTCCACAAATTAACACTTATTCTGATTCCTGATAGGAGGAGGTGGTGGCAGCTGGCTAGCCCATGATACCGAGTCCCTTTGGCATACTGGGGCCAGGTATCTTATTGATTGATTTATTTAGATTTTTATACTGCCCTTCCATATGTCTCTGGGCGGGTTTGCTCTTACTTTCCTCACAGTTAAAGAGTTCTGCCTGCTTGCAAAAAGTAGCTATTTTCTAGAGAATGTTTGGTCTGCTTAATGTACATGTCATGGAAATGTTATGTAGAAACTTAAAACTTGTTTGAAAGTCCTTTTCCTTACTGTAATTTGAATTTGATTGATAACATGCAATATAAAAATGAATATTGCCTAACGTGATTTATTTCACAGAAAACATTTGCCATGAAATGTATTTTTTCCTGAAATCATTTTATACTTCTGTTAAGCTTGCCTGCCCAGAAATATACTTTGCCCTTTCTGTGCCTGTCCAGAATTTTCCTCCCCTGGTGTCACCACTGCTGCTGGTGTGTTTCATTCCCCATTCCTTTCTTTCCCCAAATAGGTGGTATGTGCTGTTGCTGATTATCTGGGCTGTTTATTCAGCCATCTGCTGGTGATTTCACAAAGGGTCGCCCTGTTGTGCTGGGGTCCCTAGCTGTTCCTTGAAAAAAGAATCATGGGTTGCAGTGCCACCCCTTGGGGTCTTCCTTCTTTATTGTGCAAGGCAGATCAGTTACAGAAGACAAACAGGGAAGGAGGCATGGCTTCACACTGCCTCTGGAGCTGTCAGAGTCTTCCCCTGAGCTTATTTCCCCTCATTCATCTATACATTCCTCTACCAGCCGTTTGCCTCTCTGCACCGCTCTGTCATTCCTCCATCTTTCCTCCATCTTGGTCTGTTTCTTCCACTCCTGTAATCTCCCTTCTGTCTCTCCTTCTCTCCATCTTTTCACCCAACAATTTTACCAGGGCTTTTATTCCAACCCCAGATTGATTCAGTCCCTGCCCTCTACACAGAATGCGATTTCCATTTGGATTTGGGGCAATTTTAATTTTCCTTCTGCAGCAAGAAGGATTGATCCGGAGTGACCCTACCTTTATTGTGCCATATCTCAGACTGCTTTTAATCCTGAATATATTCAGAAAATCGCATTGTTTTGAATCTGGGCTCCCCTCCGTGGTAGAGGACCCGTGATTGGCTACAGGTGGTCATGTGACAAACCTGCCTTAAAGGAGAAGCCCCTAGGTTCTCTCAACTTCTGTCAGCCTTGGATTTTTTTGTGTGCCTTCTTCATTCCCCCCCCCCCTTCAAGAAAAGACATGATATTTTTTCCTCCCTCCTCTGACTTCTTGTATCTTCTCTCCCCCTTCAAGAAAACAAAGAAAGAGTCTCCATTTGCCCCCCCTCTTCTGAACCTCCCTAACTACGTGCAGAAGACTTTCCTGTTTCAGTGGGGAGGGGGGAAGAGGAAGACTCAAGTTCAAAGCGATCTGAATTCAACAGGATTGACAATGGAATAAAAAAAAAGTAAGTGCAGACTCTGCCCAGGAAAGGTTATTTCAACCCCACCTCTCTGTTCGGCATCTTGTTCTCCTGCCTCCACCCTTCTCTCCTTCCAGAGCACCATTCAGGAGCAGCATGCCTGCAGCCTGGCTGTTCCTGAGGCTCTCCCCCACCCTGCTGACCCTGTGGAGCCTTCCCCAGCTATCTCCCCCTGTGCAGCAAGGGGGCCCTGTGAGCTCTTTGGCAGCCCATTGCTTTGCTCCCTGAGTGTCTGGTGACCTGCCTCCTTCAGGTCTCCTATGGGGGGGGGCATTGCTTGCCTCACCACCACGGCTGGTCTCTTCCAGGTTTTCTGTGGCCACCTGGTTTTCTTTGGGACTCTCAGAACTGGTGAGGAGGACCCCAGCATGCAGCCCTGTGCTGATCCCTTCCCCTGGAAGGGCCATCCATGCCAGGAGATCCAGAAAAAAGGATTGCAATGACATTTGTTCACTGGTTTCCATGAACGTATACAACTATAGTTCCATGATGTTACACAAAGAAGATCTTTTTTGGTTTTGAAGCACAAATAATATGAAGCTGCTATCATAGAGTTTGAAGAGTTTGGAATTAGCTGCAGATTATATTGTTGTCATCAAAGTCTTCTTTACACCTTACAAAAAGTGGAGTGCTTTTAAAGCTAAGAGGTTAAAATTTGTTTGTGGCAAGGTATATCAATGTTTCTTCCTACCACAAATCTCTCCTGTGACCCAGTGGTCCACCATAAACCTGCAAGATCATTAAAGCACAAATTAAACATTTTCAGTGTGTCATTTTCAGGAGACGTTTACACAACAAGGCAGTTCAATATATTTTGTATTCAGTAGCACATTGTGCTAGTTTTCTTATGATCATGCCACTTTACTTGAAGAATACAATTCATATCCTTTTTCCTTTTAAACTAATAGAAACCACAAGCAAATTTACTGACAGTTCATCATGGTCAATATCTAAACATCCATCCCCTGAAATTTCTGAGATCACAGAAGCAATCTGGTCCTTATCCTTTTAGAAAAAATACATTTGAACCCAATATCAGCATCAATTGAGGAACAGACTGCTATTCCTGTTTTCCATCACCTAGCAATCTGCAGGTCAGAATGCAAACTACAAGGACATATTTACTCGTATATGAATGTCTTTTTGGACCACCACTGCCCTGTAGATCACAGTTTTAGAATTAGCATATCATAGTCAGGTATTTGCTTCTTAAAATACACAAAATAATAGTTTTTGCTCCACTGCCACCACTGAGAAGGAGAAATAAGTTTCCAGATTTGTTGATGAATGAGTCATTTGCTGAAGAAACAAGATTTCAATTAGTTCATTTTTCAGTAATGGTCAAGGAATATACAAGCTCAATAAAAACCCTCAGGTAGCTGCTGCTCTCCTTCAGTCCCTGGCAAGCCTCCTCTGTACAGGCCCCTTAAAAACAGCTCATCCTCAATTTTCTCCTTCCAGCAATAGCAAGAATCAGGTCCCTTGGAGGATCCATCAACCTGTTGATCCTTACCAGCATCTACGACAATGAAAGATCTTCATCTTCCTGTACTCAGTGGGAAAGGTCAGGCACTGGCCTCTGCTTCTTGCCACCAGTGTCCATTTTATTGGATTGGGAGAGCATGTCTGAATGTGTACACACACACATTCACAGTTGCAGGGGAAAAGTAGATTTCCTTTTTTACTCAGGAGATCTCTTTGAATCTAATTGCTTGAGGATAATAAAGAGTAAATAAACAGGATCAAATTAGGCAAACTAAGCTGTGTCGGGGGCTGAGCTTGCTACTTTAATTCCACTTTAAGCCCTCAGAGGGCTTAAAAGAGTATGTCAATAGCTCCGCTGTGACCAGAACGAAGCATTAGGCCCAGCAAGTATATGCCTTCATCAAAGGCACATGTGCAGCTCCAGAACCATTTAGTTCTGTTTTAAGTGGTATATTGTCATTTTGCTGTCCCGGAATGCAAGGGTAAATTTCACCCACAGGGGAAGTCATGCCTCATTTCAGAAACATAATCTTGAATTCCATTAAGAACCTCAATAGCATGAAATCTCCAAGAGGGTTTTACTTTGTAAATAGTGTTAAGCCCACCTAGAAAACTGGGTGTATATTTTTTTGTGGGAGGGGAGGGATAGTTCATAAGAAGGAAAGGGGGGGGGGATTGATGAGATGAAAGGTTCTCTTTCAGATCACTTCACCTTGCAAAAACTGAAAAAGGAAAGGAAAAAAGGAAAAAAAGCTCCTTGCCTTTACCAACTTCAGAGAAGGTCTTAACTTCTGGAGATCAAACAGTGTTCCAGCTGTGAATTGTCATGTTCCCTAATGACAAGCAAGTCAAAGAGCGTAAAGACGACATAAGAGTGACCCATGGGATACTGACCTCATTTCCCCCTTCTTAGCAGTCAGGAGCTGTTTGCTATATCCTCTGACAGCTCACTGATAAAAGCTGTATCTACAGAAGAGGTGATCAGTAGCTGATGCCTTGAAAATGGTGTGCTGCTTGCAAAGCCTGTAGCATTAAATCAGTGGCTTCTGCTGACAAAATAAGTATTGAAGAATCACAGTGCAAACATAGAACAGAAAAGAATGAGAGATGACCAAGTTAAAATCACAAAGGCGTCGAAAAGATGAACAAGGTTGTTCAAACATACATAGTGAGCATAGAAAATGTGAGCATAGAAAATGTGCTTGGGTACAAAATGAAATATTTAGGAAGTTGAATTTCCCCTGTTTTGTAAAGCTACATGTTTGTTTATTTACCGTATGGCAAGTATCATGTATCCAGGAGATCCAAGGATTGTCTGGTAAGGGTCATTTGGAGGTGCCGTTTGCCATTTCCTGGCTCTGTGTGTCCTCTAGTGTCCTTTGGAAGAACTACCATCCAAATCCTTGGTCTCCCAGCCAAATACAAGTTAGGATTGGACCAGCTTCGTTTCTGAGATCTGATGGGATCAGGTTTGCCTGATTCATCCAGGACAGGGCCTAAAACTACACAAATATTTATTTTATTTTTATTAATTTTTAAATGTATTGACCACTACTCCCAGGCCAGAGCCTCTTGTGGCGCAGAGTGGTAAGGTAGCAGACATGCAGTCTGAAAGCTCTGCCCATGAGACTCGGAGTTCAATCCCAGCAGCTGGCTCAAGGTTGACTCAGCCTTCCATCCTTCCGAGGTTGGTAAAATGAGTACCCAGCTTGCTGGGGGGGGGGGGGTAAATGGTAATGACTGGGGGAGGGAATGGCAAACCACCCTGTATTGAGTCTGCCATGAAAATGCTGGAGGGCATCACCCCAAGGGTCGGACATGACCCGGTGCTTGCACCGGGGATACCTTTACCTTTACCTTTACTCCCAGGCCATGTCAGGTCATGGCGGTTTACAGAAATACACTTAAAACATGAGAGCTTTCAGAATGTATGGGGATGGGAGTGAAATGGCAAGTCAGAGATCAGGATTTATACTATATATAGGAATCAGGATTTCAATACTAGCAACTTACCGCACAAGTAACAGACAGAATTTGCATATATATCACCCCCTTGTTTCAAATCCAAACCAAAATGAATTTTTTTGAAAAGTTGTTCTCATTGTTGGCTACTCTACTTATCATTCTTGTTTGTACAATCTTCTGAAGAAATGAGTTATGGGGAAGATCTTGATAGGAGCTGCTAGATAACATATTTCAGAGTTTGTTTTCTTCTGTTCTTCCTACAGTTACTTCAGGCCTGGCCTTACCCTGTGGGGCCATTTGATTCTTTTGGCAAGGTAAGAATCAGTAAAGATCCAGTTAGTCTGCTGGCAAGCAGCAACTATGAAACATCTTGATGGGTGTATTCTTTTCTCTGCTCATGATGCTAATGATCTGGCCATGCCTAGATGTGTGATCTCTTGAATGTGAGCCAAAGGACTCCTATCCTTTGCCTCTTAGCCTGGAGTTGGGTAGAATATCAGCTGACACTGACAGGGAAGACCTGCTCAGAACTCAGACACCATACCACCTTTTCCTGTTGAATGTTTTTTATCCTGAATTGTAAGCAACTTTGGGTGTCTCTTGAGGAGAGAATTGAGATAGATCTCTTTCAATATTATTCTGGTAAGCAGACAGCTCCAAATCAGTGGGAAAATTTGGCAATGGATTGGTTTGTAAGCATCCCTAGCATCTCCTTTACCTCTTTTAGCTTCAGCTATTCAGGTTCTGCTGATCTTGAAGAGAGTGGGCTGCCTCATAAGCCTTTAAGGAATTGATATTCTATTGAAATAATTGATTCCTTTTAGCTTCCAGATCACCTAGCTTGTATTGGAATCTCTTGTATCATATCCTGCTGTCTACCCTTCCTTTACAAGACTGAGAACAAGGCGATTTTTTATCCTCCTTCACACTCAAAGGCTTTTGACATATGGTTAAATAACAGCATTAAAAAGTGGTACCTTTTTCAATCTGGGGAACACACTTGTATTTCTCTTTAAGGACACATTGCCATGAATGAACAAGATGGGAGTGTAATATAAAGTGATTGGAACCTAATATAATCTTCTCTTGAAGAATGTGAAACCATTTAAATAAATTGAGAATAGACAAAATTACTAGTATAATGCTTTTCTAATTAAAAGCAAAGACACTGACAGAGTATAAACCTTTAATAAAAGCCACTGATTTCTATCTCTTTACTCTAAAGGGAATGTGTCTGTATGTTTAATGCCAACTATAAGTGCATGTGATGAATTTAATCTTCTTATGTTAGAGAGAGAAGGGCAAAGAATAATTAGTTTACCAGCCTTAGATCCACTAGATGGTTACAGCTCATGACAAAATGCCAAATATAATCAGAAGCAGCTTAACAAATAATAAAACCAGAAAATTATGGTTCCAATCTTCAGGCCTAGAAGGTGTTCTTAAAATAGCCATTTCACTGTCAAGAACTGCGGGGAAGGAATTGAAGTAAAATTAGATTTAGTTAATGGATGAGAGGAATTAGTGAGAAGATGAAATTATAACAAATGATGTGATAAGTATGACAATAAAGGAAGTAGCTCATATATATCAGGGGGAAAGGAGCATTATAAACGGTCTAGATAACACAGAAAGATTGATAGATCACAAATTGCATTTCAGTAGACAAATTAAACAGTGGCCTAACCCAGAGGCAAGCATAAGCAGGATTAAGAACCTTTATTTTGTTTCATAGAATGAAGAAGGCATCAAGAGAATTTTAGTGTTCAGATAAGGAAAATACAGTTGAGGAAAATGAAGCCATATTTGTTCTGGGTGGAAGATAAGATTTGTTTGTGGTATCACCTCTGACTCTGATTTTCCACTCATTTGGGTTCATTCAACATTTCTCTCTCAACTCAGAAAGAGGGCTGAGACAGGCCATCCCATCCCATCATAAACTTGCTTTATACAGTTAAGTATTGTGATCACTGTATTCCTTAGGAGGAACTGGCAAGGAACATGAGTTAATGATCATTAATGATGAGTTAATGTGAAATATTTGACCATTCTTTCACATTAAAGAATCTGTTGCATTTTTAACCTAACAAATCACATATTTTGCATACTAAGAAAGCAGACATGACCACTCTTTCACTACATGTACAAATCAACTCAGACTGGTTTTACAAAGGGACATGAATGAGATAATAGACCTAGGTAGCAGAAAAAATGGTTTGTTTTATTTCAGACTGCAGGTGGGATACGCGTTTTTAAATGTTCCTCCATATTAGAAAATGAAAATCCCACCTCCCTGATAGTAAAAGAAAAGCACATATATGTGAATGGTATTTCATCCTGTCAAAAATGTGATTCCCCACCTGCAGTCTGAAATGCTATGATTCTTTGTGACATCTCAGACCTCTAATTCTTGATTCCTACCATACATGCAGAAAAAACATCAGTGTTCAAATCACTGGTCTGTCTAGCTTTGCCAGACAATAAGTCTCTAAAGATTCAAGTTGACTTTAGATCCTGTTTCATGAGATTGTGGAGAATGAACCTTGGACTTTCTATATTGTAACCACTGGTGTATCCATGGATTTTGTTTTGTCATGGACAGAGGATGTTGTCTTCCATGCCCTATTGCAGGCTTTCTCAACCAGAGTTTCATGAAAATTTGAGGTTTCTTGATGGTCCTGGAAAGGTTTCCTGGATGGGTGGGAGTTAATTAACTTTAAATATATTTTTTAAATTTGTTGAACATTTATCAGATGATTTGTTCCCTCCCCCTCCCTTTTTCCTCCCCCTCCCAAAATGGCCAGTGATAGGCCTGGAGGTGTAGGAAGGAGAGGGGCTCCAAGAGGGTATGTACACAGATATGCTTCCCAAACATATTCTGGATGACCGCTCCACTTCTGGGGTTTCTCAAAGTCTGAAGAATGTTTCAGGGGTTTTTCAACAATAAAAAAGTTGCAAAAGCCTGCCCTACTGTAACCCTTTGGAGACACCAAGTTGGTTGCTGTGGGAAAAGGATGCTGGAGAAGAATGATCATTGGTCTGATAAAGAACATCTTTTATCGTTTTCTAAAAGTTCAGCTGGCTTTGGCATACTTGGTAATCCTGAAAACACATGCAGATACTACTCCCATCCATTCATCACTCAATGAAATAGAGCACTTTATTTCGGAACCAAATGAGTTAGATGACTTAAGCTGTTACAACGCTCACAGATGAGTATAAGAAACCGCATATCTCTAGCAAACAATGCTCATGAGAAAAATGGAAGGAAATAAGCTTAACTGATAAGCTTAACTAGTTGGCTCCCAGTTGAATTCCAGATTAAGCTTAAGGTTTTGGTAATCACCTTTAAGGCCATACGTGGTCTGGGCTCAGTGTATCTGAGAGACCGCCTCCCTGCCTATACCCCCAGAAGAGCTCTACGCATTGCCACCTCCAACTGGCTACGGATCCCTGGCCCTAAAGAGACCCATCGGGCCTCATCAAGGGCCAGAGCCTTCTCAGTCCTGGCCCCCACCTGGTGGAATGAGCTCCCCGAAAAGATCAGGGCCCTGCTGGAACTTCCACAATTCCACAGGGCCTGCAAAAAGGAGCTCTTCCACGAGGCATTTGGTGGGGCCGACTGAGCCATAACACCTACAGGTGCCCCCCACTGAGGGATTGTCAAGTTATTGTTGAAGTGCCGTTCTAATTGTTCCAGTTGATATGTTGTTATTGTTATACTGTTATATTGATTTTGATAGTGTTCTATGTGAATGTTCAAAAATGTTCTATGTAAACCGCCCAGAGCCGTAAGGAAGGGTGGTATAAAAATATAAATAAATAAATAAATAAATAAATAAATAAATAAATAAATAAATAAATAAATAAATAAAATAAGACTGAATGAAACGATTTTAACATCTTGAAAATTACAGGATTGAGGATGCACAATGGTAACAAGCATTCTAAAATCCTGAAAAACGTGTGGATGAAAAAGCCCAAGACTATAAATGTCCAAAGCAGAGTGTGAGTGAAAAGAGCATGAGATTGGTTTCAGTAAATTCCTTGCTTAGAAATGTTCTTAATGAAACCTTTGGCCTTTTAGCACAGGGTTTTTTAGTAATATTGTAATGTAGGTCTAATTTAGATGAATTCTCAGATGACAACCAGAATTACTTGTTCTGATTTTAACTAAACCTATCACATTTTTGCTAAGCAGAAACTATTAATTCACAGCAAGCGACTTCTTTTTTCTCAAACAGGTAGAACAGGGCTCAGAAACAGGAATTCCCTTATTAACAACTGGACCTAAGAGCATTCCCAGAAGGCTTTGCAATATCAGTTCATTCTGTGTACTCTTAACACTTACAATTGACATGAACAGTTTGGCAATCCTCATGCTGGCCATAACTGGCCATTTGGACTAGCACACCATTGGTGGTATAAAACAATGTTATTGTTGTTCATTGCCCCCAACCAACTGCCTGGCAGAAGAGCTCCATTTTGCAGGCACTTCAGAACTGTGAACGCTCATGAAGGGCCTGCAGCTCTTCTGGGAGCTCATTCCACCAGGTGGGGGCCAGGACCAAAAAGTCTGTGGCCCTGGTTGAGGCCAAACTTACATCCTGAGGGCCAGGGATCACAATAACACATCAATGTTAGAATCGCATTAATTCTCCTAACTTCCATCCCCACATCTCTGGGAATGAGATGGAGCTTAGAAGGGGTATAAGCATATTTATATGGGGTTTGACCTTGCAGAAACCGGAGTGGGGGGGGGGGCTTTGTTCGGCCTACTCCATCTCTTACCTCTTGTACTGTCAGATCTCTTCCCACCACCATACAGATCTTTGCAGAACTTTGCAATGATCTTAGAAGGAAAACTTTAAGTCTGCACCTTTAAATTCTCATTGGGTTAAGAAAGGAAAGAATCTATAAAACTGTTAGCCTGGATTGAAGTTCTGAGTCAGGAATATAGCCAAGACTTGTGTTAAGACTCTGACAACACAAACAGGTGTTGTAAAGATGTTTGATCTTGGACTGATTTCCAGGCAGAAGAATGCATATGTTTTTCTATGTATAGGATTAGCTAGCAAGATACCTTTACATAGTTTCTTTCAAGTATTCTGTTTATAAGCTGTGTACTCATTGTTCTCAATTATCTATGTATTTAAGGATTTGTTTCATTGTGGAGAAAAATCCCTAACAAGGGGCAGAAAGTAAGTGTTTTTAAACAATTGTACGCTGCTGGTTCTCAACAATAATTCATTCCAAAGCATAAACCCAAGCTTCAAAGTGCAGTGAGGCAGTTGGGGCAGCAGATAACTGGATTGTGGCAAGCAATATCTGAAATCACAAGAAAGACAAACCAAAGGAAACTCTCAGCTGAGACATAAGCCTTTCAAGTTCACCAAATAATGGCATTTACAAACTTCAAACCCTGTCCCAGTGGATGAACTGAGTCATACAGTGTCTTGCAGGTGATCATTTTCTACACTAGGCATCTAAATGAGTGAGTTCAGGAGCACACATGGAGACCTATATGTGCGCTGACTTTATTCAAGGAATGTTCTTCTGCCAAGCTGGAAGAATCATGCTAAACAAGCTTTTAAACATATCCATCTCTGTACAGAATACTTGCCTCACATATTGCATCAGGTAAGTTGGGTCATTGCCCAGGTAAATTTCTGAACCTGATCTTGAAAATTATGTTCACCCTTGGTCAATATTGGAGTCCAGCAAAATTTACTTTTGGAAGCAATGAGGAAATTGCATGACAATTTCATCATTGAAAGGGAAAATGAAGACAAGGTGTGAAAATAGATTTGTGTGATTCCTTATACCTTCATCACTGAAATCTAGAGTCAGTCTAATTACTCCTAGCCATAGTTCAGAGTCAGCCAAATGAAAACATTCTGACGAATATTCCATATGGAGTGTACTGGAAAAGATTTTTTATGCTGCCCCTCCAGGAATCTGGCCAAGGCAGTTTAGAAAACAAAAAGAATAAAAATATAAAGAGATGTTAAAATACTGTATAAAAATACAGCCCAGCATTTTTTAAAGCCAATAAAAACACACCATTGACAGTTTTAATTTACAGTTTCCAGATGAAGATATTGTTTTAAAAATCTCCTTAATTAAAAGCCTGGGTGAATAGAAATGCTTTGCCCTGGTCCCTAAATCAAAGTAAGGTAGATGGATGGAGCTTTGCTATATTGATGAATCAGATTTATCATTTGGAAGTGTTTCCAGGCTCAGTGTTACTTTCCAGATGTTAAGTGTAGCCAGAAGCACTTTGTACCAGTGTATCTGACATGATGGCTACATTCTCCTGTTGGATAACTGGATTCTGAGAATCATCCAAGTCTTCAATCTGGACCAAGCAGTGAAATGTGGTTACAAGGGACTATAAACCAATATAGAATGGCACAGAGTACTTCTTACGGGGAACATGGGGAATGGATGATATTCAGTATAGATACCTGCACTAGTTACCTGCTTTTAGGCACAATTAAACATGCTGCTTTAACCTTAAACGTAACTTAAGAGTTGTCTAAAAGTACCTCTACTTGTGAGCCTATAGACTGAATTAAATGCTATGGAGCTTCTTTCAGTCAATGTCTCATTCTGTTTATTCCTACACAAAACACTGGGTGTCTGCCAGTCATGGAGGTAGAACAATGTCAAGACTTTTTTGAGCTTATCTAGATAACATGAAGACAAGAGACATGGACTGGTGACCCTTTCATGTCTCTTGTGATATGTATTTCCACCCACATGTCGAGACAGAGGGTTTTAAGGTTTTGTTCTCAGCAGTGATGGTGTCAGCTTTGAAAATTTGTAAAAGCCGTTTGAATTAACTGTGCTGGATGGTATCATTTACATTCAGACTGCTCACTAGATCCATGTTTTTGCTGCAAGTTCAAACTGAGCACCATGTTGAGCAGCTTTACACCTATGGAGTAGCTGCCTCTATACACTTTCCTGGAGCACTTATGCATTCACAGTTTTTCATCAATGCTTTTCAATTGCCCCTTTTTAAAGTGTCCCTTTTTAAATGTGTGTTTTGGGGTTTTGTTGAATACCATAGTAGAGTGAAGAAAATTATTATGCATTTGACAGAGCCTTCCTCAAGTGTGGAAGGTACTTCGTCCATTGTACTCAGAGCTCACTGGTAGGCTGTGGTCAGCAGCATTGTCACCTGATTGATACATGCTGCTGGCAGGAACACATGGGAATCGTAGTTCATGGGCTGTCTGTTCAGCCCTTGGTCTAAGACAGCTCAGGGCAGGAGACAGAAAACACCGTGATGTTTATGCATGCCATAAACAGTATCCCTGGAACCGGCTTACAGGAAAGAATCACAGCAAATCAAGTTTACAACACTGCAAGGAAATGACACAGAAAATGCCATGAGGGGTGAGTGCAATGCATAATCAAAAATACTCCAATGGGTTTTCCATGGCGAAACCACTGCCACATGCAGAACCAAAAAAGCAAACGTCTTTTTTTGCAGGCTTTTTGTGAGTTTTCCTATTGTACGTAACTGACCCAGGATAGGCTTTTCAGAATACTAAAAGGTCATAGGTACTGTTACTTAAAGCCTTTCATTTCCAAAATTGGGTAACCTCTTAAGGACACTATAGATTTTAAAAAATCAGATTAAGTGCAATTCATATCTGAAAACTATTTTTTTAATGATTTTGCATGTGCATTCAAAATACCTGACAGAATGAAGTCTTTGACCTCTTACAGGGATATTAAACGAACTTCCCTAAAACAGGCTTCCTTCAGCCCAATTTATCTTTCAGAAGCTCTGCCTGACCAACAGTTTCATAATCTGGGGAGATGGCTTTCACAGGCAAAGCCAGGGAAGTGGCATTCTTGGCTCATCTGAGTCAGGGAAATTTCCTCAAGCATGCACAGAGATTTCACCTTTCTTCCTGTTGGGGAGTAAGGAGGGTTCATTTTTTGGGATCATCGAAGATAAGATCCCAGCATATGCAACAATTCCTGTTGACAGGTATGGCAGTTCCTCCTTTGGCTTGAACTGGACAGCTGGTATTTTCTGCAAGACTCCAATCTACTATGGAGGGGAGGGGGTCCTATGATAAATAAACCAATAAAGGGCATGAGAAAGAGAGGAGCAATATCTGTTGCCACCATTTAACTCAAAGATAATAGTCAACATGTGCCACTCTTGCAACTACATCCTAGATAAATATTCAATGACAACAAATGTGTAGTTTCACATTTTCCCTAAATATTGTGATCAAAAGGTCAGTTGCCTTCACCATAAATGCTGCTTGGAAGGAAGATATCTGGATCCCAAATGACAAATGGCAAAACAATTTCACATGTATTTCCCAAATGCACACTCAGAGATGCAGAGAAGTGAAAGGTGCTTAGAGAAACTAGTCTGGCACATTAAAAGAGGGAAAGGCTACTTAGGAGTGATAGTGACACTCATGGCCAAGGAGAGAACTAGTCCCTGCTATTCATTCCTTTGTGAGAGATCTAGAAATAGAACAATAAATGTGGCGAGAAAGAAAAGATAGGTGAGCAGCTGGATCACAAAAGACTTTGATCTCAAGTATCAGGAGGAATGGAAGAGACATACCATTTCTTCTTCTTGGTGTACACTGAATGAAACACCACACCATTTCTTCTTCTTGGAGTACGTTCCATGAAACTGATTAGCTGCTAGATCAGGATTGGCATAAACTGTGTGTGTGTGTCTGCATGTGCATGATGCCAGAGATGGTTACAGTCTTCAGTTTGAATCTTTGGGAAAATGATAAATTGATGGAAGATACATCCAAAGCAGTTGTTCATGCCAGCAAAAGATCTTCATACAGTATGCCACTTTGTTACAGACCTTCAGAGATGGCATAATTCTGATTGTCAGATGATCAAGGCAAGTAGGAAGAAAGGCCTATCTTCAACTTGGTTTGGCTCCACACTTTGCAGGAGCCTCTATTGGAGACAGGGCTCAACTACCTCAAATACTGAAAGTTCCACTATTTCTTTTGAATAAGCTAGTTTGGATCTAGAAGGTCAAGTCAATCATAGCATCCTGAATGATGGGAATACAAATAGCCTGGAAGTGGGAAGATTAAACACAAAAACATTAAAAGCGAAATGTTTTATTTTAAAATAAAAACATTTTTAAAAGTTACAAGCCCTTTATATGCATGAGAAAAAGTTACAGATTAGATAGTAAACTGTCATGAAATGCACCTGTCATCTGTGTCACAGCCTTGTTCTGTTTTGAGCTTGGAACTTTAGGTTACACTACTTTAAACAAAAAAAAACAGAAAAAAAACAGAAATCCTCACCTATTGTGAAATCCTCAGCCATTCTGGTATCCAGTAACACAAATAGCATCAACAAAACTTTTATTCAGAAAAGTCTATCTTATTGGAATCTGAGCTGGGCTCCTAATAAGACAGAATATGGTGGATGTTGCTTTTGTCATGGCAGAGGTATGAAAAGATTAAATATGCAAAGGAAGAACAGAGCACCAGGTGCTTAAAAGAATAAATAGCTTTACTGTAGAGGAATAACTTTGTAAAGAAACAGGTCTAACTGTTGTCCTTCTGGAGGCAATCAGGGACACAGGAAGAAATTATTTGGAAATACTAGGAAGTTCCTATCTAAATATTATATACCTCCCACAATATCCCCTGGAGATATTCTTCATATCCTTTTGAATCACGTACACTACAGATTTTGCACACTCCAACATGCAAGAGCTGGGGGGCAGAAACTTCTTTGTCTGAGTGAAGACAACCGAATCATTCTCAATGAAGGCTGGGTCTGAAGGGAGCACAGGTTGAAGTGAACTCTGCTGTTCCTCATGACACCCAAAACTCTTTGCATCCACTGTTGACAGCATGGACATCATTGTCCCTGACAGTTCAAGCCCTTGCCTCCCACTGCTGAGCCAACCATCATGTGCCACGGACAAGCTCTCAAAACTAATTAGATGTACCACAGGTAAGAAGCAGATTCAACCCTCCCTCCCCTGCCATCTCAGAGTGGTTCTGCTAGCAGACAGTTCTTGCACAATGAGACACCGTGAAAACCGACAAGATGAGGCTGTCGGCTCCTTTCTCTGTGATGATGACAATTAATAATTAAATGCCTAGGCTGGCCTTGCCTGTCATTCTGGGTTGCTTCTCAAATAGTTACAGGTTCATGCCAGTGTTTTTCAAGCCATCGGCTACAAGTCTGCAAATGAAGTTTCCCTGAGCAAGACTTTGCCTCACTGACCATCCATCCTGCATGACCTTTGATGAAACAGATATATTCAGGGGAGGCAATAACATAGCCATATGAGACTCTGGGAAATGAATCCATGAAATAACTTTGTTCAGCACAGCAGCATTTGTTTCCCTCCCCACAGGCTAATTTTCCCCTACACTTCCCAGAATTCATATCCTTGTTTTCTTCTCAAACGTGAATCTGGAATCCTTGCAGGGGCTGGTGTGGTAAGTAGAAAGAATGAGGTACAATTTACCTGCATACCTTTCCCTGGCAAATGCCCCTCTCAAAGCAGGGTCTCTATTCCCTATTTCCACACTTTTTATTTTCATTTGCAGTTCTGTCCGCAGTTCCGGTTCCCTGCTACTTGCTGATGGTTTTGGAGATTTCATTGTATAGTTTTTTAGATGCAATTTAGATGGGATTGATGTGCCCAAAGTGCATCATTTTATATGTATAACATACTCTAATGTATAATGCTGATTTATTCATGCACAAATAGCATTGAACAATGGATATGGTATACAAGGAAAGAAATCAATGCAAAAAAGGAGAACAAAAAATTATGCAAAAAAACAACAACCCTGATTTGAAAATGGTACACACACACACACACACGCACACACACACACACACACACATTCGATTATTCATGCACAACAGAGCAGTGAGATGGTAATGGGGATTTGGGGGCTAAAATAGCAAGCACAAGAAATATGAAATCATCCTAAATCCCAGAGATTCTTTTCAACAAAGAAGCAGCCAATGGTATTAAAATATATATTACTAAGATAAGATACAATACGAAGTTCACCTCTGACAAATGGTTATCTGCAAGTTTCTTATCCTTTCCCTTGCTCATTCCACCACCACCAGGTCTGCTGCATCGCTATCACAAAACACTGTTTCAGTTTCAGAAAACAAAGAAGACAGAATGGTGGAAGGGAAGGAGTCTGATATGTTTGCTGTATCAGGAGGTGTGCTTGAACGCCTGACAAGCAAGGTCTTAATATTAATATAAGCTCTGTGGTACATCCATGTAAACGGGAAAGACTTCTTAAACAAAATCTTCTCTTTTATTACAACTTCTTGGGCAAATTTAGGTGAATATCTCTCAACTTGGAAACTTTGCAGTATCTTTCAAGGAACAATCTCTTCTGTAGGAGGAAACTTCAGTAATTTCTAAGGAATAGGATTCCCTTTCACAGTTGTAGGTATATTCACAGTGCATCAAGCACAAAATTAGGCATGACTTGTGAAAACAATAGAAAACATGGCATTCTATAATATATATAGGCCTTGGCACTAATCCAGCATAGCATGCCCACAGAGCAGTGGTTAAGAGTGGTGACCTCTAATCTGGGTTTCATTCCTCACTCTTCCACATGCAGCCAACTGGGAGACCTTGAGATGGTCACAGTTCTCTCAGAGTTCTCTCAGCCCTGCCTGCCACACAGGATGTCTGTTGTGAGGAGAGGAAGGGAAGGCGATGGTAAAACACTTTGAGACTCCTTTGGGTAGTAAAAAACGAGGTACAAAAATACAGCTCTTCTCTCTTCAGGAATAGTGTTCACATGGACAAATAGAAGAAGTTGAAATCCCATCTGGCCTGATTAATAATTATTATTATCATCATTATTATTCTGATCATTATTATTAGATTTACTGCCTGCCACTATCAACAAAGCTGCCTCACTGTAGTTTACACAATATTAAAACCCCACATAAAATACGTAAGATATCATTAATCTACCAGTTAAAAATATATCCTGCTGGCAAAAAAACCTACCCTTCCCCCAGTTCAGACAACTCCCTATCTGTGCCACATGGGAATAATCTGTGGGTGCTGGCAGTCAACTATCAGATGATGATCTAACCTGGAGGGGCCCATCTGGTCTCCCACACCCTGACCTCAGCCGAAGACCTGGTGGAAGACCTCTGTCTTGCAGGCCCTTCAGGACACAGAGAGCTCCTGCAGGGCCCTCAGCTTCCAGAAGGGGACTAATGAATTCAGCATCCAGTTCTCACTCTGAGATATTTATTTATTTATTTTATTATATTATATTTATATACCACCCTCCCAGGGGGCTCAGGGTGGTTTACATAATAACATAAGAACAATACATGGAACAGTCTATAAAACATTTGAGTAACCGTGCAATAATAACTGATAATTGTAAATATATAACATTACAATAGTATAACCAATAAACATACAACGTTGCAACATACAATGGTCCAGAGTTTATAGGTGGTGTTCTGAGGGGGGGCGAGGGGGAGCAGGGGCCCTTGGTCGCTTTTGTTTATATCTGGTCTCAACCAAATGCCTGGCAGAAGAGCTCCTCCTTGCAGGCCCTGCGGAACTGTTTAAGCTCTGTGAGGGCCCTGATCTCCTCCAGGAGCTCATTCCACCAGGTGGGGGCCAGAACAGAGAATGCTCTGGCCCTGGTCGAGACCAGGCAAACTTCTTTAGGGCCAGGGACCTTTAGCTGGTTGGTAGCAGTGGAGCGCAGGGCTCTTTGGGGGGCGTAGGCAGGGAGGCGATCCCTCAGGTACACTGGGCCCTGACTACGTATGGCCTTGAGGGTAATTAACAGAACCTTTAGTCTGATCCGGAATTCAACTAGCAACCATTGCAGTTGATGGAGAATGGGCCGGATGTGGGACCTCCACGGTGTTGCGGTGAGGATCCTGGCCGCTGCATTTTGAACTAGCTGTAGTTTCCAGGTCAAGACTAAGGGCAGACCTGTGTAGAGCGAGTTAGAAAAATCAAGTCTAGAAGTGACCATCCCATGGATCACTGTGGCTAGGTGTTCCGGGGCCAGGTACGGCGCTAGTAGCTTGGCTTGGCGGAGGTGATAGAATGCCAGCCGCGCTACCTTTGTGATCTGGGCTTCCATTGTGAGGGAAGTGTCCAGAATGATGCCTAGGTTCCTGGCGGAGTGAGCCATAGAGAGCTGCACACCGTCTAGGGCAGGCAGGCGCGCTTCCTCACGTGGGCCCTTCGTACCCATCCACAGGACCTCTGTCTTTGAAGGATTGAGCTTCAGACGACTCTGCTTGAGCCATCTTGTTACTGCTTCTAGGCAGCTGGCTAATGCTTCTGGGGGAGAGTCAGGGCGGCCATCCATCAGGAGGTGGAGCTGAGTGTCATCTGCATATTGATGGCAACCCAGCCGAAGCTTCCTTACCAGTTGTGCAAGAGGGCGCATGAAGATTTTGAATAGGATAGGAGAGAGGACCGCTGTTGTCGGCGGTCTGATGTTCTTTCTTCTATTGCTACCTTCTATCCATGATCCCGGAGGAAGGATATCAGCCATTGAAGGGCTGTCCCTCGTATTCTGTCATTGATGAGGCAGCGAGCTAATAGCCCATGATCGACTGTGTTGAACGCTGCTGAGAGGTCTAGTAATATCAGCAGCCTTGGTCCAACTGGCAACGGAGGTCGTCCATCAGGGCAACTAGCACTGTCTCTACCCCATGGCTAGGCCAGAAACCTGACTGGGATGGGTCTAGGACTGAAGCTTCTTCCAGGTATTCCATCAGTTGGTTTGCGACTGCCCTTTCTATTATCTTCCCCAGAAATGCTAAATGCGAGACGGGTCGATAATTATTAGGCTCTCGTGGATCTAGAGATCTTTTTTTCAGGAGTGGGCATACCACAGCCTCTTTTAATCCCTCCGGGAATGCTCCCGTTGTGAGAGATAGGTTGATTATCTCCCGGAGGGGACCCATTATCCTTATGCCACCTGTTTTTATTATTATTATTATTATTATTATTATTATTATTATTAGATTTATAGCCCGCCACTCCCTTGCGGCTCGTGGCGGGTAACAATATCGCAATTCCCCATTAAAACCCCATAAAACAATAATAACATTGCCAATATTGCCGGCATGGCAAGAATGGCAGCTCAACTCCCCCCCCCTCCCTCCCACTACTAGCGGGTGGAGAGGAGGTCCTGATGATGTTTTGCTTCGGGTCCAGAACCCGAGTCCCCGGGGGAGGCATAGATCTATTATCAGCCCCGGCCTCAACCATAAACCTGGCGGAAGAGCTCCGTCTTGCAGGCCCTGCGGAATGTTGAAAGATCCCGCAGGGCCCGCAGCTCTCCCGGGAGCTCATTCCACCAGGTCGGGGCCAGGACCGAAAAGGGCCAGGATGCTGAGAATGGCCTCTCATGCACAAAATAACCTCTCATGGCCTCTCATGCACAAAATAACCACAAGTTATGGGATAGGTGGTGGTGAGAACATGGAATTGGATTATTCACCCCTCATTTCCCTACTTTTTTAGGCAGAACAAAAGGGAGGGAGACCAATTTTGCAAATTTGTATTTCTTTAGCTGCAGTCTGTACACAAACCATGCTTCAGGACATACATACATACATACATATATACAGTATTTGCTGGCGTATAAGACTACTTTCCCCCCCTGAAAATCATGCCTCCAAGTGGGGGGGGGTCGTCCTATAAGCCGGGTGCACTTCAGTTGGGATAGACATAGCTGCCCATAGTGGCCCATAGTACTGTAATGTAATGTAACAAACATTACAATACTGTATGAAATGTTGGGGGGTCGTCTTATACGGCCGGTCGTCTTATACGCCGGCAAATACGGTATACACACACACACACACACACACACACATAAATATCACTTTACTTCAGCACTGGCTTTTCAGGAGCCAGAAAAAAAACTGTTGGGAGAAGGAGACAGCAAGGAAAATCCATTTGCATAGGCCCCATGCACCAGTGGTTCAGAGTTCAGACCTGCTTCCCAATTGCCTCCTTCAGGCAGATGATATCCCAGTGGTCACTTCTGGGTATGTCTGGAAGTGACAATACAATGCTACTTCCAGCTCCCATTTTATTCCCCAGCAGAGTTTGGAGGAGAGGCAGGAGCAAATGGCAAATGGTTTTCTTAGCAGGTGCTTACTTTACATGCCACACTCTAACTAAGGACTTTTCAGTCATATTAGCTATTTATTATCTGCTTTGGCCCTGATGTCTGTTTTGTGAATTTCTGTACGGTGCACAGTTGGTTTTTTACATTGCTTTAATGGCTTGTTTTTATATTTAGCATTACACCAGTCAGCTGGTATGATGCTATTTTTACCCATGTGCAGAAATGCCCCTAGAGCTCTCACAGTCCCACCTACCTTACATGGTGTCTTAAGTGGGGAGAGGAAGGGGAAAGCATTTGTAAGCCACTATGGAACTGTATCGGGTACTGAACAGTGACTTTCCAAGTCCAAATTAAAAAAAAAGTAGGGAAAATTATCAGCTGGTTTCAATATATATATGCATGTGCAATGCTCATTTTGCTTTTGTTGGGCAATCAATATCTGAATAAAGCAGGGGAATTTTGAAGGGCAGGGAGAGAGAATTTATAGCATATCAGGCTAGTTCAGTACATCAGTTAACATTGTTAACATTGTGGAATGTCACCCATGGGGAACCTGCTACATTCAGCACAATAGCAGGCTAAATGAGCCTGCGTGAACATGATGCCGTTAATGCACAACAGGTGTATCTGCCTGTACACGCCATACTCGGAAGCTTCTGGGGTTCTTTAGTACTAATGCTGCCCAATCAGCTCATTATGTAATTGCTGGCATATCACACCAGTCCATTTTGACTGTATATTTGTATGTTTTCACATGAAAAAAAGAAAGAAAAAATGTCCAAACCATTTCTTTTCAAGCAAGCAGGCACATTATTGGCTTTAAACCTACACACACACACTCATATTACAAGCAGCCTTGGCAAATGAGACCCAGAACTGATGCAGGCAGGAAAAGCCAAACAGCTGGCTTTGTGTTGCCACCATAGAAATGCCTAATTGCAGCAGAGAACACATGCCACTCTTGAAGGCAACATATCAGTACTGAAATGCCTTTGTTCAGCTGGCAGGCCTATCATTTATCAAAATAACTATTATTTTCACAATCCCCTCCCCTTCCAAGCTTTTATTAAATCTATGAGTGATTTTCAGCCATTAGTACACAGATAGAGGCTTTATTCAACAGGAAAGCATTATTGCCAGGATGTCTGCATGCCTGGCTTTGTCCCTGTCAGTAGTAATGTCAGAAGAGTGGATTCCAAGGGACACAGCCCTTCCAGTTTGATGGATGCCTTGTGCTGCCAAGTGAGGTTGTAACTCATGCCCAGATGAGTCCACTGTCACTGGTTTCTGCCCAGAACATCTGTCTTTTTTTCTGGGTGATTTTTTTTTAATTTGTAGGGTTTTGCTTTCCCTGTTGGCCCAGTTTTCTCATGCTGGAGTGGCAGCCCTATAAGACAAATGCATTCAAGAGAAAAGACTTTTGATTCTGGACGTCCCTGAGCCTCTTGGTTCTCACATTGACCGTTTATGCACTGGGAACTTCACTGCTCCAGGTCTTGTGCAAGGAACACAAATCGGGGGCAGATGAGGCACACTGGGCCAAATGCTCCCCCGTGTGGGTGCAGGAAGAGGTAGGGCAATCTGCCACAACTAAAACTCCAGCCTGCAGCCCAGCATGAAACCTCCAGTGCATAAACGGTCATAACGCTGAATGCAAGGGAAGAAGTTGGTTGGCTACCACCATTCTTGTTCTTGTGGTATTTCTTCATTCCATAAGAGATTGCTGCAGCATTTGGATAACAGGGAAACTGGGGCACTGAAGAACCTCTGAAGCCTATCCTAGTGCTATGGGTGGCATTTTGAATGTGAGAAACCCAGGGTGGCACATTGTCTCTCTTAGGCTTTACCATGTTAGACTGTACATAGCAGAACACAATTTTTTTTAACCCTCCCTGGATGTATGTTAGCCGAGGGTACCCTTCCAATCTTTGCTTTAATCATTAATCTTGTGGGTCTGCTTCTTGAAATAAATTGCCTATTCTACTTTCACAGGGACACCAAAAGCAAACTATTAAATCCATGGACTCAGTAAGACACAGACATTCAGCCCCAACAACCAAGCTACTTCAGAGGAATCAGAAATAATGAACATCATCAATCAGAAGTGGGGAACTTATATACACCTTCATGACTCCTGCCAAGATGTGTGATTGGCCATTAATGGATGCCTGTCATTGGTCCTCTCTGGCTGTGAAGTGAGAACTGGCCAATCCCTAACAAGGGTTTGGATCTCAGGCTCAGCTCCCAAACTCCTGGTCTTTGAATGTCCACAGACACAACACAAACTGCTCATTTACTTATGAAATTCAGTGGCAAAATGAGAAGAAATCTCCAGGTCATAACTATTACCTTTCACAACAGCTGAGTCTCATCTTGGCCCTTACTACACTTTCAGTAGTAGCTTTGTGCTAGCTTTGCAATGATTTACAGCATTTTGAATCAACACAAATAAAAGTCCTATTCACAAATTACACTTCATGTACACATGATCCATGTACAGTGTTAGGATGGTAAGTCTGAGTGGGAGCAATATATAAATCAAAGTATAACTAAAGTGCCCATTCCGGGCAGAACATGGGATCTCCCAGAATTACAGCTCATATCCAGATTACATAGATCAGTTTCCCTGGAGAAAATGGATATTTTGGAAGATAAACTCTATAGCAGGGGTAGTCAACCTGTGGTCCTCCAGATGTTAATGGACTACAATTCCCATGAGCCCTTGCCAGCAAATGCTGGCAGGGGCTCATGGTAATTGTAGTCCATGGGCATCTGGAGGACCACAGGTTGACTACCCCTGCTCTATAGCATTGTACTCCTCTGAAGTTCCTGACCTTCCCAGGCTCCATCCTCAAATATCCAGGACTTTCCCAACTGGGATCTGGCCACCCTACCTCCCCATCCCACTCTGGTGGCCAGGAGAGAGCTGGCTACTCTACACAATGTAAATGTATTGTACACATGTATATGTGTGTATATATATGATCAGCTGGCATTCAATTAGCATAAGTATATGTTAATATGAAAATATATATATCTTCATTTTCATCATATGTACAGCTGATCATGTGATTGAATCTCCACTTGTATCCAGGTTCTGATCCCTAGATTCATTTGGAATGTTGGCTCTTATATACAGATCTATGCCTATACATGGAAGTTGTATGTGGATTCAATGTAACTTATGAACAGGGCTAGACTAGTTACATTTGTAACCAGTTTGCCTTAATCACTCCTGTGGTTTCCTGCCTGGGGTCCCTTTCCCCTGGCCAAGCCCTGCTCCTTTCCAGCCCTCCCAGGGCCACGAAGGCCGGCCGAAGCCTCCCGGTCCCTACCCTAGTCCTGGGAAGCCAGGCCTGGCTGCCGGGGAAGGCCTGTGCCTTGGGAGGGGGCTTCCCCGGTGGGTGGGAGCATGATTGCCATCTCTCAGAGCCGGCGATCATGCTCCCGCCCGCCAAGGAAGGCCTGTGGCCTGGGAGGTGGGGGAAAATGGCCTTCCCAGGCAGGCAGGAGTGCTCCTGCCCACCTGGGAAGGCCTCTAGCCTACCGTTTTGGGGGGGGGCTTCCCAGCCACCCTGCCAATACTGTCAGGGCCACTGGGAAAGGCTAGCGCCCACTGTATTTTTTCTACAGCGGGCTTAATTTCAAATAATGAGATATTAGGGAATAGTCAACAAAATGTCAGCTTAGTGTATATAGGTTTGCCAACTAGCCTCAAGAAAAATGTTCTGTCCTTTTCATAGAGGATAATGGGATGTTAATCACCAGGTGGTATTATTTCCCTCTATGCCATGAAAAGTTTCACTTGTCCCTTTCAAGACATTTTAATTTGCTGAAAGTGTGGGACATTTTCCTCCAGTCCTGTGGACAACCCTACATAGAGTGGAGAAACGGGGTAGAGATAACTCTTTTTCCTTTCCCGCAATAGTAGAACTTATAGCCATCCAATGAAGTTGATAAGTAGAATTTAGGAAAAATAAAAGGAAATAATTCTTCACATAAAGATAGGGTAGCCAACAGGCCTGGCGAAAAATATCCAGTCCCTTTTGTCAAGACTTAACTTGTAGAAATGGACAGGGAACTTTTCATGGCATGCAGGTTAATAGCATCACATGGTAGATTACATCTTCTGAATGCTCAATTAAAGAAAAAAATGTTTTCCTCAAGCTAGTTGGTACCCCTACTCAAAGAATAGTTAGCTGATGGAAGCCACAGGTTACAACAGTAACCATTAGTTAGCTTTCCTCAAAAGGATATTCAATTCAGTGGTTATCTTTATACAGCCCTGTGGCGCGGCGTGCTGCAGACTGAATAAAAGAGTAAGGGCTGTCTGGGAGGAGTTAGGGCGGGCCCTGTCTGGGATAAAAACTTGGAGGGGCCAATCAGGAGCCGCGAAGCGCGGCTCCCCATTGGCTGCTTCACCCTGCCATGGAATCAGCGCATAGACTGGACTGCAAGCCAATGCGGTAAGTCCTCTGGGGGGCCGCGCCGCCTTCTCCCGGCCACTGGAGCGGCCTTGCCACCTCGCAGACACCGCGAGGCCGCTCCAGTGACCGGGAGAACACTACAGAGAGCCACCAGTGGGGAGTGGTCCATGCCGCCTACTTTCGTCTGCTGGCAGCGTGCGGGGGGCCGCAGCTGGCCTTCTCTGGCCCCCGGGAGCGGTGAGGCCACTCCTGGGGGCGAGAGAACACAATTTGGGACTTCGGGGAGGGTGGTGAGGTGGCAGCCGGGCTTCTCTTGCCCCCGGGAGCGGCCTCGCTGCGGTGAGGCCGCTCCCGGGGCCGAGAGAAGACCGGCTCCTAGTGCCCATTTTATTAAAAAATAAAATGGGCTTTATTTCTAGTTAGTCATATGATGATTAAATGGAAATCCATGTTCAATGGCAGAATCTTTGTGTGTGGAGAACAATAGGAGAAGGGCTTGACATTCATCTCTTGCTTGTAGATACACACAGATACACACAGCCATGTATTTTTTTCTAGATTTTTCTCCAAAATTGGGGAATGTCCCAAATATGTAAACAAATCTCCTTAGCCTCTACGTGATTCTGACATGCAGACTGAGCTATCTGCAGATGGGATCCATGGGTGTCTAATAGTATAGAGATATGTCATGATTCGCAATATGGTCAGGCAGATTTTACCATAGGTCACATCCTTCTGCTTTCTCAACTTGCTGTGCAACACATGAATTGGCCCAATATCTGGATATCTAGAATTTCATTTCCCAGATAGATGCAGTGAGCTAAATTGCTCCCAGCAAGCTTTATTTTTTTCCCTTTTTGCATTCTGCTCTCTCGCACAAACATTTTCCAACTTGGAGAGAAAGCCTTGGTCCCTAATGTGAAAAGTTGCAGCTAGCCAAATGGCTCTTCTCTGATAAAAGGGCTCAACTGAAACTGAGCCAGCAATGAATCATAGCTTGACAGAGAGCTATCAGCAGCACAATGGCTCCAAACAGAAAGAGGCATACAAACCACAGTCTGCAAATCACTGCAGAATCCCTTCTGTCCAAAGGACCATTTGTTTTCTTACCTTCTTCTCCCATTTTTCTGAGCTAGAGATGGGGGGGGGGGGAGGTGACCAAGTGTTAATCAGTTCTCTAAGAGGATGGAGCCCTTTATCTGTGATGCAGGAGATTATTTAGTCCTATTACAGTCCTCACCCAAACAAAGATTAATGTTGCTACATGGAGGATGGCACCTAGCTCTTATCTACCTACTAACAACATTTTGCCTATTCCTGTTCAGCTCTCTTCAGAGATGCACTGGAATGCACCTTGTAGATTTCTGGTAAATTGACCATGAACACAGGGTTATGGCTCTCTCACCATATGCCAAAACGGAAGAGGTAGGTGGAACATAGCCATACCATTCCCCAGGTAGGATTACTGGCCAGCTCCAGACTAAAGCGATCACTTCCTCTAGAGAAAATGGCAGGATGGTGGTTTCCATAGCAAAACAAAACAGAGGTCCTTCCCTGCCCCAAATCCTGCCCACTCCCAGCTCTGCCCCCAAACTCTCCAGGTATTTCCAAACGCAGAGCAGGCAACCATAGTTTAATGGAAAATATCACTTCTAGTTAGTTACAGCTAAGTAGGCCTCCAGGTATGCATCTTAAGTACACAGAATAAGGGCATAACCAAAGCTAGCCAATAAGATTAAACAGGAATGTGCACAAGACTGAAAACAGCACCAGCAAGCACTGAAACAAGGCAACTTGGGAGCAAACTTACTATTTGTAAAGAGTTGAGTGTGGGTTTCCCAGACCAAACTCATGTCCCCCAAAGCCACACAGCAGATGTGGGGAATGGCTTCTTTTTTAAAATGAGAGCTCAAATGGACTCAGAATGGCACCATGAGGAGGAAGTTCTTATACCTCCCCTCAAGCCATTTCCCCATCCAAAAACTGCACTGGGAGGGAGTTATTGACTTGTTTTTGCTGCTCTAGGGAATCATAGAATCATAAAATCATAAAGTTGGAAGAAGCCATACAGCAGGGGTAGTCAAACTGCGGCCCTCCAGATATCCATGGACCACAATTCCCAGAAGCCCCTGCCAGCGAATGCAATCATGTTCCCTCTCAAACTCTTCTTCTCCAGGCTGAACATTCCCAAGTCCCACAGCCTTTCTTCATATGGCCCTGGATCATTCTCATCACTGTCCTCTGAATCCTCTCAATTTTGTCAACATCCTTTTTGAAATGAGGCCTCCAGAACTGCACACTGTACTCCAGGTGGGGTCTGACCAGTGCTGTGTACATTGCAGCTATGACATCCTGTGATTTTGATGTGATGCCTCTGTTGATACAGCCCAAGACTGCATTTGCCTTCTTTTCTGCTGCATCATACAGTCTGCTCATATTTAGCTTACAGTCCACAAGTACTGCAAGATCATGTTCACACACACTGCTGCTCAGAAGTGTATCTCCCATCCAGTATGCATGTTTCTCATTTTTGTGACCCAAATGTAGAACTCTGCACTTCATCTTATTGAATTGCATCTTGTTCTCATTTGCCCATATTCTAGCATGTTTAGATCTCATTGAACTCTGTCTCTATCTACTCCTCCCAATTTGGAGTCATCCACAAATTTAATAAGGAGTCCCTCTACCTTCTTGTCCAGATCACTGAAAAATGTTGGAAAGTACCAGACCCAGTACTGAGCCCTGTGGCACTCCAAGGCTCACCTCCCTCCACTCTGATGAAATACCATTGACAACTTCAGAAAATAACTTCAGAAAGTCTTACCCCTCCCCCCCCCCACCAACCCATTCCAAAAAAAATTAGGTTCTTTTTTAAAAGAAGAAGTTGGCTCTTATATGCCACTTTTCTGTACCAGAAGGAGTCTCGAAGCAGCTTACAATCCCTTTCTTTCCCCCACAGCTTATCCATGTAGCACCTGTAGCACGTGCTATGGACCCCTCACCTCTAGGGGCCCTGCACAATGCCTTCCCCCCATGGATCAGGGCCATAGCCTCCTTCCCCCTTTTCTGTCTTTAAGGACACAGAGGGACACCCCTTTCCACTGTGAGGGCCCCCTCTGCCCCCAGTCTGGCTGCTCCCACCACAATTGTACTTTACTAGGGCCCACGAATCCCTAAATTTGTTCTGGTACTACAGGTCCCACAAACTACTCCTGGCTGGAATATAAACTATTTTCCATGCCTGCCTGAGTGTGGTGAGTGAGTGGAGGCATCTTCCACACCAACTCGATAGGCCAGTCCAAAGGATGCACCTATGGAAAAAAACAACCATGATTAGTGATAGCTTTAAGGGAAGCCTAAAGAGAGGGCACTATAAGGAAAAGGTTGCCTTATCCATAACCTGATTCTTAGAAATATCCTCGGAAAAATCTCCATTCAGGATCCTATCTGGAAAGGTATTTACTTCTCCAATTTTTCCCTTCTGTTCTCCCTCTCTGTGGGAGCAATCCTAAGCAGGTCCACAAAGAAGTATGTCCCTCTTATTAAGTAGGGTTTACTTCCAGGAAAGAGCCTCTTGTGGCGCAGAGTGGTAAGGCAGCCGTCTGAAAGCTTTGCCCATGAGGCTGGGAGTTCAATCCCAGCAGCTGGCTCAAGGTTGACTCAGCCTTCCATCCTTCCGAGGTCGGTAAAATGAGTACCCAGCTTGCTGGGGAGTAAATGGTAATGACTGGGGAAGGCACTGGCAAACCACCCTGTATTGAGTCTGCCATGAAAACGCTGGAGGGCGTCACCCCAAGGGTCAGACATGACTCGGTGCTGGCACAGGGGATACCTTTACCTTACTTCCAGGAAAGTGTTCTTACAATGTTAACCTAAATCTACAATTCCTCTTGAGGTTTACACATTTCAAGAGTGTGTGAGCATCTAGAATACTTACAATTCATTGTAGGCGTATAAGTATTTGGTGCTATTTTGCATGTTTGATATTGTTTTGAATTCTAGGGTGTATTTTAAATTTATAATAAAGATTTTAAATTTGTAATACAATTGTACCATATTCTCCTTAAAAGTTTTCCCCCTATTTATCTAGGCACCATGCTCTCTTTCAGGCTTGCCTACAAGCCTTGTTAACATAGTTTTAAAAGATCCCATATTTATATGTGCATGTCATCTTCTCCAGTCAGGTGTAAGACCTAAGGCTGCAATCCCTTTTACAACAGAAGAGTTAGTGGAAGGAATGTATGTTCCTGATGCTTGCTTCCCCAGTATGAATTTAGACCAGATTGGAGAACAGGTCTCCCTTGTGTAGATACATGCCTCATACCCATTCATCTTCCCAACCACCAAAGGGAACAGTTTCCCTCACTCTGTCTGAATCCATTTCCCCATCAATTTGGAGCAGATGGCATTATCTTAAAAATCAGGGGCCTGAAGGCATGCAGTGTTTATTCTCTCCCTCCTCATTCTCCCTTTAGGTCATTCACTTGTCTAAAGAACTTTGAATACAGACACCAGAGTACCAAAAGAGCTGTCAGACAGCATTAATCAGGAGAAATGAAAATGTCATCAGTGACTGGTCCAAACTTAACGAATGCTATCCGTTTCGGCTTTGTGCCACCAAATAATCATACTCTTACAACAGCATCCTGCTTATGTCATTTGTTGAAACTTTTTAACACACAGCAGGAGGAAACCTGTACTTTAACCTTTCTAGTAGTACCTTTCCTCCCACACACATTGAAGCCCACATAGGAAATAATGGGCACGGTATACACAGTAATCTGACCATTAGGAGCTTAATTTTAGAACCTTTTAATAGTATGGGCTGCAGCAAACCACCACCCACAAACACAAATCACATAGGCTTGTGAAGCATAGGAAAGCTGAAACACAGGAGTAAATCAACTTCCTTTCCTGACCATCAGTGAGTTCAGCATCCAAAAACACGTGCATTTAACACTGCTTGTCTGTTTTTCATATGAATGTACCAATAGCAGGTGAGAGGCAGAAAAGCACTTTAAGGGGTAATGATGAACTCAGCTTTAAACTTTTATTCTAGTTCCTTTAAGATTGGTAGCAATAAACAATAAACAATCTGTTTTTTGGGACTGTGAAAAAAGTGAGGTTTTATATATATGTGTATGTGTATGTGTATGTGTATGTGTATGTGTATGTGTATGTGTATGTGTATGTGTATCTATATCTATATCTATCCCCTAGACAAGCACTGGGTCATGTCTGACCCTTGGGGTGATGCCCTCCAGCGTTTTCATGGCAGACTCTATATGGGGTGGTTTGCCAGTGCCTTCCCCAGTCATTATCATTTTACCCCCTGGCAAGCTGGGTACTCATTTTACCGACCTCGCAAGGATGGAAGGCTAAGTCAACCATGAACCGACTGCTGGGATTGAACTCCCAGCCTCATGGGCAGAGCTTCAGACTGCATGTCTGCTGCCTTACCACTCTGCGCCACAAGAGTCTCTCTCTCTCCTACATATATATAGGAAGAGGGTTGGAAAATTCCTGGAGATTTGGGGGTGGATCTTGGGGAGGGTGAAGTGACGGAACAGACTTCAGCATGATTTAATGCCACACAGCCCACCCACCAGAGCAGCCAGTCCCTCCAGGGGAACTGATCTGTGTAGTCTGGAGATCCATTATAATTCTGCAAGAACTCCAGGCCCCACCTGGAAGTTGTTGACTGTAGTTGGAAGAGTTGCACAATTCCAGTGCTTGGGAAATGGCATTTAAAAGAAACAGACCCAAATATACCAATGCAAAATTTTGTAAGGAAAGATTGCAGATCAAAACTTTTCCCAGGAACTTGTAAGAGGAAAGGTATGGAGACAGCTATCAGTCCCTTTGGTCACAGACAGGACAATGGGATTAGTTTCATCCAATTCCTTGACCTTTGACTTTCAGCAATCCCTCACTGGCTACAGAGAATGCTGCCCTTCCATTCCTCTGCTTTTTATCTGTATCTTCCTTGCCACTCCCACTTCTTCCCTCCTGTATCACACTTGCAAGTAGTCTTTTACTTTCCTGCAGGCCTTCGCTCCTAAGCAGTTTATGATTTATGATGATGAGGCCCATCAGTTGTTAGTCTTAAAGTTGTCCATGTTTCTTACTTGATTCTGTGTCTCCTGCTCACCCCAAGTCTTTGGGCTTGGACAAGGTAGGAATGTAACTTGACCTCCCTCAAATCCATAGAGCCAGTTTAAAAATGCAGAGATTTACATGGTTCCTTCCCTAAGAAGACTGTGTGTTCTTAGACATGTGCACACGGGTAGAGTTGCCAGGCACTGCCTGGTAACTGATGGGTGGGGATGTGATGCTGGCTACATTGTTATTTCTTGTTAATAATTGAAGTGACATAGGTAGTTCTAGGAATCACTGGAATCTGGTGATTCCTAGAGCTACCTGTATGTCACCATAGAGTTTTCAGAACTACTCTGTGAGACATCTGTTTTTTTCTTTATCACAATGCTCCAGCTAGAGTCACAGGGGCACTATTTTTCTCCTTTAGGCAACATTAGAGTTGTGGGAGTGTGGGATATGACCTGCCCCAACTGGGAGGTTGACAGCTCAAGGATATGGCTTATCATTTGCCTAAGCAAATCTGGTCAAAATTGACTTATCAAAGAAAAAGATAACTTGGGTTTTTCCAATGCAGACAAGATAGCCTCCCATAGACAGAGGTAGTAAACACATACACACATCCCATAAACAGAGCATAAATTGTGGCCTTCATATTTACAAGGAACCAACTGCAAGACCAAGGACTATTGGCAAGATGTCAACCATGAAGGCAATTTGAATAATGAATAAATTAAGAAAAATGATTACTTCCAAGGACATCTTATAGCTGGAAAATAACATGACAATCATCTGATAATATGTTGTCAAATGGATTTGCATTGTACAATCAAGCCCAAATCAGAGTCCAGCATATAAAAGACAATATTAATAATTATTCACTAAAATCCTGGGTGCACCATACAATATACATATATAAAACCTATAAATGGTTGACACATAATTTCCCTTCTTACAGACCGTGAAGTAATTATTGCATTAAAATCAATGTATATATGGATGAAAACACAGTTTAAACCCCACATGTATCTGGGTACTATTCCCTGGTTGTATTTCAGTGAAATCATGTTGGCTGTTTCTTACATACAGCCCAAAATGACATTTGCCTTTTTTACCGCTGCAACACAGTGCCTACTCATGTTTAACTTACAATCCACAAGTACCCCAAAGTCTCGTTCACACACAGTGTTACCTAGAAGCGTATCCCCCATCCAGTAGGTATGCTTTTCATTTTTCTGACCCAGATGCAGAACTTTTTACTTATCTTTATTAAATTGCGTCTTGTTCTCATTTGCCTATTTTTCTATTGTGTTCAGATCTCGTTGAACTCTGTCTCTATCTTCTGGAGTATTTGCCAGTCCTCCCAATTTGGTGTCATCTGCAAACTTGATGAGTAGTCCCTCCACCCCCTCATCTAGATCATTAATAAATATGTTAAAAAGTACCGGACCGAGCAACGAGCCCTGAGGTACCCCGCTACTCACCTCCCTCCAGTCTGATGAAACACCATTGACAACAACTCTTTGAGTGTGGTTCTCTAACCAATTCCCTATCCAGCTAACTATCTAGATTGCAGTCCTTCAATTTATCCATCAGAACATCATGGGGAACCTTATCAAAAGCTTTACTAAAATCCAAGTAAACAACATCAACTGACTTTCCACGATCCAGCAAACCTGTTACTTGGTCAAAAAAAGAAAACAGGTTGGTCTGACAGGACCTGTTGGAGACAAATCCATGCTGACGTCCTTGAATCACCAAATTATCCACCAGATGTGTGCAGATCGCTCCCTTTAATATCTGCTCCATTATCTTCCCCACAACAGAGGTAAGACTGACTGGTCTGTAGTTTCCCGGGTCATCCTTCCTCCCTTTTTTGAAGATTGGAATAACGTTTGCTCTTCCTTCTAATTGCCCATGCTTCGGGCGTTAGTATAAAGGCCTCTGAATCCTTTTACTTTTGGTTCCCTATGAGCTGGCCATCCTGGTTGGGCTGCCCCCAATCGGTCTCCTTCATTACACTCCCTATGTTGAACGCCTCCTTCCCCTTGTGGCTTCAGTTTAAAGCTCTCCTGATGAATCTCCCCAGGTTCCTGCCAAACACATTCTTCCCCAACTTCGATAAGTGCAGTCCATCAGGTGCTAGTAGGCCTTCCTCAAGAAAGCCTATGCCATGGTCCCAGAAACCAAATCTCTTCTGCCAGCACCAACTACACAGCCACTGATTCACCTCCATTATCTTCCTCTCCTGACGCATTCCTCTTCCCTTGACAGGCAAGATTGAAGAGAATACCACTTGTGTCCCCATTTGCTTGAACTTCCTCCCTAGATCTTGATAGTCTGTTTTAATAGGAGCGATGGTATTCACAGACATGTCATTTGTTCCCACATGGACCATCACAAATGGGTAGCAATCCGTAGATTTGAGGAGTTTGGGCAGCCGTTTTGAAATGTCTTTCATTTTTGCCCCTGGCAAGCAACACACCTCTCGGGTTAGGGGGTTGGGCCCAGCCACATGGCGATCCATTCCTCTTAGCAGGGAGTCTCCAATTACCAGTACTCTCCTTTTTTTCCTCCTCAACACCATTTCCTTCTATCCCTGTGGACTCTTCAGTTTGTCTTAGACTTTGTTTTGGGACCTCTTCCCTTGTTGACACTTGCACCTCCTCTGCAAGGGCCTGAAATCTATTCTGGAGATCCAAAGGCCCCGAGAACTGTCTCGCTCTATGCCATTGAGTCTTTTTCCTAACTGTCTGCAGAGGCTCCGTATGAGGTCAATCCCCTTATCCTCTTCAGGACTGGTTGCATCCTCTTAATTCCGAGTTGCACAGCTCCAGTCTATGAACTCCTCCCCTTTCTTAATTTGGGTCAGAGTAATAGTCCTCTCTTCCAACCCCTAATCCTTTCCTCCAAAAGTCTTACCAGTTTACACTTGGGGCAGATGTAGTCCATTTTGTCTTCAGGGAGGAAAGCAATCATGTCACACTCACTGCAGATGATGGGATGAGTGTCCTGGAGGTCCATTGTAACTTCTAGGCAGTGCAACTACTAGGGAAATATAATCTACTGATTCTAATTGCTAGGCCAAGAACCCCAGGCTAAGAGCTGCAGGCCAAGAGCCCTTTGTCTCTCGTGCCTCTGGCGAGAAGCAGCCCTTTTTAATTCTCCCAGCAATCACCCAGCAATCACCTCACTCAGCACCACAATAGCCTCACCTGGTCAGCAGTAGCACACCCCAGCAGCTCTCTCCACGTGCTCTCCATTGTCTGAGCTCAATCAATTTACTTTCCAATTCTGAAAAAAGTAACAAAGACTGCAGCAACTAGCAAACCATGCTCAAAATCATACAACAAAGATAACATACTGGAGCAGCTTGTATATCAAAGATTATAACAAAGCTTTTCATTATGTAGATAAAAAGTTATGGTTAATTTTAAAGGAAATGGGTATGTCAAGGCAACTGATTGTTTTGATGTACAACCTGTACTCTGGCCAAGATGTCACAGTTAAAATGTTAAAAAAAGAATGGTTTCCAATTTGCAAAGATCCAACAAGTGTCTACTTTATCTCCCTATCTCTTCAATCTGTATGTGGAATATCTCATAAAGCCAATTGAATTAGATTTAGATGAAGGGGAGTGAAAACTGGGGGAAGGAACATTAACAATTTGAGGTACAGAACATACCACATTACTGGCAGAAAATAATGAAGGTTAGAAACCATTGATTAACGTTGAAAGCAAAAAGAGCTAAAGCAGGATTACAGCTGAATATCAAGAAGACAAAAGTAACTGCTAGGAATTTACACAACTTTAAGGTAAATGACGAAGAAACTGAAATTGTTCAAGAATTTCTATTCCTTGGCTCCATCATCAACCAAAAGCATTATTGCACCAAAGAAATCAGAAGGAGATTGAGCAGCCATGGAGGAGCTAGAAAGGTTTCTTAAGTGTACAAATATGTCACTGGTGACCAAGATCAAGTTAGTTCATGCTGTAGTCTTTCTCATTTGTAGTTATGTGTGTGAGAGTTGGGCAAGGAAGAAAGCTGACAGGAAGAAATTTGATTCTTTTGAAATATGGTATTGGAAGAGAGTTTTATGGATACTGCAGACTGCTGAAAAGACACATACATGGGATTTAGATCAAATCAAGCCTGACCTCTCCCTAGAAACTAAAATGACAATACTGAGGCTATCGTACTTTGGTCACATTATGAGAAGATAAGAGTTACTTGAAAAGAAAATTATTCTAGAAAAAATTGAAGGCAGCAGGAAAAAAAGGAAAACCCAACATGAGGTAGATTGACTCAATCAAGGGTCTTTTATGCACTGGTGTTTTCCTTCAGTTTCACTGTGCAGTCCCATCAGGTGTATTTTATCCTTCTGCATGCGACCTCACTTTCACTTTGCAGGTGCACTGGGCTTTCTTTTTCTTTCTGCATGGATTTTGCTACATTCAGTGCTCATTTCATTTTCTGTTCACTGTTTCTCCAGATTATTTTAACAGTGCTATTGCTGCAGGCTCCTGTTGATCTTTATTCCCAAAGTGAAAGTAATTCAAAAGTATGATGATTCCATTGTATTTTCTCTCCCAATCCCTTTTTCTGCTACTCAGACATTTTAAATTAAAATTGAATTAAGCTATTTCCCATTTTGATAAATAAGGGACCCCCCCCCATCCCAGCAGTTCCCCTTCCAACCAGACTGCACCAGTGAGCTGCTCTTCAGACTGCTGCGTCCTCTGCCGGGAAGCAGCTCCCTTCTCAGCTCACCAACTGCCATCTGCTCTGAGTTCTGTTTCTCACTTTGCAACTCAACTGGCCCTTCCTGCCAGGCTGTACTTCTGAGCTGTCCCTGCACTGGCTCCTAGTCTGCTGGGAAGTAGCTCCCTTCTCAAATTGTATCCACTGTTGCTTTGAGTCTCAATCTGCCCTTCCAGCTGAGCTGCACTACTTAAATGCTCCTCAGGCCACCTCTTCCTTTTCTGGGAAGCAGAACTCTTCTTGGCTTGCCTCGGTCCCCACCATCCATTCTATGCTTTGAATCTCAGTTGACCCTTCCAGTTGGCTGTACTACTAAGCTACTCCCCAAGTCACTTCTCCTCTGCTGAGAAGCAGCTCCCTTTTGGGATTCATCTCCCCCATCCATTCTGGGTTCTACTTCCTGCTTTGCATCTCAGCCCACCCTTTCAGCTGGTCTGCACTGCCCAGAAACTCCCTAGACCACTTACTCCTCTGCTGAGAAGCAGCTCCTTCCTTGTCTTGCCTCCTCCCATCCATTCTGAGGTCCATTTACCACTTTGTGTCTGAACTGGCCCTTCTACCTCCTCAGGCCACTTCCTCCTCTGATGGGAAACAGTCCTCTGATGGGAAATCAGATCACCTCCCCTTCTCTGTTCTGGGCTTCACTTCCCACTTTGCAAAGCAGAAAGTGGAGCCAGCATTGATTGGAGGGAAGTGAGCCAAGAAGGGAGCTGTTCCCCAGACAGGGTAAGTGGTGGCCTGAGGGGCACCTTGGCAGTGCAGCCCAGCTGGAATGGCTGGTTGAGCTTGCCCCCCTCTCTATACAGGGTTCTGCTTGCCACTTTGCATCACAACTGATCCTTCTAGTTGGGCTGAACCCCCAAACTGCTCCCTAGGCTACCACGTGGGAAGCAGCTCCTTTATTGGTTCACCTACCCCCCTCCCCCCCCACACACAAAACCCATTCTAGGCTCTGCTTTGCTTTGCAAAACAGGAAATGGAGCTTGGAAGTAATGGGGAGGGAGGTGAGCCAAGAAAGGAGCTGTTTCCCAGCAGGGGAAGGGGCAGCCACAGTAGGAGCTCAGCAACCCAGCTGTCCTTCATGCTGTGATATACCATTTCCCTGTGTACATTCTAGAGTATAAAGCTTTTAAGAACTCAGACTGTGCCCAAAGATCCTCACCTGTGTGTTTGGCTATTTCATCCATGCATAGTCTGCCTTCTCATGGCTAGGCTGGGTGGGATACCAAACAGGAAAAGGGGGAGGTGAAAGTTTGGAACATCCTCAGTCTTCTCATGCACACAGACTCAATCGATGTCCCTAAGCCCTGGTAAACAGGATTCTGATTGGGTGTTGGGAGTCCGGAATATTTGGTGGGAAGAGGAAGAAGAAGTGGGGAGTGCTGTCACATGTGCATGCATGCATATACACACATCGGCCACAGTGACAGTTCCAATAAGCTCCTCTTTTTCCAAAGAACCTCTAAGAGACTGCTGAAAATTAAAAGTGATTTATCAATCCACTTGGTCAAGTCCAATCACAGAACTGAGTTTCTGCATTGTCTTTGGTGATTTATATAGAATCCTGGTCTCTCTCTTTCCTTGTGTAGGTAAACAGGATGGGTTGGATCCCATCTGCTTTTCTGCTTAATCTCACTTGAATCCCCTCCTCACTGTAACTCCTTGTAACTCATGGTCATTGCCCGTGAGCATCCTACACTCCTTGACATAACCTTTTTGATGATCAAAAGGGCCCTCTCACCCTTCTTTTGCCCAGACACATATTAGCCCTGATAGGTCAATGCTGGGGAGGGGGTAAAAATCATCCCTGCAAGGAGGACATTCTATACACTGGGGCACTCCCCTTGCAAGGAGAAAGCAGGTAGGGACACTGCTTCCTCCTTGTGAAAAAGCAGCATGAGCACAGTGTCGCCCCAATGCCCACACTTGCAGCTACATTGAAGCCAAGAGATTTGTGCCAATTTATCCCAACTGAAAAATACAGCCTGTAGGTGTTAATAGAAAAAAAAGAGGGAATAGTCAAGAACAATCTCCTTGATTTCACGCCATCTGCACAGTTTCACAGTATCACTTTCTCCATCTCTTGGTATCAAATGCTGGGGAGAAGGGCAAAGTTAGCAGCTGACCTCTGAAGGCGTAATTTATCCACATCCTTCCTAGCATCCCCTGTTAAGCTGGGTCATTGGCTTAGAAAAGAGCTGGTGCTCTAATGCCAGTCAGTGCTATTTGCAGACCCACTGAATATTTATGAGTGCCGCGTGCTCACTCAAGCTGCCGCTTAGTAACTAATTTGTATACCTGCACACGTTACCTGTCTCCCCATTCCTGGGCCCGTTAGAACTTGTAAATCTATTTTCAAGTCCTTCTGACCCTCTGCTTTTGTGTTCTTGCATCCATTTCACGCTTGCATCCATATATAATAGGACATTAATCAGTGGCTGACCTTAATCTTTTTGACCATAGACACAAGGTCAAGTCGAATGAGAAAGTTAAGGGTGTGATGGTAGGCTTCAGCCAGTGTTCCAATGTCATCCAATCCTATATACTT
This sequence comes from Paroedura picta, assembly GCF_049243985.1. Lineage (NCBI taxonomy): Eukaryota > Metazoa > Chordata > Lepidosauria > Squamata > Gekkonidae > Paroedura > Paroedura picta. The sequence goes on from NC_135369.1 coordinate 68,772,410, forward strand.
TTATTCTGAAATAAATCCCACTGTGTCTAATAAGAGTTATCCCCACGTAAGTGTGTATAAGACAGCAATATTTTTAAATGCTTTACACTGTTTATAGTCCACCTTTCTCACTAGGAAAGTCGATGGTAAATCCAATCACAGTCCATATGAAGAGACATCTAATGTGCACAGTGCAGGGTTATGGGAGAACCAAGGAACCCTGGCACTGGGACTAGGGTTATTTATTTATTTTATAATATAGTTTAATTTGTATACTGCCCCTCTCAGACTAGCCATCTTGGAGCAGTGACAAGTTCGACATACTATTCATTTTAACATCAACAAACTGTAAAACAATAAATTAGCATAAAATTTAATTATAATTAAAAAGCAGCTGTCAGCACCGATGATGGTTGCTGGATTGTCTGCCAGCCAGGCAAGGGGTAGAGGTGGTGTGCTGTTTCCTGCCTCCATGTCATGTGCCCTGATGTTCCTTGGAGAAACTACCATCCAAATCCTTGGAGGTCTCCCATACATATACTAGGCAAGGTTGGCCTGCTTAACTTCCAAGATCTAGAAGAAGAAGGGTTGGTTTTCATACCCCACTTCCCCCTACCCGAAGGAGTCTCAAAGCGGCTTACAATTCCCTTCCCTCCTCTCCCCACAACAGATACCCTGTGAGGTAGGTGAGGCTGAGAGAGCTCTGAGAGAAGCTGCTCTGAAAGAACAGCTCTAACAAGACTGTGACTAGCCCAAAATCACCCAGCATGTGGAAGAGCAGGGAATCAAATCCAGCTCTCCATAATAGAAGCCACCATTAACCACTATACCATGCTGATTCTCTATTGAGAACAATAACACTATATGTGCAGCGAATAGATATGTCCTATTCACAATTATATAATCCTCAGGCTCTCTTTATAAAGAGCCTTCCTGTTACATTATACAAAGTGCATGGGCTTACACTTGTTAGATTTCCCATGAGGCAAGAAAGGTAATGCTGAGGACCAGGCATTTGGCAAATGCTCAAAGGCTGATGAAAATAAGAACAGCAATAATAATTATAATACATATTTCATTCATTCTTGAGCTGAGAGTGACCAGTGCCCATTAAGGCTTTTACTTGGCTTTAGGGAGAACATCTTTCTCAACCCTGATCTTCTATTTGAGTGTCAGTCTGGCACCAGGAGACTTAAGTGGTCTATGCAACTTCATGCCAACTGAGCACAATCTTCAGTGAAGTACGATCCGTGGTCTTGGTGCCATGAGGCTTTGATGCTATTAAACATTTTGAAGGCATAGTACATCTTCTTAAACTTCTGCTTTCTAATGACAGATCCTTCAAAACTACAATTTATTATAATAGAGGGTGCTTTGATTGGGACTGGAGCTGCCAGGAAAGAGTTAGTACACAACACCCAACAGATCCACTATTTGTAAGATAGGAACATCTATAAGCCATCTTATTTCAGAAACGTTTAAGGCTGAAGACTAACAACACTAAACTACAGTGGCAGGAAATAGGATTCACAGTTTGAGGGAGATGTGTTTCTGGGCATTTGTTTCTTTTGGGATAGGTAGACTTCCTCCTTTGCTGGAAGCCCAAATCCCAGTGATAAACTGACATGCCCATTTTAGCTAAGTAGTCAGGCTTCTCTGTTTTGGAGGATGAGTAATTGAGGCAGGAACCTTTCCATGATTTGTCCACTCTGCCACAAGGGCTTTTTGTCACCAAGCCTGAGATCAGACATCTTATTTTATCACTTGTTTCTGGTAAGTCCCCTGATAAGGATTCCCTTAGCACTTGTAAAATGTTCCCTGATTGGTGTGTACCCATTTTAGTTCAATTACTCACTCAGGTAAATGCAACAGGTTTTCCCCCCCTTGGGTTGAAAATAGTCCCAGTGTTCAAAAAGCTAGCAATACGTTTGCTTGATATAGCCTCCAAACTGTATAGCATGCCTTCTCCGTAAATTGGAGGATTGGGAGGCGTCCGACCATGTTATCCACCCTGAGCAAGCAGGTTTTAGAAAAGGGCAATGTACTATTGATCACTGTCAAACTCTTTACCAACTAGCCTTTCAAAGTATCAAGGGCCATATTAAATCTTTGTACATGGACTTTGTAGATTTTACAGCTGCCTTTGGCTCAATTGATGGAGAATGTCTTTGAATGAAGTTAGTGGCAAAAACTTAGACAAGCTCCTACAGGAGCTTCACACCAAAACGTCTCAAAAATATTTTTGTTGCTGTTGCTGTTGCTGTTGCTGTTGCTGTTGCTGTTGCTGTTGCTGTTGCTGTTGCTGTTGCTGTTGCTGTTGCTGTTGCTGTTGCTGTTGTTTTATTTTATTTTATTTTATTTTATTTTATTTTATTTTATTTTATTTTATTTTATTTTATTTTATTTTATTTTATTTTATTTTATTTTAAAAATTCGACTGACCCCCCCATATCCCATTAAAACTGATAAAAACCAGAAATACAATAATACAAAATCCTGTAGACCAAGAAACCGCGGCGAAAAACAACTCCTACTAAACCTAAAACCCAGGTCTTCTGCATCTAGAGGGGGAGGTGTAGAGGGTGCTGATAGGCCTTGCTGCTGCCATTCTAAGAGGCAAGTACCTCAGATTTCTTAACAGAGGAAATCCCAGTTTCCAGAGGGATAAAACAGGGGTGTGTGTTTGGACCCCTGCTCTTTACATTATATCTCAATGGTAGATATTTGGCCCTGAGTATCTCTCTCCCTCTCTGCACTCTCAGACAATATCAGTCCTCTTCTATACTAATAATATAGTTCTGGTCTCCCTTACACACAGAGACCTTGGAAGATTTCTACATAAATTGAGTGAAGAAGAGGTCCTAAACTCATAAGTCCAAGTGGACCATAGATGAAATCCTTATAGATCAATGCAGCACTTTCAAATATCTAGGGACAATTTTCAGTGAAACTCTGTCCTAGAGAGCTCACTTAACAATTACCAGCTCTACAATTTTAAGATCAATAGGTACTATTCTTAAATTTTATTCCACAAAAGAATGCAGTTTTGAAACAATATCAAAGCAAGGCCGTCCCTCAACTCTTGTAATAGTGTAGAGGTTTGGAGTTGGAGTGATTGATCACAAAATTGTAATCCAAAAATTTTTTTTAGGAGAATCCCAGTTCTACCTAGAGGTACCCCTGGAACTCTGATGTGAACAGAACTAGATGTCTCCTCAATTAGGGCTCATGTACATGTAGCCTTGATGAAATTTTGGAGGCAATGTTATGAGATGGTATTGCAAAATGATGCTGCCCAGATAGCCTGCTATAGTGTACAGAGCAAAGGTACATATCACATGCTTTGTGTATGGTATTGTATTAATGCACATGTGCAAATGTGTTTCATTCTATAACATTTTAATCTTCTGTCAAAGAGTATATGGCAACTGTACAGGTAGTCTCCCCATTTCATTCTAACAACTCTTTGAAGTATGTTAGGTTGTATGGTTCCTAACTGTGGCCTGTTAAATTCCTGGAGATCTGAGGAAAGTACTTGTGAAGGGGGAGAGATTTCACCTAGGATCTATTGTATACTGTAGAGACCATCCTCTGAATCTGTCATTGAATACAGAACTAATGACTATAGAACTCGAATACTCACTGTAGGTAGCCATCAGATGAGACATGCTCTGGAAATAGGTCCCTGTTCGTTGCCAGCCAGCCTCCAGTCCCTTGTCCTGTCTTGTATATTTTAGCTAGTTCATGGCATGACTGATATTTTACTGTTTCTGCAACATTTCTTGAATTCGCATGGTGTTGTGTAATACTTATCTTTATATATAAAATAAGGTGTTCAGAATAATAGGATAGTGTGGAAATATCATTGTTTTATTGGGGCCAAAAGACAAGGATTCCCTCAGGGCCATGACCAAAATGAATTTGGCCTAATCAAAATCCAACAACTAATTTGAACTAGTTCTTATTAGGGTTTACCCCATTACAGTTCTAAGTGTCCATTCTAGAATATGATATTATAAAGTTTACTGTCAGTGGTTCAAAGGCTGTTACAGCCTGACACATCACATCAATACAAATATCAGTAATAAATATCAGTATTAAAACAGTCTAACCCAAAAGTACTAATCAAATAAAAACATTGCCTTCTTGGGATATGACTCTACCCTGTATTTTCTTGACAGCTAAAGCAAAAAGTGACAAATGAATCTGCATCTGAGAGAAGAAAAATCAGCTTCTTTGAGTGTGAAGAGCTTCTTTGAGTCGGAAGCCCATGAAAAGCGCTGTGAGAAATTTGGGTATGGTCTCTGTGGAAAGGGGTCAGGATCAAATTGAGTGCAGTAAATCCTCTGGAACAGAAGCTCTGAAAAGACTTGAAGCCTTTAGTATTGGGAAGTAATGTCCAGCTAGCAAAGTCATTGGCATGATTTCAAACTAAATTGAAATATAGGCTATTCTGAGGTTGAGGGATGCTAACCAGGTAAGAGGCTCTGTCATGGTCTCTTTGGATCACTTTGAACCATAGAGACAATTTGGATTGGGAAATTCACTGTCTGTCTGTTGCAGCATTACACCACCAAATCCCAAATGTTGTAACCAGCCATGAGGACACCCAGGGTGTCATCCAGTATAAAATAGCAATGGAGGATGTCAGACCAGGGCCAGGATGGCCACCACTTGGTGAAATGAGCTTGCAGAGAAGATCCAGGCCCTGACAGAACTGGTTCAGTTATGCAGGGTCTTCAAGACAGCACTCTTCTGCCAAGCCTTTGGTTGGGGCCAGTGATCCTATAACATTTAACAGCACCCCACCCCACCAATAAACACCTCCATAAAAACATTCTCATGTGGAAAAGATCTACTGGCAGAGATCATGCAAGGAACCACAATGACAACTAAGGCTGCTATTAAATACAGATGCTGGTTTAATGTGACATTTAGGTGACCTAATTTCACTCAGCTCGCTTAAAAAGGGAACTAGAATAGTTCTGAGGGAAACAACTGTGTGGGTTCATCCACCACTGTCTCTGAGCCCTATTCTTACTCAAATGTAGGGCTGCCATTCTCCACTTTCTCCATATTCCCCAGCTGAGGCTTGGGATCCCTCAGTTTCTCATGACTTCCCATGGTTCAGGGCCTTAAGAAACTGGGGAAACCGATACAAGGCAGCACTGTTTGCACATAGTAATGGTGAAAGAAAATAAGAAATTAAAGACATGTTTATTTTTTCTGATAAACAAATTCTTCTCGTTTAGGGATGCCAGACATCCCCCCCCCCCTGGGAGAGTGTGGGTGCCCTGCTGTTGGGGCCCACCTCTCAACCACCAGCCAGCTGGCCAGCAGGGGTGTACCCCTCCAAATAAAATCTCAGGAAGAATGCAGAAATTAAACAGAATGTGTTTCTGTGACCCTGAAGTGATGAAGGAATGCTACTGATGACAGGGGACAACAGACTGGTTTTTAGACAAAACCAGAAACCAGAGCACCCCCCCCCCCCGATATCCCTGAGGTGCCTGCCTTGCTTTTGGGTCATGCAGTCACATCACATTTATTTTTGGCATTCCTCCCCACTCCTGGTAAGTTCACCCCCATCCTTGTGCTGGCAGATTCAAGGGATCTAGCAAACCAATTCTCATTGCACACAAATATTTATTGTTGCTTTATCACCAGAAAACATCAATACCATTTTCACTTAGATCACAAAGGTTGCTTACCCTGTTAGTAAGGGGGGGGGGGTGAGATAATAGAAAACCCTTTTTAACAACTTAAAAAAAAATTTATTCTGCATACAGTACTGATTCTGTCAGCAAGAAAATGATTTAATACCACCACAAAGACTTGCACAATTCTATGTGGGTTACATCTAAATGAGTCCAGTGTTGGCATGGAAATGATGCCTCCCTGTTTTTGCTTAAGCCATTATTTATAAGACCCCTTCCTGTCATCGTTAAAAGGTCACTGGTGGAACATCTACTTATGCATGCCATTGCTATTTGATCTGTTGGCAACAACATCCTGTAGAGTCCTTCCAAGCAGTGACCGCAGGCATAATATTGAACATTGCAGCCACTAGATCCATATAGCACCTCACCATAGAGACTCAGTACCCTTCTTCAGACACCATATCTAGGAAGAATATAATGTCTATAGATAGGGAACAGACTCCAGCCCCACTGGGAACTTTGCTGTCCTGGCTCCCATGTGAGGGGACAAATCCAGGATGGACGAGGTATACCGGGCCAAATGCTCCCCCATGCAGGAGCATGAAGAAGTGGGACCTTCCCTGACTCAGACTCCAGGCTGCACTCCAGTGCAAAGCCTTCAGTGCAGAAACAGTCTTGGGTTGCTAAAACAAGAGCAATCTTCCAAATCACAGGGATGGAGACTATGTACACATAGTTTAGATGCCTGGACATTACATACAAATTTTGATTATTATGCATATTATGTTCCTGTTCACCTTCCATGCATGCTATATTATTATTATTATTATTATTATTATTATTATTATTATTATTATTATTATTATTATTATTATTATTATTATTATTATTATTATTATTATTATTATTATTATTTCTTCCCTGCAGCAAACCATCTCATGGTGGGTTACATAAGATTAAAAAAAACACATAAAATTAAAAACATTAACAACCCCCCCCATTATATTCAAGACCCAGAGGCAAAAAAAGTAACAAAATACCTACCTCTACCTCCATTTGCCAGCCATCCCACACTGGTGTCTCAGGGTGAGTCCAGAGGTGCCATGGATCATCTTATTTGATGTATAATTTGGAGGGGCCCCTTAGATCTTCCGTACCCTGGCCCCAACCAAAGACCTGGTAGAAGATCTCCATCATATAGGCCCTGAAGAACTGAGACAGCCCTTAGCTCTTCTGGGACCTCATTCCATTCTTCCCAGAATTTTCATCTGAGTAAGCTAGAATTCACCCCCCTGCATTCTACCAGAAGTAGAAATATTTGAGGTGGATGCAGACACAGAGCAGCTGCGGATCTTGTCCCAAGTCCCTGTCTCATGATACACAGATCAACAACCTGCACAATAATTATATTGGCATGCTGGACAGCAATGATGACTGACAGCTGGCACCAGGAAACCATATCCAAGAGTGCCTCCCAGGTAGTTCATGCAACAATGTTCTCTTCTGCAAAAGCAAACTGAGGCTGTCACAGGGACAGCCTGCTGCTTCTTCCTTTGTCCTGAAAACACAACCAGTTAAAGTGAATAATATCTGTTACACCAAGTAAGAATGAATCAATGAAAGGTTTATAGAATTATTTGTTAATAATGCAATAAAACTCCCAATAACAATTCAACCCAGTGCAACAATTTAAAAAAATGTAAAACCAAGAATGAAACTTTAAAAAAATCCCAAAGTCAAAGAAATGTAACAGGCCTTCTAAATGTAAGTCTCCTAACTGAGAGAATTTCCATTGGAAAGATGCTGTGCAAAATGAGTCCTAGAACTAGAAGGGTGATCAAATCACCCCAAATCCAATGCTAGAGCATTTGTGTCCTATGTAAATTTCCCCTGATGATCAAACAAGATCCTGCCTGTAATTTTTACTCTATTAGGTTGCTTCCACACCAGGGTAGTTTTATGTAGTGGCAGGGTTACTGATGACAAACCAACAGAATTATATTCTTGCAACAGAGGTTTTGGACAACAGAGAAAAATCTGTTTTCCCCATATTTTTAGCTGTGATTCCCTTTTCCCATGTGATACGTTTTGTTCTTATGTGATCATCAGCATTCTCGGTCCATCCTGTTTTATTTTGTGTTATATTTTGGGATGCATAGGAATAGCACAATGCAACAACATTTTTTTTTAAATGGCTCCATGTATTTGCATAGATCTCCCTTTCTTCATTGAAGGCAGGCTGAGGTATGAGTGATTCTCTTCTGTTATGCTAATTACTGCAATTGCTGCAGTTGCTAGATAGCACTGCAGAGAAGGCCTGCAATTGCGCTATTTCCAAGTCCTTTTTTCTTTTTAAAAAATTGAAAGGATTTGCTAAAGACATTTTTGATAGTAGCAAATTACTCCCCCCCCAAAAAAAAAAGTAGGTCATACCATATGGGGAAGAAATTCCCACAGATTTCCTAGATCCTCTCAGAGTGCTATATAGGGTTGGAACTAGGGCACTCTCCTGCTGAAACAGCACTGCAACATTGCTCTGATATGGCATCCTCCCTCCACCATTTTATGTAGTTTTACTCATGCCAGCAACACCAGGCGGGGGGGGGGGATATTCACCAACAACTACAGGGGCAATTCACCAACACCTCTTCACCAACAAAATGAAGGGCAAGGAAGGGAACTAAGAGGGAGTCCCTTCATTCAGGCACAGGGCCTACTTTCCCATTCAGACTCCACAAAGGACTGCTCATGCCAGCACTGTCCTGCCAAGGAAATGTTTTTAATAGATTTAAATTAAAGCAAAATTTGGCTATAAGGATAAAATATTCTGGTTTGAGCATGAATGCAGGACGATGTCATGTGGAAACGGAGGGGAAAACACAAACTTGTACCAATCAGGTAGCTGAAATGAGGAGACTCCTCTGTGTGAAGACAGCCCTCTTCCATGTGACAGCCATTCACGTATTTGTAGAGTGTGTTTTAATAGGGTGTCAAGACTATGAGTTGGGAGATCTAGATTCAAACCCCTACTTTGGACTGAAGCTCATAGGGTGAGGTTGGGCCAATCACACACTCCGTGTCTAACATATCCCACTGGATTTTTGTGAAGAAAAAACTGATAGGCTGTTCTGTACACTTGGAAGAAAGGATGAGATTAAAATGAAATGGAGAAAGAGTTTAATTCTCTTCTTCAGGCTAAACAAAACTAGGTCCTGCAGCTTTTTCAGACCCTCTACCCATCTTTGTGGCCTTTCTCCAATTGCAATTTGTCTGTGGCCCTATAGAACTGGACATGATACTCCCAATGAGGTCTGACTCATGTAAAATGACTCTATTCATTTTTGTCACTTGGATACTATGCTACTATTAATGCAGCCTCAAGTAATATTAGCCTTTTTTGTAGCCATATCACACTGCCAACACATGTCCTACTTATGATGCAATACAATCCTGCAGTTCTTTTATATGTGCTACTCCCAATCTTCAATCCTGTGCCCGTGCATTTGATTCTATTTGCCTAAATTATGATGAATTGCATTTTATTATTATTAGTAGTAGTATTTTTCCATTTCTATATCACCCTCCCAAACCCAGCATTATCACACATTATAAGACATCCAATGAACAAAGTAATTGGACAGGATTACAGAATTAGTTGACAATATATTTATTTGTTTGTTTATATATCAATCACATTTATATACTGCCCTCCACGAAGGCTCAGGGCAGTATACACGGAATGGGAACAGTAATGGTACAGAGAAGTCATAAACCATTAAACATGGAACAATAATGGAAATGGAACAATGGAACAGTAATGGAAGACAATAAATTCATAACTGGAACTTGTTGGTGGGCCTGTGAATGGTCGGTACAAGTATTAGCTTCAGCTTCATAAGAGGGGCTGCTCGGGGGCTCAGTGGAAGAAGATAGAGCTGGAGGACCTCAACCAATGTAGAATACAAATTTCCAAGCAGGATATAATAAAAATACAAAGTTAGAAGACAATTGAGTAAAAAGATTATATCTAGATTAATCATTGTAGAAGGTTCATTGCAGTGAACGACAATCCTGTTCCATTATAAAGGACTATTCCTTTCTAGTTCAGTTCTATAACTATGTCCTCCTGAACATTTCTGTTTTGCTTGTTCTAAAGAATGACATGTGTTTTATCCTTGCTGACCCCCTCAGGCAGCCTGTTCCAGAAGGTGAGAGTCAAACACAGATATGTGGGCCCCAGATTCTTAAGAGATGATTACCAGTAACTTGAATTGATCCTAATAACTAATTTGTAACCAATGGAGTGATTGAAGAATGGGTATTTACATGCATATTGTCTCATACTGTGTTAGTTACCTGGGTGTAAACTGCACGGAGCTTTTATTCCAATCCCAGGTCGATTCAGTCTCTGCCCTCTACACAGAATGTGATTCCCATTTGGACTTGGGGCGATTTAAATTTTCCTTCTGCAGCAAGAAGGACTGATCCGGAGTGACCATACCTTTATTGTGCGATATCTTCGAGTGCTTTTAATCCTCAATATCCGGATTGGGAAAGAAAGCTCTGTGGTAGAGAACTTCTGATAGGCTACACCTGGTCATGTGACATGCTTGCCTTAAAGGAGAAGCCCCTAATTTCTCTCAATTTATGTCGGTCCTGGATTTTTCCTCCCTCGTCTGCCTTTTTCGATCCTCTCCCTCACCTCTCCAAGAAAAGAAAGAGTCTCCCTGCTTGGCTTCTCTCCCCCCATCCTTCAAGAAAAGAAAGAAAGAGGCTTGGCTCCCCCCCCCCCTTCTGAACTACCTTAACCACGTGCAGAAGACTTTCCTCTTTCAATGGGGAGGGGGGGGAGAGGAAGATCCGAGTTCAAAGCGATCTGAATTCAACAGGATTGACAATGGAATAAAGTAAGTAAGAGCAGACTCTGCCCTTGAGTCTCAATGAGAAAGGCAGACTGTAATTGATGTAAATAAACTGATGACTATTCTACCTAAAGCCTGATAGTAACTGAGTGCAATGCTCTGTACAAAATGCAGTTTCCAAGTTGTATTTAAGGGCACACCCATGCAAAGTACATAGACCTGAGGTAAATATATGACCATATGGTCCAGAAGCTTGACCAAAAACTGCCCGTATCCAATGAGTACCTGCTACTTTCCGGTGGGGTCTGAGAAGGCGTGGTGGACCTGGATCTGGACGAGCTGAACATCTATGCTCAGGGGACCGACTACGACATGGACTTCACCCTCCTGGTGCCGGCTCTGAAGCTCCATGACCAGAACCAGCCTGAGGTAAATATATGACCATATCAGTGGAGTCAGCATAGGGGGCCATTATCCAAGCTAAATGAAGATGAAAGCATTACCTTCTCTAGAGGTAATGCTAAACCCAGTACAGACCCTAGCTGTTTCACTGAGTCAGCAAGTCAGTTCAACCCCATAAAAAGCAGGAAGCACAGTGTCCTTCAAGATGTTACCTTTTCCAACCAGCATTACCTTTAGCTTGTCAGAATTCAGTTTCAGCTTTCTCACCCACAGCCATGTAACCACAGCATTAAGCCCTGGTTCAGTACTTCTACAGCATCTTCAGGAAGTTTGGATTAAAAGAGAGAGCTGTTGTTATCAGCATATTGATGATCACTGACTCCAAATCACAAATGATTTATCCTGGGAACTTCACATAAATAATGAATAGAATGTGTGATAAGACTGAACCTTTTGGAACTCCACAAATCTCTCACAACAGTATTTGATGAAAGGAACTTTGACTTTTGAAAGCTTAGGCACTGAAGATCTTGTTGATCTATAAGGTGCTACTGGACTGGAATTTAAGTCTCCTGCTGCAAACCAGTGTGGCTAGCCTCCTGAAACTTGTCTCCTACAGCAGACAGAGTCTTGTCCATAAGAAAAAGTTTAAATCAATTTTAATTCTGCCTCCAAATAACTCAACAAGATGTTTATGATATATTAGGGGCAAAGCACATTGTATCCAGGAATACAACTGATGCTAGAGCTTGGTGGTGGGAAGAGGAAGGGGAGGAGTTGTCCAGCCTGTAAGGGCATGAGGTTGAATGTGTGTGTTGTGTGGGAGGTTGTGGTGGCATGGTGGCAAATGAGGGCATGGATGTGGAGATATGGGTGTCACAAACTTGTGGTTTGGAATGTACATTGAGTATGGGAGAGGACTGACCTTTGGGAACTGTGGCACAGTAGTTACAGATGAGTTTTCCAGAGCCATGTCTTCAGATATGTGAAGGGAAAATCAGACTGGAGACTCTTCTTAGGGGGAGATTACATGGCAACCAATTCCTCCCAGTTCTGTATCATTTCCCTTCTTGTGTAAAGTAAGCCACAGACACAGAAATGTCTCCCTGCCCTAATACACATGGGGTAGTCACAGTACACAGCTGTCCACCCTGCTCCTTCTGTCTCCATTTTTTCACTGTTGATAAAATGTTATGTGGCCACATGCTTCTTTCATGGTTGCTCCTTAGAAGAAGAACTAGATTTTTGTACCCTGTTGTTTACTACCCAAAGGAGTTTGAAAGTGGTTTACAAACACCTTTTCCCTTCGTCTCCCCACGACAGGCAACCTGTGAGGGATGTGGGGCTGTGAGGGGTCTGAGAGAACTGGGAATGGGCCTCAGTGACCCAGCAGGCCTCAGGTGTCTCAAAGCAGTTTCTAATCATCTTCCCTTCCTCTCCCCATAGCAGACTCCCCATGAGGGAGATGGGGTAGAGTGCCTCACATGGAAGCTGGTATCCCTAAGAGGAAGTCTCTCTGTGCACAGCCGTCTTGACAGTAAGATTTTTTATACTGGTTTTTCATTTCCCAGGCCAAGGTTGAAGAAAGTCATTACAGTTCCCATGTCTCTTCAGCCATTTACCTGTTCACTATTTATAGTTTCAGGCTGTAAATATTCTTTATTCAGATCTTTCTGCACTTTCCAGACTCACAGGACTGATGCTGGTCTGTCTGTCTGCGGCCCAAAATACAAACAGTTGCTGGTAAGGGCTGGCCATAGCCCATAGCCCAGGATGGACACACCTGCACCACTCACTCCCAACTGCAGCCTGCAAGCCACTACCATAGTATCTAGAGTATAATGATCAGCTACGCAGGCAAAAATGGCTCCTTTGAAGGCTGGACTCTGAGCCATTGTACAATTTTGAATTCCCATCTCCAAACCTCCAGGAATATTTCCAGCCCAGGGATAGCCAACCTCCAGGTGGGGCCTGAAGAGTTCCTGGAATTATAGCTCATCTGCAGAGTATAAATATCAACTCCCCAGGCAGAAAGGGCTACTTTGGACAGGGTTGTGGTGGAGAAGAAACATTTAAGGCCTCCCATACAAGTTGTTGTTGAATTGAAAGACTTGAGGCCCAGTGCACAGGATTGTTGTGCAGATGAAACAGGAGACAAAAGAAACTCCACAACAGCATCCAATTTTGTCTGCAGAATAATGCTGTGCAGTAGGCCTCATATCTGCAGAGAATTGCGAAGAAGAAATACACATGGCTTGTCTGTGTCTAACCCCTGTGTCCTCCCTGTTAGCCAACTGTTTGGCAGAAGGGGAAAGTTCCCCACCCTCAAAAGGAATGCTCTCAGGCTTCCCTGTGTTGCTCTTGGAAACGCCTCCCTCCCCTCAGTCAGGGGCTGTCAGAGGCTCCTTCCCAGCAGGCCTGAAGGGAGGGGGGAAGGAGCCACCTCACCAGCCTCCTACCAGCTCTGTCAGTGTTCTGAGGCAAGTTACAGTTGGACATGACAGTTAGGACAGCCTTGGGGCGAAAAGGGATGGTGCAGCCTATCCAAGCCTCTGTTCTCACCCCCCTTGGCAGCCCTACTGACCTCCTCTCCCTGCAGTGGTCAGGAGCAGACTGGCAGTGATGTCTCCAGATTGCCCCTGGGTGGGCGGGCCCTGTCAGGACATTGGGCCAAAGTCCTGAGTGGGCATGACCTGTCTGAGGCAGGGCCCAAAGTGCATCCCAATTGGGCCCTGCCTCTGACAGGCCACGCCCACTCTCTGCCCACTTAGCCCTTAGTGTTTTATTAATAACAGCTCCCGCTGTTACAGATGGTACAAATGTTGCCGATAAATCCAATCCATCATTTGTATTCAAAAAGAGAATCAATTAAAGTCACCAGCCCAGGGTCTCAATCCCACAGCTTGGCTGAAACCAGAGTGAAAATGTTCTACAGAAGATAAGTTATCCAGAAAGTTCAGGTATTGTTCTGCCACCACTTTTCTATCATTTTTTCAAAGATGGGCAAATAAGAGACCAGCAGCTACCCCAGTATTCAGATACAGGTTTTTCACATCACCTATTACATGGTCCTTTTCAAAAATACAGATACTGGAGGTTGAACTCGAGACCTACTACATGCCAAACAATGCTCTACCATAGAGTCATGCCCTCCACTCAAATTGATACATGATCAATAAATGGCCATCTGTATATTTACCTCAAATTCCTGCGTTTTTTCAAAATAAAAATCTCAAATAAAATGGGAGAAAGCCAGGTAAGTATGTGAACTTTGTTATCCTCCAATGAGCAACCATTAAGAATAGAATCGCGTGAGATTTTTTTTGTTCTAATCATTGGCAAGAGACACAGGTGTTCTACAACTGAAATGAATGAACTGCATGTGTGTTGTGGCAGGTGCCACAGATTGTAGAATAGCTTCCCAGCATGCTGTTGCATGAGGTGTGTTTCACTGACTTTAACAATTTTACTTTAAACCTCATAAACACATGTTTGTTTTCTAGGACGATGAGGTGCCATTTAGATATTGAAGGCTCAATTAAGTAAGTTTCTGTTCCTTTGCAATTGATGTAAATCAGGCCATTAGAGACGCAGCAAAAATAAGGGAGCAGAATTGACTCTAACAGTTTAGTGGCTGCTAATTGAGATGAAACTAAGAGCGACATATTGAATTTAGCATTCTCAATGTAGACAGCTTAGTCCCCCTTTTTATTGCAGGAATTTATGAGCTGTGCAATGATAGCACCAGTGAAAACATGACAGTGTAACAGCATGATGCACTGTAGTACTTGATTTTTTTATTACTGAACAATTGGGAGAGATGGGAGGAGATGGAACATCGCTTCATGTGCTTTCCACAGACTCTTTAGTGACCTTGTAGTTCCCAAGTCACTCTTACAGGGATGCCCTGATGTAAATGTGAAGCTTTTAGAACTTATTTGGGATGGGGCCCTTGAGAATATTTGATGTCTTTTAATTTGCCGAGCTTCTGTTTTTGGCAGCAGCTTGGCACTTCGTTTTTCTACGCTGGCTGAAAACTCAGAGAATATCTAAGATGAAGTTCTCCAACTTAATGTTTCAGTTTAATTTATAAAAGTTATACTTATTTTTCCATCCAAAACAGTAAACATGTTAGAATGTTTTCTCACACTCCTTCCCTTCAAGGTAAAAATTCAAATCCTCACTGAGGAAGCACATTAGACTTAAATGAATAACAACTGAGTTCAAATTTCTCATCTCTGTTTTTTGGTCCAGGTTCAGTTTGTGCGTATCACACCTTTGATTCTTTACTATTATGCCACTTTCTATTAACTATTTGCTTATAAAATATATAAATATCTATAAATATCTTCAATATTGCTATGTTTCAATAAATCAGAATTATAATTATATTTAATGTACAAAACTTGTTACACTGTGTATAGAAGCCATATTCCAACTGCACATGATGCAAATGAACCTACAACACAAAAATGGGGAATCAAAACTATTGGTTAATAATTTATTTATGTGTTTATTCATTATTTATTATTTAGATTTCTATGATTGCCCTCCTGGCAAGCCAGCTCAAGATGGTTAACAACATAATGATTAAAACATAATAATTAAAATAACAATGGAACAGAATAACACATTAATTAAAACAATAAAATGCAATTAAAATACCTCTCTCAATTCCATGACTGCTTCCATGTCTGAAGAAAATGCCTGTGAAAATACCCCATTTATTCCAGGGGAGCCCGTCTCAGGACAGGGCCAACTTGAATAATGTTACTCATTACTGACCCCAACCAAGAGCCTTGCAAAATTGCTCTGTCTTGCAGGCCCTTCAAAACTGAGCTAACTCTTAAAGGGCCCACAGGTCTTCCAGGAGCACATTCCACCAGGTAGGGGCCTGGACTGAAAAGGTCTTTGCCTTGGTTGAGGCTAAATGTACCTCGAGGGCCAGGAATCATCAGCCTGTTTGAACTGGCTGAGTACAATGCCTTTCAGAGGGTATAGTCAGTCAGGCAATCCCTTAGGCATGTAGGGCCCAGGCTGCAAATGACCTTAAAAGTTAAAAGCTAAAGCCCAAACTTTACTAGATCTAGAATACAACTGGAAACCAATGCAACTGCTTGAAGACAGGCCTGATATGGGCTCCCCATGATATTCTTATGAGAACCCATGCAGCTGCATTTTGGACCAGTTGCAGTTACCAGATCCCGGCCCATATAGAGTGAGTTGCAGTAATCCAGCCTAGAGGTAAACATCACATGGATCACTATCGCTAGGTGTTTCAGGGACAAGTAGGGTGCTAGTAGCTTTGCTTGGCATAGGTGGTAAAACATCAACTGTGCTACCCTAGTGATGTGCGCTGCTATAGACAAGGAGGCATCGAAGATCATGCCCAGATTCCTAGCAGACTGTACAGCCATAAGCCGCACCCTATCTGGGATGGGAAAGCACTTCCTTGTGTGGCCCTTTCCTGCCCAGCCATGGGATCTCTGGTTTTGAGGTGTTGAGTTTCAGATGACTCTGCTTGAGCCAGACTGTCACTGCTCCCAAACAACTGGCAAAGGTCTTAAGGGTCAGCTGTCCATCAGGATGTAGAGTTGGGTATCATCAGCATATTGGTGGCACCCAAATCCAAACCCACATTCTAGCTGAGTAAAAAGGCACATGAAGACGAAGCAGAAGAAGAGTTGGTTCTTATATGCCGATTTTCTCTCCCAAAGGAGGCTCAAAGCGGCTTACAGTTGCCTTCCCTTTCCTCTCCCCACAACAGACACCCTGTGAGGTGGCTGAGCCTGAGAGAGCGCTGATATCACTGCCCGGTCAGAACAGTTTTATCAGTGCCTTGGCGAGCCCAAGGTCACCCAGCTGGGTGCATGTGGGGGAGTGCAGAATTGATCCTGGCATGCCGCACTTCTAACCAGTACACCAAACTGGCTCTCATGAAGATGTTGTATAATGTGAGAGACAGAACTGCAACCTGTGGCACCCCAACTGTACCCTGTGGGAGATGGTAGCAGTGGGACTGTCTCCCATGATGACTCTGTTTACAGCCCTGGAAAAAGGAGATCAACCACTGAAGGGCTGTCTCCCAGATTCCAGAACCACCAGGGCAGTGAGCAAGAAGCCTGACCAAATGCTGCTGTGAGGTGAGGTAACATGAGCAGTGCTGATCCACGACAGCTACCAAACTGGTTCTGGAGGTCATTCATTAGGGAGGCCATGGCCAGGCTGGAAGCCAGACTGGTAAGGACTGAAGAAAAAATTGGGATCAAGGACTAAATTGGGAAACAGAATTAGGACTTCTAATGTTTCTAATTTCTACAACATTCCTCAGATATTTCAATTAAGTTACCTCCAGTTTGGTTGTAAAAAAAACTTTATTGGATATCTGCATATGCACAAAACTAACTGAAGATAATTTCAGAGGGTACCCATGTTGGTTTGCAGGAAACATCTAGATGTAAGTTTGGTAGAATTTTAGAGACCAAGATTTGGGAGGGTATAAACCAGTGTCTGATGGAGGGAGTTTTGACCCTGGTAAGCTTCTACCGCCACCCCCCAAATCTTAGTCAAGGATTATGCACACTAGATCTTGAGAAGGGATGTTGGAATCTGCAAGATCTGTAATATGCATGATTCACATGAGATGTGTATTTAATATAGTTAGCTTAGGAACTTCCTGATATTTTTCAAATAAGCTGTTTGTTTGTTAGGGGGTTTTTTGTACCTAACATTTTAATACTCAAAGGAGTCTCAAAGCAGCTTACAATTGCCTGCCCTTCCTCTCTCCATAACAGACATCTTGTGAGGCAAGTGAGGCTGACAGAGCTCTGTTACGGGCCCAAGGTCACCCAGCTGGTTGCAGGTGGAGGAGTAGGGGATCAAACCCAGTTCTCCAAATTAGAGGCTGCCACTCTTGAACACTACACCATGCTGGCTCTCCTCCATCACTTGGTTGGCTCACTTGGAGTCTTCAAGCACTTCCTCTCTGCTTGCATCTAGAACAGAACAGAATGAATGAACAAAACAGACAGCTCTACTGTTAGGACTAGTTCTTTCTCTTATTTTGCTACATAAATTTTGCTTCTCTTCTTAATAAACTAATTTATTCCTGTAAGTATTCAAGTGCTGTGCCCCTCTTTGCAGATTTAGACTCTGCCAACATTGATTTCTATCCTCCTTGTTGCCATGCAAAGATGTGACCATTAAGGAAAAGCATTAATGCCGTATATTTAACTTGCATCATTGTTAATGATGTTATCTTAAGCTGTACTTACTTCAGAGGCTGATTAAGTGCTGACAGGAATTGTAGCATACACCATTGCAGAAATTCTTCTAGGGTGATAACCAGCACCTTCTATTAAGACGAATATTATTAATACTCCTTAATTAACTCTAATTCATGGTCCTCTTAGGTGAAAAGTCTGACTTTTTTTTACAAATTATTACCAGCAAGGTACATTTCAGTGCCCTTTATCAATCTCTTTTTAAAATATAGTACATTAATGAGAAGAAGGTTATTTTACATATTCTGGATATGCAGAACATATTAAGTTCAGGAATGGCCCAGCTTTTTAATAACTTTTAAATAACAGCATTGCCCTGTTCCCATACCTATTCAACTATGCTACTTTCAAAAGCAAGAAAAATATATGTTCAATTTAGATTAGCTACATTATTCTATGAGAATAAAGTCCAGTTTGATTTCCACGTAGCAGTTACTATTGCTGAAAAGCTGCTCATACAAGCAAATGAAGAACCAATAACCTTTGCTCAAGTAAAAGTGCTTCCAATGGAAGGAAGGAAGGAAGGAAGGAAGGAAGGAAGGAAGGAAGGAAGGAAGGAAGGAAAAGGAAGGAAGGAACAATTCATCTCTGGAGAAAGCTTGATCTAGGTGGGTCTGTGCTGCTGTTCCTACTAGATATAACAGCAATGTTCAACACTGTTGGCCACAGGCTACTTGCCCAGTGCCCAGCCAACATGGGAATACAGAGTGCTACCTTGAAATGGCTGCAGTCCTTTCTCCAGGTACAGGGACAGAAGACAGCATTAGGGGAAAGTGCCTCCCAGTGGCATGCCCTGGTATGCAATTCTCTCCCTGATCTTGTTTAACATCTACATGCACCACCTCACCCAGCTGTTCATAGAATCATAGAATCATAGAATCATAGAATCATAGAATCATAGAATCATAGAATCATAGAATCATAGAATCATAGAATCATAGAGTTGGAAGGGGCTATACAGGCCATCTAGTCCAACCCCCTGCTCAACGCAGGATCAGCCCAAAGCATTCTAAAGCATCCAAGAAAAGCATCATGTTCTCAACAGGTCCATTTTTTAAAGGTACCACAAAGTCCCCTATCTGGAATATTTAAGACTTAGCAGAGACCCCCTTCTCTTCCATCACATTAGGTCCTCTACAAAATCTGAACTGCGAACACCTAATATTTGATAGGGCAGGAGAAATGAGTCAGCTATTCCAATCACATCTTTAGCACAATTATACAAGAACAAAGGACTCCGACACTAAACAGCCAAATAGCTTGGATGCAATTTGCTACCCATCACATCCACCCATCTGCAAAAAAATGCTTTTAAGGCAGACAATCTGTATCCCTATTTTGTTTTGTTTTTAAGGCTGAAAAAACAGAGAAAAACTAGTTTCAATGGAAACTTGTGTTAAGATATTAAAAGATATTAGGGTTTAAAACTATGGAATCCAACTCCAGAGCTTGCCAGAGTGACCAGCTAGGTTCTCCCAATATAGGTACAAGCAGCAGTTTCCTTGTTTAGTCCCTGCCAGTCAGAAACACATACAAAAAAAATGACATCTATAGAGTAAGTCCTTTTCACCTTTAGATGCCCACATCTTACCTAAGAACTGGCTGACTGACTGCCCTTCCTGTAGCACGCTTTGCTACTTGAAGCCCCTGAATAGAGTGGGGTTGACTTGCAAAGGTTTTTCCTCTGGCTGCATGTGCTCTCGCAGTTTAGATGCTCCTGCGTGGATGGCTTTCCCAGTATATTCAGCTCCTTTGCCCAGACCCCAGCTCACCCAGGAGGCTCCTATGAGACACCGAAGAATGAATGAACTCAAGTGATGCAGCAGCAAAGTCAAGAAATTGTTCCCTGAAAAACATTTGATCAGACACACTGATCTTTGGGGGGGGGGCATACTTTGTCTTTCTTCCCTTTCCTTTCAGTGAAACATAATTCCCTTTCCTGCAAGCAGATCTGGGAAAGTCATGACAAGAAACCTTCCCTTGCTTTCAGGAGTAGAGTTATAGCTTTTCCTCCCACTGAAAGGCATCCTCCTTCTTCCAGCTGGTGCCACCCATGAACAAGGCACTGCCGCCTCCCCTAGAACAGTGGTCCCCAACCCCCGGTCTGGAGACTGGTACCGGTCCGTAGATCAGTCGGTACTGGGCTGCGGCTCTTCCTCGTCCTCCCCCCCCAGCTGCTGACTTGCCACTCTGCTGCTGGCTCACCTTTGGTGCTCTCCAGTGGCCGCCTTGGCTGGGGATCCCCCTCGGTGTGGCACTGCACAGCTGCTACTGGCAGCGCCCCCCAGCAGGTGGTGGGAAGTCAGGGGCACCAGTGGGGAAGCAAGTGGAGCAGGGGCTCAGGCGGCGGCAACATCCCTCGGCAAAAGACTACCCCGCCCCCGCCCCCCAGGCCTTAGTAAACTTTTCGCGCGTTAACCAGACCCCGGTGATAAAAACCACCTTAGTATTTTGTTTGTTGCATTTGGTAGTAAATATAAAATGTATTTTATGAATGGGCGGTTCAGCACTATACTTGGTGATTGCCTATTTCTTATTTCTGACACTTGTTTACTTGCACTGAATATCACCCAGCTTGTTGAGCTGTTTAGAAAGAGAGTGGAAACCATTCCTGAGTGGCTTGCTGTTGCCTCTGGGAACAATGGAGTGTTCTGTGTTATTCTTTTTGGTCAATGTGACTTAGGGTAGGAAGACAGTGGGGGGAAATGTGAATTTTAAAAATTAATTGACATATTAAATGCAACATCATTCTTTTTACGTTGTACTCTCCACGTCTTCCAGAAGTTCATGAGAAATTGTAGTGTTATTGAAGATAGATACTCAACTCGGCAGGAAGCAAAGGGCAACTCAAAATTTAACAGCCTAGGGCTCCATCCAGAAGGTATACTACCTTGCCTAATGCCCAAAGGGTGGCAAATAATTATGTAGCATCTCTAGAAGGCACCTCCATACATGCATTTGTTTGTGTGCATCTGGCCAGAGGATTTTTGAGGTTCTCATGATGGCATATATGGTTGCCTGCAGGGACATGCAGCTGAAGTCATTTTCAGCCATGTGATCTCATGATCCGGGGAAGAGGGAATTCCACCTGGTCAGGCCCCACAAGCTTAGAATCCATCTACACATTACGTAAGCTGCTGTGGTGGTTCTGGCCTCTGACTATAGACTACTGCAACTTGCTCTATACAGGTTTACCCTTGAAACTGATCTAGAAGCTTCAGCTGGTTCAATACAGCTGGCTCAATACAGTTGCCTGGGTCATCACAGGAACTCAGTGGAAAGCACATATTCAACCAGTGCTCTCTCAGTTGCACTGGCTCCACCTTCAAAGCCTAATCAATCTGGGACTTTCATACCTGTGGGACTACCTTCTCCACTATGCCCCTCCAAGAAGTTTAGGATTAAGCACCTCGAATTTGCACAAGATCCCTGGCCCCAGAGAAACTACATTGGCTTCAACCAGAACCAGAGTTTTTTCAGCCCTGGCCCTGGCCTGGAGGAAGGTCAAGGGACATTATACAATTCCACAGGGGCTGTGAAACAGAGCTGTTCCACCAGGCCTTTTGTTGAGACAGAAAACTGACTTTGACAAATGTCAAAATATATGAAAGCATTTAACAACTCTAGATTATAATTGAAATATCTGCAATTTGAACATTAAAAATTCACTTTATGTTCCTCTCTCATCCATCAAAGAGAAGGTTGTGACATTGGTACAGCTTTCAACTTAAATTAACTGGACTTATCTTACGTGATTTTAATGTATTTATATGTTTGTATCTCACAGAAATTTGTGAGCCTCGCTGAGCCTTTGGGGAAGGGTGGCATATAAATCTGAAAATCAGTTAATCAATCAATTGCAAGGATTCAATTCTTGTATCATCTTATGTGACGACATCAAGGTTTCTACCTTCTGTTTCATGCACTCACCCAAGTAGGAAGAAAGGGAGAAAGGCAACCTTGCACTTGAACTGTGTCTGTGGCTCAGTGGTATAACATCTGAGTTGCATTCAGGTCACAAGTTCAATCGCCAGCATTTCCACTGAAAAACATTGGTTAGGAGGTGTAGTGAAAGGCTTTAACCTGAGACCCCGGACAGCAACTGTCAGTCAGATCAGACAACACTGACCTTCACAGATACATAGTCTTATCTGAAGTTGGTTTTTATACCCCATTTTTCACTACCTAAAGGAGTCTCAAAGCAGCTTACAATTCCTCTCCCCACAACACACAACCTGGGGCTGAGAGAGTCCAGAGAGAACTGGAAGTGGCCCAAGGTGGCTGCATGTAGAAGAGGAGTGGGAAAGCAAACCACGTTCTCCAGATTAGAGGCCTCTGTTCTTTAACCACTGCATGAAGCAGGTATGTACACAGCTTCACATGAACACTATAAAGCAGCATTTCTTCCATGAAGAAGGAGTATAAACAGTGACAGCCTACAAATGCCACTTGTGTGGCTGCTATAAGAAACCATGAAATGTTTTTGGAAACTAGGATCCCAAGCTCAGCAGAGATCACCCATGTTACATCAGAAGGGGTGGGGGCTCCGGCCACAGGGACCCTTCCCTGCATCTTCCAACATGACCACCCACACATTCCAATGGGACCCCCTCTGGGAAGCGGCCTCGCTCTCCTCGCAGGCATTGCTGCACTGACGATCGCAAGGAGTGGTCCCAGAGTGGCCGCTTGCAAGAGGCGGCAAGTGACAGTCCGGAGGCAAAGAAAGGTGGGGGAGGGGGGATGGCCAGAGCAGGTCTAGGTGGAAGGAGCCAGTAGCCTCTGTGCCCCAAGTCTGACATCCATGGAAAACAGTGGAGGGAGGCGGGGAAGGAGCCCCCATGAGAGGAGGAGAAGGAGCCCCCAGCTTCCTGGGCCCCACACTACCCTCCTCCCTCCACAGCTCACTTGCTAGCTAGCTCTGTTCCTGTCCAGCACCATAGCCAGCAACAGTGGTGGTGACAGCCAATACCAGCAAAGGAGGAAAAGTGCGGAGACCTGACAGGACAGATCACATGAGCACCATGGCTGTTTAGGCTGCACTAGATCTTGAGTGTGCATTTGTTTGTGTGTGAGAGGGTAGTTTTGCTGGGAAGGCATTTTTTGTCTATGTGTCCAGTCCCTCCCAGAGACCCACTTGGGAGGCCAGACTTGGAAGAAGCCCTTCCCAAGCCCTGTCAGACCACACACATGCCCGGGCTGGAGTAGACTGAGCCGCAAACTCACCCAGGTCATGGCAGCTGCTATGGCTGTATCCCCAGCTGCCGATGTGGTGGGGGGTTGTAGTGCCCTCTTGGCCTCTGCCACCGAACTGAGGAAATGCGGCAAGCTGGTATGGGGCAGCACAGAACCAAGCCAGTGGTTGCTGAGCCAAGCTGGCACAGTGGGGCCTCATCCAGGACCACTGCCCTCACCACTGCTCTGGACAGGAATAGCAGCTCATCATCGGCTGTGACAAGAACACACAATGCACCTACTTGGTAGCAATGATGAGGCACAGCCAGCTACTGCACCTGGCATCCTGGCTTTGGCCCCCAACATCCACTGGCCTATGCATGCCAGGGAATGCCAGTGCATTCCGCAGCCACAATGAATACTGGAGGGTAGAGCCACTTTGAGCCTCTCAGGGAACTCCCCCAAAGAGAGGGAGAGCTTAACAATATCCCTCAGGGGATCACCTATCCATCGATTGCTCGACTTGAGCAACTATGATGGACAGGGATCAAGGGAACAAATGGTCACCCTCACTGACCTCAGTAATTCATTCACTTCAGATATAGAGAGCCACCTGAAGCCATCAAACCTAGACCCCCACAACAGCCTGTGGAGATAAAATGGAGGACTGAAGAATCAAGTTGTAGATTTGTTTGGATTCCCACTGGTGAGGAAAGTGGCGTATAAACAAATATAATTTATTTCACAGGGTTGTTGTAAAGATAAAATAGAGATGCGGAGAAAGCAGATCTAACCCTCACGAAGGAAGAGAGAAAATGGCCTACAATTTTTCCAGTATTTTTTTAAATCTAGATCTGTGGAAGACTAGGCTTTATTAGACCTAAATATTAAGAGATATCTTCAGAGCAGCTTGAGGCATCATATATTACACAGGCTGCCTATTAAAAACATTTCAATTGTATTTTATTGTAATTAAAGAGCTGGATTTACCCGGGAGAAGCAGAAGATAGTGTGCTTTTCAAAGAATATTTACATGGCAGCTATTTTAAAAACCTACTCGTTTGGACTCAGAGTCGATGATTTGCAATACAGATTCTAAGCACAAGATTCTGAAGTAAATAATCCCCATTAGGGATGGGCATGAAGTGCATTTTTGCAATTCAGTTCATGGTTGATTGCTGAACTACAAATCGATATGCCAGTTCACAAACCGAACGGTTATTTTTCAGTTTGTGAGCCATTGTACAGCTTTTCACAGGGAGGTAAAAGAAGGGGTTTCCACGCAGCTCAGCTATTTAGTTTAAATGGTTCCAAGGAGAAAGCAGGCATTTCCAAACAGCTGAGCTACAGGTACTGCTGTTTAGTTTAAATGGCTCTGAGCCATGGGGAGCAGAAAGCAGGCTCCAAGCCATTTAAACCAAACAGTTGAGTGGCAGGGAGCTCCCTGATACTCAGTGTTTTCATAAAGAGCAGAGAGCACTTCCATTAACTGTATCAAAATTTATAGACATTCATGGCAGTTTTTTAGTTTGCAAACATCTTTTCATGAACCACAAACAAGTCAAAATTTGTGTCAGTCAGTTCATGCTCACCCCTTATCCCAAATTCCTTTGCTTCTTTCTTCTCAGTCAAGTGAACTTCAGCCCAGGTCTCTTTTAAAAGACCTGGAGATATATGTTCAGAGCTCTAAAAGGTTTATTTCTAATTAGTGAAATATTTGGTGTGGTATATTTTTAGTCATGTTTCAATTCTCATGAAATTCCTATGTTTTAATCACAACCCGTGTAGGTCTAATGAAGTTAGGACTGCCATTCCATTCTCAATACATTCAGTATCCTGTATCTTTAATGTCTCCAAGGCAACAGGGAATAAAACAGGCACTGCTGGTTTCCCAGTACCCCCCCCCCAAAAAAAAAAAAACCACTGGTGATGATGGAAGCAACATAAACGAAATGATTTAATACAATGTTCTAACCAGAAGAAACAGAATGTCTTAGATTCCTAGGTTCTAAAAAGTTGGTACTTTCCTTAATGTACAATGTAGAACAAATGTATGGGTTGGTTTATGGTTGCAACACCTTCCAACTAGAAGGAAGGGGCCACCCAGCTCCTATTTCTCCTCACATTTGAGCTCTCCCTAGATTCATGTGACATTCTTAAGGAACTCCTACAGACCATGTTCTCGGTATACCAGTTGACAGACTACATTATTCAACATGACTTTATGGGGTTCATCATGCAGGCAAGATCCATTTGAATTACACATAAGGCATGAATACCAGTGAATTTAATTCAGATGACCATCAGGTATACTACTGTGGACAAGAATCTCGCAGAAGAAATGGAGTAACCTTCATAATCAATAAGAGAGTAGGAAAAGCAGTCTTGGGATACAATCCCCAAAATGACAGAATGATCTCAGTTCGAATCCAAGGTAAACCATTCAACATCACAGTAATCCAGATCTATGCCCCAACCACTGCTGCTGAAGAGGATGAAGTTGACCAGTTCTATGAGGCCCTACAACACCTTCTAGAAGCAACGCCAAAAAATGATGTGCTTATCATCATGGGGGATTGGAATGCTAAAGTAGGAAGCCAAAAGATAACCGGGATAACAGGCAAGTTTGGCCTTGGAGTACAAAATGAGTCAGGGCACAGGCAGGTAGAATTTTGTCAAGAGAATACAATGGTCATAGCAAACACTCTTTTCCAACAACCCAAGAGACGACTCTACACATGGACATCACCAGACGGTCAACACAGAAATCAGATTATGTGCTCTGCAGCCAAAGATGGAGAAGTTCTATACAGTCAGTAAAAACAAGACCAGGAGCAGATTGTGGTTCAGATCATCAGCTTCTTGTTGCAAAATTTAGGCTTAAATTGAAGAAAGTAGGGAAAAGCACTAGGCCACTCAGGTATGAACTAAATCACATCCCTAACGACTATACAATAGCTTTACAAATAGCTAAGGAGAGAAGGGAAGTGAAAGGCAAGGGAGAAAGAGAAAGATACACCCAATAGAATGCAGAATTCCAGAGAAAAGCTAGAAGAGATGAGAATGCCTTCTTAAATGAACAGTGCAAACAAATAGAAAAAACAATAGAATAGGGAGGACCAGAGATCTTTACAAGAAAATTGGAGATATGAAGAGAAAGTTTCATGCAAAGATGGGTATGATAAAGGACCAAAACGATAGGGACCACACAGAAGCAGAAGAGATTTTAAAAAGGTGGCAAAATTATACAGAAGAACTATACAAGAGCAAACTTAACGTTCCTAATAACCACGATGGTGTAGTTACTGACCTGGAACCAGACATCCTGGAATGTGAAGTCAAATGGGCCTTAGGAAGTCTGTGCAACAATAAAGCTAGTGGTGGTGACAGCATTCCAGTTGAACTATTCAAAATCTTAAAAGACGATGCAGTAAAATTGCTATACTCAATATACCAGCGAATTTGGAAAACTCAACAATGGCCACGGGATTGGAAAAGGTCAGTTTACATTCCAATCCCAAAGAGGAGAAATGCCAAAGAATGTTCAAACTACCGCACCATTGCACTCATTTCTCATGCTAGCAAAGCTATGCTCAAAATTTTACAAGCTAGGCTCCAGCAATATGTGGACAGAGAACTTCCAGAAGTACAGGCAGGATTTCGAAGAGGCAGAAGAACTAGAGATCAAATTGCCAACATATGCTGGATCATGGAGAAAGCTATGGAGTTCCAGAAGAACATCTACTTCTGCTTCATTGACTATGCTAAAGCCTTTGATTGTGTGGAGCACAACTAATTGTGGCAAGTTCTTGAAGAGATGGGAATACCATAGCATCTTATTTGTCTCTTGAGAAACTTATATGCAGGTCAAGAAGCAACCGTGAGAACTGAACATGGAATCACTGATTAGTTCAAAATTGAGAAAGGAGTTCGGCAAGGCTGTATACTGTCGCCTTGCCTATTTAACATGTATGTGGAGCACATCATGAGAAAGGTGGGGTTAGATGACTCACAAATTGGGATCAAGATTGCAGGGAGAAATATCAACAACCTCAGATATGCAGATGATACCACTCTAATGGAAGAAAGTGAAGAGGAACTAAAGAGCCTGTTGATGCGGTTGAAGGAGGAGAGTGCAAAAGTTGGCTTGAAACTCAACATCAAGAAAACAAAGATCATGGCATCCGGCCCTCTCAATTCCTGTCAAATAGATGGGGAAGAAATGGAGATAGTGACAGATTTTATTTTCCTGGGCTCCAAGATCACTGCAGATGGGAACTGCATCAAAAAAATTAAAAGACGCTTGCTCCTGGGGAGGAAAGCTATGGCAAATCTAGACAGCATCCTAAAAAGCAGAGACATCACCCTGCCAACAGAAGTGCGTTTAGTCAAGGCTATGGTATTCCCAGTTGCGATGTATGGCTGCGAAAGTTGGACCATAAGGAAGGTGGAGCATCAAAGAATTGAGGCTTTTGAACTCTGGTGCTGGAGAAGACTCTTGCGAGTCCCTTGGACTGCAAGGCAAACAAACCGGTCAGTCCTACGCCTAGTCTCCACACAGTAGATAATACACATTCAATGTGCTTTGGCAGCTGGATTTTCCTGTGCAGAACAGGAAAATCTACTTCTAAAGTGCATTGAAAGTGCATTATCTATTGTGTGCAGAGTAGCCCCTAGAGGAGATCAGCCCTGACTGCTCCTTAGAAGGCCATATCCTGAAGATGAAACTGAAATACTTTGGCCACCTCATGAGAAGGAAGGACTCCCTGGAGAAGAGCTGGGAGCGGTTGAGGGCAAAAGAAGAAGGGGACGACAGGGAATGAGGTGGCTGGATGGAGTCACTGAAGCAGTAGGTGCAAACTTAAATGGACTCCGTGGAATGGTAGAGGACAGGAAGGACTGGAGGATCATTGTTCATGGGGTCGTGATGGGTCAGACATGACTTTGCACCTAACAACAACAACAACATGAATACCAGGTAGTTGTACTTGTTAATGGGTTCTTGTTAATGGTTCAACATCTTCTTGGAGACGAGTGACAAGTGGTGTACCCCAAGGATCTGTCCTGGACCGTGTGTTATTCAACATATTTATAAATGCTTTGGGTGAAGGAATAGAGGGGGGGCAAAGGCATTTTTAGTGGCTTCCCTCTCTCTCTAGTTTTATTTTTTCACACTTATACTGATTTGTTTTGTTTTTGTATTTATTGTATTTAAAAAATGATAAGTTTCTATGAGTCCCCTATTTTTGAAAACCATTTTAAATGGTTTCACATAGCAGCTGTCAACACACATTGAGCACAGAGTTTTTCGTGTGTAAATGATCTGTCAGGTTAATTTTGTTAATATCACCATAAATGTACACATATACACATAGGGAAAACTGCCCAGTTCTTCTGGTAAACTATTGCAAGTGGACTGCGATGTCAGCTATCCTGTAGCCATTATGGATGTTCTAACCATATATGGGGATAGGAGAAAGGAATCAAGGAAAGAATTAGCACATTCTTGTTTATAATAAACTTTGGAAGGATAAGCAGAAAAACAGTAAATGAAGAATGAAACCTTCAAAAGACTGTCATCAAACCACATTTTTGAAAGCAATATATGATTGATAAAACAATTACTAAGTGGCCACTGTAATCCAGAAAGTCATTTTTCACATTTTCTGTTGGGTGTCAATGGGTGGGGGTGTGTATTAAATGCCATAGACTGGGGGGGGGGGGGGGAAGAAGTTCCATTTATGCCTTCCAGGAAGAACAAATAGATTTTATTTGTTATATAGTGTTGGCTCTTCTTTTTCCTCTGCTCTGTTTCTGCTTTGGGTCTTGGATGCATCCATAGTAACTAACAGACCGAAGAAAGAAATGCAGGAAGTGGCATATTCCTCTTGCAGAAGCCTCGGGGAAGGGACTGATGTATGATTAGCAAGCCAATGGTTCCACTAACCTGTCTTCTGTATCCCTTTGGGAACAGTCTCTGAATACACAGCTTCATTGTTATTTGTAGGCACTGAGCTCCTTGGAGAAGTCTTCATAGCAAAATGGGATTTGGCTAGCAGGCAACAGAGTGACAGTTCCTTTTGGGGGGTCAAGGTAAGACATATGACATTGGGGACTGGTTCTTGTTGCTCAACACCAGTGGACAAATTGTTCTTTTCAAATGTGGCTGCATGGCTCCACATCCGAAACCAAGATTAAGATGGAATTACTTCAATCCATGTGCTAGATTTAATAGAAAGAACTGCTGTTACAGCAATATAGAATTTTTAAAGTGTATTTTAATTTGTTATTCTTTTTATTTTATTTACAAACTTGACATTCCACCTTTCTGTCCTCCACTGTCGGAGCCTGGTCCTTTGCTCACCCACTGCTACCTTGCCACTGCTCCTTCCTATGTATCCTTGCCTCTACTGCCTCCCCCCCCCCCCCCGCACGGGGAATGCAAACAACAGCCTCCTCCTTCTCCTTCGCTTCTTCCAATATCTGCTTGGCAAGGGGCTCTTTTTAAAAGTGAGCTTGGTTGATGGAGCTCTTTAAGAACACACAGAGTGACACCCCTTTCCACTGGGAGGGGCTGCTCCCACTGCAGTTCTGCTCTGCCAGGACCCTGCAGATCCTTAAACTGGCTCTGATTGTATGTGCGGCATTTGACTATGCTGATAAACACCTTCATATGAACTTTGAATGACTTGTGCACAGGGGGAAAAAATCAGAGGGTTTCAGATTTGGCCAAATCTGAAAGGGTCCAAATGATCTTTCAAAGGGCCTGTTTTAGTTGAATTGATTCAGCTGAATCTAAAAGGGATCCAATTTTTTTCTCTGTCACTCCCAACTCTTCTTAGGCAGTGAAGAGCATCTTTGCTGCATGAGAAAGGGGGGAAATATTTAAATGGCCTGCTAATCTGCTGATCACAATACATCAGCAAGGCATACTTTTAAATACTTTCCTCCCTGTCTTCTCAGGTGCTAGCTGGGAAGGCAGTGGTGGGGAGAGAGAGCATGTCCCTTCCCTCAAGGGTTCCCTCAAGAGTTCCCCACATCTCCTTTCCCCAATGCAAGCCGGCAGCCAGCTGCAGGCAGCTCCACTCTACACTCACTCTTTTAAACAGTTTGGTGCTGCACTTCTAATTGCAAATTTCAACTCTGCTAACAAGGTTCTGGGCTCTGAGTCAGCATTCAGGCCACAGCACAACAGAATAAACAGTTTTTGATAGCAAAAAGAAGAAGAAACAGAAAATAGCATTTTCTTGCAACACTCAGCATAACTACCTACTGGATAGATTTACAGAAGACAACTTCCTGATTTGGAAAGAGAGAATGAAGGGATACCTGCTCCAGACAGGATTGTGGCATGTTATCAAAAATAATCAACTAAGACAAATGGACTAAACAAAGCAAAAGACGTGGGACAGACAATAAAAAGGCAAGATTGGCCATAATTAAGGGGCTGACTGATAGAGATGTTTTAAGAGTCATTTAAATGGAGACAGCAAAAGCAGTCTGGTTGGATTTAGAATGGCTGTACGTCAATTTGTCTCTGAAAAGCCAACTCTGTTTGCAAAAGTGACTCTTTAGCATTGAAATGCCAGAGGAAGGGAACTTGACTGACCACTTAATCCAAGTGCTTACTTTAAATGAGAAGCTCAGAAGTGCTGGGAAGTGGAAAATCTCAGAAGCCAATCTTATTGTGTTGCTTAAATAAGTTTGTCAAAGAAAATACTGTACCTCAAGTTGAAGCAAAGGCAAACTGTCTCTAACTGAAGTAATAAGCCAGTTTGAAGAGACTTATAATCATAAACAGCTTGAGGATTGCATTAATCAAGCTGAAACAAATATTAATTAAGTGGCTTTGATTATATACAGTGAAAGCAAGGGGAGTTGCCACTTATGGGAAAACAAGGGCATTTTAAAAAGGACTGCAATGCTTTTGAGCAGAGGAGTCAGTTTCAAAAACAGACAAAAAGAAATGCTATGTATTGACCCAAGGTTCAACCAAGGGTGATACGTGGTATCTAGACAATGCATGCTCCAAAGAAGAAATGCTAAGTGTGGCAGCTGGCAAATCTGAGGATGCAGAAGGACTTGGGTCAGGAACAATGAAATATAAGCTGCCAAATGGACAAATTAGAGAGGTCCTTGTTGACAATTACCACAATTGGCAAACAACTTGATTTCAAGTTGCTTACCAAAAGAGGAATTGTGACATCATTTAGGGGAAATATTTCATTAAGCTTTAGACACTTGCATGCAAAGTACAAACATGACTAAATGCAGCAGTCATAAGAAGTCACAGGCATCTTGGACATACAAATAATAATGCTGTTGCCCAACTAGAGAGCTAGAGCCTGTCCAAGGGAATTCAGATAACTAAATGCAATCATGAAAGAGACTGTATGCAACGCATTCGAGGAAAAGGAAGCAGCCCTCTGCAGGATCATATTGCAATCTTGTCATGGCCACTCCTGCTGCACCTTCTGGTGAGCTGCTAGAGGGTGGTCCAGAGACCATAGCTGACACAGGTGTGCTGCCTGGGCCAAGCACACCCCAAGCCACCTGCCATTGAAGATTGCATCAAGGATTGGGGGCAGCCCAATCCTTCAGATGATGAGCAGCCTGGTCCCAGCCAGGCTCCCAACTAACCTTACCTGCCAGCACCCTCGAGACCCAGATGGAAGCTCTCATGTAGACCAGAGGACCAAAGGAAAGGAAGCAAAAAGGATTGGCTTGAAAAGGAGGGGAAGCAAAAGGGGGGCCACTTAAACTTAACAGCTGATAGGTGGATTGTCAAGCTACTAAGTTTAAATGGCTGGCTGTCATTTCAATGATCCCTTTCATTCCCTTCAGTTTAGAAATAGGGAGAGGGGTGAAACCAACCGCAGATTTGCATAGCTGACTATGCCTGATTAAAAGAAGAAGAAGAGTTGGTTCTTATATGCCGCTTTTCCCTACCCAAAGGAGGCTCAAAGCGGCTTACAGTCGCCTTCCCATTCCTCTCCCCACAACAGACACCCTGTGGGGTGGGTGAGGCTGAGAGAGCCCTGATATCACTGCTCGGTCAGAACAGTTTTATCAGTGCCGTGGTGAGCCCAAGGTCACCCAGCTGGTTGCATGTGGGGGAGCGCAGAATCGAGCCCGGCATGCCAAATTAGAAGTCCGCACTCCTAACCACTACACCAAACTGGCTCTCTACACCTAACCAATACACCAAACGCTGGAAAATTGGCTTTTATTTGGGCCATCTATACTGGTAGCTGAAACAGATTAGATAATCTGTATTTGGTTTAGGAATACTGGGCGGAAATCACCGGTAAGGTTCTTTTTTGTTTTTGTTTTTTTGGTAATTTCAGTATGGCTGACCTGAATGCACATGCCTATTCACCTCAACCAGAAAACCTCTCAAAAACCATGACAGAGAAACATGCTGACTATCAGCAAATTCATTGTACAGACATGATACAAATAGGTATATATAAGGCATAGCTCCAACAGTCTGTGTTCCCTGCTGCCACATTTGTTCAGAGACAAATATGTTCAATGGAGGATCAGCAGGGGTAAAAGTAGTAGCCTACTCAACATTAGCCTGTGCTTCACTAGTGGATCATGATTGACATACTGCTCAACGGCACAGTGATTATTTCCTCCTCTATTCTCTCTGCCCCAGAATTACTTTTCTTTAGCTGCTTGTTTCAGTAGTGTTCTGATTTTAATTCTCTTTTGTATGTCATCATTACTGCCTCTGTCAATAAGAAAAAGTCTCACTTGTCTTCATAATCCAATTAACCCCTGGGTCTGTATTTGCTTTTGGATGTGACATTTATAACATGAAATGCTGCAGGTATGACAAGCAGAGCTGGGACTCAGTGTCACAGCAAATCAAATCAGACCAGTGTGGGAGGCTGAAATGCTAAATTTGTAACCCCAAGTAACCTTTGGAGGAAGAGTCTGTCCTTTCATCAATCTGATGGGCACCGCTTGATTAGAAAGTCAGTGCAATGGACGGGAGAGAAAAGAAGTCATTTAATATTGGAATATTTTTGGGCTAATTTTCTCTTGCAATAAAATTTGCTCAGTTTTGTGTAGGTGATAACACTTTGCCTCATCTAGTTTGTGCTGGGATTGTTTGACTTTCAACCAAATCATAGAATCATAGAATCATAGAGTTGGAAGGGGCCATACAGGCCATCTAGTCCAACCCCCCGCTCAACACAGGATCAGCCCAAAGCATCCTAAAGCATCCAAGAAAAGTGTGGTCCATTCCGCACAGGTTTAATGTAGCAGAAGGGTTGCAAATTGTAATCGCTACTAATATGCAGTTATGCACGACGTCATACACAATCTGCCACACTCCTGAAACAGTCCCACTAAAAGCACTTAGTTGTAGCACTTCCAGGGAAATCCCAAAAAGTGCATTCACCCTCTGGAAAGCGCTACACTCTGGAAAGCACTACAAACAATTTGCAACAGTTTCAAAAAAGTTCTGTGTGTTACCATTGTTGCGGTTTCAGCAAAGTCCCTCCCCCTGGCTCTCTCCTCTGAACTTCCGGTGAAGCGATCGCCATTTTTTTTTCTCGGAGCGAGCGGAGAGCAATGAGCCGGCGAGCCTTCATTCACCCAGCGAGGCTTCTCTGGCTGCAGTCCCTCCACAGAGCTGCTTTAAAGCTCCTCTCAAGTCACCAAGCACAACACAGCCCTGTTTGCAAGTTCCCTTTATTTTTGGCCGAAAATCGCGCCCGTGCACGGGGGAGGGATTTTTTTTTCACTCGGGGGAGCGAGGCAACGATGAAATGGCAGCTCACACGCCAGCTGCCAGCTAGATGGATCTCTACGTTAAGAGGAAGCAAGGAATCAAGGCATATTCGTTGCAACGTGTATTTTTCTTTTTTTAAAAAAAACCTGTTCTTAAAGGGAAAGGGGCTTTTCCGGAGCATGGTAACAACCACCCATTGGCTGCTCGTTTGATTGACAGCCAGGGGTGGGACAAAGCACAGAAAAAATCACTTCCTTTCTAGCGATTTTTGGCGAGACTGGAAACCTGTGGGAAACGATTGAAACGTAACTGGATTCCACTACAAAGGCAGGTATGCGTTACACCGAATTCCACTATTTTAAATTCCGTTTTTTCTTTCCGTAAACAATTTGCCTTTATTGGCGTAAAAAACAATACAGGTAAGGAGATACAAAATGGTACAATTATAAGAGTCAGGCAGAGTTACTCAATTTTGTTAAAAACAGGGAGTTAATACTAAAAACATTTGCTAACAATTTTGCAATGCGGGCGGTGCATAGGGCTTGGTCCATTGGCCCCAGACCAGTACTAGCTTCAAAGCCTGTTCCTAAGAATGGGCCTTGAAAGTGCCCCCTCCCCTGCTTAAGGTGGCTTTGGGCTGCAGCTCGCAGCCAGATCAAGTGGGGCGGGTGGGGGCTGGGCAGCTCGTTAGGAGGCCTGGGACAGAGCTCCTTAGCAGGCAGTCAGGAGGCCGGGAGGCCCTCATCAGCAGGCCCAGCCTAGCAGGCCAAGAGGCCCTCGTTAGCAAGGCCTCCACCACAACCTTTTGACCAGGGCCCTCTCCCCTTACCTGCTGCTGGCTTCAGGCATCTAAGAGCAAAGAGGCTAGAGTGCAGGGACAGAGAGCGGGATCTGCAGGAGCAGGACCAATCAGGGCAAAGCTGGCTACACCCTGATTGGCCCTATTCTCATGAACAGACGGACATGTCCCAGCCCCAGGCTGTTTCATAAATATATAGAAGAACAACAATGGATAAGGATGTGTCTGTCTGTGTTTGTGTTGTTTTCTTCATATTGTTTTATTTTTTTAATCATTGTTTTATTTTTATGGTAAAACGCCTTGAGTTCCAAAGGGGAGAAATGCAGCTAATAAATGTTTTAAATTTTAAAACATATAATTTTAATTTTAAAAAATATAATGTATTCATGGTATATCCAATCCTGTGTCCCCTGCCTTTCTTCCACGTATTTCTTCCATGTCTGTTTCTCTTAGAAGCTTACCTTGGGTCTCACTAAATTGCAGACTAATCCTAAAGAGAGTTATATTTTCTAAGTCCTCCGAAGTCAACAGACTTCTCAAAAGACAAAGGACAATCAAAGCCAAATTTAAAGGTTAGCAAGTATCCATCACAATATATTAAAACAGTTAAACTACAATATAAAATTATCACATCTGAAAGGACTGACAAAAAACAAAATATATCTAAAATATCTAATGAAGCAAAGCTTAGGACATTTACCTCTCAAGTAATGGTCTGTTTCACAAGGATGGGTTTAGTGCTTTGCAAAGGATTAACAGCAATAAATTGTTATGGACTAGGTCTGGAAGATGCTAGAGAAGCAATAATGCTAGAGAAGCAACCGCAAAAGCCTCTTTATAAATAGAGGCAGAAGGTGCCACAAAGAAAAGGGGGAGAAAAGATGGAACTGGTTTAAATTCCTCTCTGGAATTGTTTTGAAGAATGAGGTTAATAGTATGACAATGGGTGGTAGCTGGAATTAAATATGTATTAATCACTATCAAAGGCTCTGTACCAATTAAATCAACTCGGTAAGGAAATTAATAGGCTGGCTGAAGTCTGTTCAATACAGGCATTCAGGACTTCATTAGACTGAAGATCACCTTTTTTGAAGCAGAAGGTTTGTTTGGAAATGCCTGGGATCTAATTTGGTTAGTTGCCTCGAGCATTGCTAGTTTGATACTTTTTGGCAAAAAACTGTGGATGGCACAAAGCAAGGAGCCCTATATACACTGACAGTTCTGTAGAAATCTGCTTTGGAACAATGTAAATGGTGACACTAAGGTTCAGTGCAAAATACTATAGATAAGATTTACTCAGATGTGCAGATGAGTCTTTACTATAGTAGCATCTATGTAATCTTAAATTTTCTGCCATTTTGATCTTGCTATTTTATACTGGGGTTCTGTACCTTGGGAGTGTGTGGGTGGTTTGTTTGCCCTCTTTCTCAGTCATTCAGACTTCTTTCACCATGTGATTTATGGGGGAGAGTTTGTGTGCAAACTTATCTGGAAATTAAATTCATTGAGATCAGTAGGATAGCTTTATTTATTTATTTGTTTGTTTGTTTGTTTGTTTGTTTAGATTTCGATACCACCCATTTTGTTGCAGCTCTGGGCTGTTTACACTGAACATTCTATAACTTACATGGAAATTATACAGACTGTAACATCAAAGCAACTTTCAGTAAAGCATCAAAAGATTACAATACCACAATTATAATATAAATAACAATTAACAGTAATATTGAGAGGTTAATTATTTCAGTCATTAAGGGGTGTCTGAGGGGATCAGCAGGTGTTCTGAGTTGGTTAGCCTCAAGCAAATGCCTGGTGGAAGAGCTCCCTCTTGCAGGCCCTGCAGAATAGTGGAAGTTTGGGCTGGGCTCTGATCTCCTCAGGGAGCTCGTTCTACCAGGTCGGGGCCAGGACCGAGAAGGCTCTGGCCCTCATTGAGGCCCAACATGCTTCTTTGGGGCCAGGGATCCACAGCCAGATGGAGGTGGCGGAGCGTAAGACTCTTTTGGGGATATAGGCAGGGAGGCGGTCTCTCAAATACACTGGGCCCAAACCATGAATGGCCTTAAAGGGGATTACCAGAATCTTAAACTTAATCTGGAATTCGACTGGGAGCCGGCCAAGTTGTTGGAGTACCGGCCGGATGTGGGATCTCCATTATGTTTTAGTGAGAATCCTGGCCACAGCATTCTGCACGTTGTAGTTTCCAGATCAAGGATGAGGGTAGACCTGCATAGAGCAAGTTTTAGAAGTCCAGCCTAGAGGTGATTGTCACATGGATCACTGTGGCTAGGTGCTCTGGGTCCAGGTAGGGCGCTAGTAGCTTGGCTTGGTGGAGGTGGTAGAATGCCAGCCGTGCTGCTTTTGTGACCTGGGCTTCCATTGTCAGGGAAGCATCCAGGATCACACCCAGGTTCCTGGTGGAGTGCGTTGCTGAGAGCTGTTCAGGGTGGGCAGGCGCGCTTCCTCCCATGGTCCCTTCCTATCCAACCATAGGACCTCCGTCTTTGTAGGGTTGAGCTTCAGGCGACTCTGCTTGATCCATTTTGTCACTGCTTCCAGACATCTGGCTAAGGGTTCTGGGGGAAAGTCAGGGCGGTCATCCATCAGGAGGAAGAGCTGGGTGTCATCTGCATATTGGTGGCAGCCCAGCCCAAACCTCCGCACCAGCTGAGCAACTTTAGTGCATCCCTTGTTAGATGACTGTGGGAGGTAAGAGGGAACTGGCCATCTTGGTACCTTGGGAGTTATACAGGTGAGAGGGTTTTATGGGATTTTATGGAATTTATATTTTCTGTAACCAGCCTTGAGTCTTCAGAGAAAGGTGGGCTATACATTTAATTAACAACAACAACAACATTTGTTCTTATTTAGCTTGGACAGTTTGAGAAGTCTTTTAATTGTTTCCTAATAACCTCACCTCTTAATGCCAACAAAGAAATAAAATGACATTTGTATTTCAACTGAGAATTTAAAAAAATACTTAGAGGTACACAACCAGCATGACAATGTTCAATCTCTGCTTCGAATGGTACCATGTACGGTCACATTTTGGGATTGTTTTACTTAAATACATAATTTTCCATCCAAGGCACAATGTGTTCTCTTTTATTCTCTGTTTTGTACTTTGTCGGTAGCAAGTAGCAATAGAAACAAATCAGATCAGATTGCATTGTGCCAAGTCTGAGCAATAAATTGCTTTCATTAATGCACCTACACTTTTGGGCAGAAGGAAGAAAATTGTTGGCCCCATGACTCCTAATGCTGGGAAATGATGATTTCCTTTCTTTCATTCTGTTGTTTTAAAAAGCAGTCAACCATATTTGAACTGTACTATCAGGAGGGGAAAGCATACTTTGATTCTAAATGGCACAGCTTCAAGTAAAGCAATTAAATAGCTGCTCAATGGATAAATGCTTCCAAAGCTGACTGTTTTTTCACATTCAGAAAGTAAAAGAAATGCTGGAGTACAGATTCCCATTATGCTGTGATTGGATAGGAGAGGTGCTATGGCTCTGTGGAAGAGCACTTACACTTTGTTTGCAGAAGGTCACAGATTCAGTCCCTGGCAATTCCTGATAATGTATCTTAGGCAGCCTGTGTTGGGAATGTTTTATCCCCGCTGGGGACCCTGGAGAGTTGATAACCATCTGACTAGATGTTGCTCTGACACAGTATGTGGCAACCTAAGGCCAACAGGATTTTAATTTTTAAACTTGGGTTTTAATTTTTCTACAAATTTAAATAACATTCACAGGGAATCATGGATTATGGAATCCCTCTGCTCCAAACACTTCTTGTTCTGATCACTGTTGGTCATTGGGTGGGAAATGACCACAGTCAATACTTGCCTTTAGCTTCTTTAAACAGAAATAAAACGGTGAGCAGAACTTTGACTCTTGAATATCTTAGAAAGAGAGCTTTGAGTTGGGAATGCTTGTACTATGTATATCTAGTTAGCCCTTAAGTGCTACTGAACTCTTCTATTGCAGACTTTTGCTCTTCTGTGACAGACATGGCTTATTTCTCAAATATATGAACAAACAAACTCAGTTGTGGGCTTCCAACTTAAATTTACCAGAATCTCAGGCTTGATAAAGTGTGGGTTTTCTCTCGCCCTTTCACCCCATGTGTGGACTCTGCAAATGATTACAGGTTTAAACAAATACCTGGAAATGTTCCCTCAAATTATATTACTTTTAGCATTCTTTTTGTTTAATGCAATTTGACTATTTCAGGCAGTATGCTTAAACCTTGTGTGATGGACAGCACTTTAAAAGTAAAGTTCCCATTGCTGAAGTGACAGAGAGCCAGTAAGTGATGGGTTACATTTTTCATTGAAGGAGAGAGCTTGAGTGACAGGCTGATCCAAGTGCTTTGATTGGCCAGCAGCAGTTCAGAGCAGTGATAATTAGAGTTGTATTGTTGAGGGAAGAATTTAGTTCTGATTCTGACAGAAGCCTGCTTCAAAAGCTCTAGCTGTGCTTTTGCTGAGAAATAACAACTCGGAGGAGAAATTTTAGTCAGAGAACACAATCTCCTTGACTAAAAAACTGAAAGCCATTCTACAAAAATGGGAGTACTGGGAAAAATATTTGGCAGAGGGATTTGAGTAGTGGTGTGATACTATCAAATCAAGTCAAAGGAAAGGGGAGAAAGCTTCTGGGGAGTTTTGCCCATTTAAAAGACGGGGATTAGCTGATTATTTCCTTGAAATGGTATAAAACTGGCAGAGCCCGGGTTCCATCCAAGATACTCTTTCTCTCCTCTCTCTCTTACAGAATTAACATCCGACCTCTCTCTGAACAAGTGGGGAAAGTGGGGAAAGTTATAGAATAGAATGCCATCTTTTTATTGTAATAATGGGGTATTTATGGGATTTTATGTGATTTTACTTTGATTTTATATTTTATTGTGAACCGCCTTGAGACCTTTTGGTGAACGGCGG
Organism: Paroedura picta; assembly: GCF_049243985.1. Taxonomy (NCBI): domain Eukaryota; kingdom Metazoa; phylum Chordata; class Lepidosauria; order Squamata; family Gekkonidae; genus Paroedura; species Paroedura picta. Next base: position 68,812,259 of record NC_135369.1, read on the forward strand.
TATATAAATCCAATTATAAATAAATAAATAAATAAATAAATAAATAAATAAATAAATAAATAAATAAAGGCAAACTCTTAAGAGTTATTGTTGTTAGGTGCAAAGTCATGTCCGACCCATCACGACCCCATGGACAATGATCCTCCAGGCCCTCCTGTCGTCTACCATTCCCCGGAGTCCATTTAAGTTTGCACCTACTGCTTCAGTGACTCCATCCAGCCACCTCATTCTCTGTCATCCCCTTCTTCTTTTGCCCTCAATCGCTCCCAGTATTAGGCTCCTCTCCAGGGAGTCCTTCCTTCTCATGAGGTGGCCAAAGTATTTCAGTTTCATCTTCAGGATCTGGCCTTCTAAGGAGCAGGCAGGGCTGATCTCCTCTAGGACTGACCGGTTTGTTCGCCTTGCAGTCCAAGGGACTCGCAAGAGTCTTCTCCAGCACCAGAGTTCAAAAGCCTCAATTCTTTGACGCTCGGCCTTCCTTATGGTCCAACTTTCACAGCCATACATCGCAACTGGGAAGACCATAGCCTTGACTAGACGCACTTTTCTTGGCAGGGTGATGTCTCTGCTTTTTAGGATGCTGTCTATATTTTCCATAGCTTTCCTCCCCAAGAGCAAGCGTCTTTTAATTTCTTTGCTGCAATGCCCATCTGCAGTGATCCTGGAGCCCAGGAAAATAAAATCCGTCACTGCTTCCATTTCTTCCCCATCTATTTGCCAGGAATTGACAGGGCCGGATGCCATGATCTTCATTTTCTTGATGTTGAGTTTCAAGCCAACTTTTGCACTCTGCTCCTTCACCCGCATCAAAAGGCTCTTTAGCTCCTCTTTGCTTTCTGCCATTAGAGTGGTATCATCTGCATATTAGGGCTGATCCTGCATTGAGCAGGGGGTTGGACTAGATGGCCTGTATGGCCCCTTCCAATTCTATGATTCTATGATATCTGAGGTTGTTGATATTTCTCCCTGCAATCTTGATCCCAATTTTTGATTCATCTAACCCCACCTTTCTCATGATGTGCTCCGTATACAAGTTAAATAGGCAAGGCGACAGTAAACAGGCAAGGCGACAGGCAAGGCGACAGCCTTGCCAAAATCCTTTCTCAATTTTGAACTAATCAGTAATTCCATGCCCGGTTCTCATTGTTGCTTCTTGACCTGCATATAGGTTTCTCAAGAGACAGATAAGATGCTCTGGTCTTCCCAGTTCTTTAAGAACTTGCCACAATTTGTTGTGCTACACACAATCAAAGGCTTTAGCATAGTCAATGAAGCAGAAGTAGATGTTCTTCTGGAACTCCCTAGCTTTCTCCATGATCCAGCGTATGTTGGCAATTTGATCTCTAGTTCCTCTAAGAGCTAGAGGGGTACTAAAGAAGAACTCTGAAACTAAGAAAAGCTTCTAAACCTCTCTAAAACCTGTAACTAAGAACTATAAACTCTACAACAACTGAATTTTACCACGACGCTTTATCTCCAAATTCTACCTAACATTCCCCAGTATATTAAATAACAATTTTGTTTTGTTGGATTTTGACATCATCTCAGTGCCAATTTAGGGTTATTACACTTGCCTATACAGTTCTAGAGGTGAGGGGGGAAAACTAAAACTTCTGCCAGTGACAGGGTGGCACAGTAAGCTATATTAATTCCCACCAAGAAATCATGCTACAAAGGCAGCCCAGTCAGTGCAGAAACAGAACTTTTTTTTTGAGGGGAAAACATGACCTCCATGCGGAGAAGTGTGTAGGTGTCCAGTCATATCCTGCATCTGAATGATACATGACACTATGTTACATGAGCATATAAAGTTGCCTTATACTGAACCAGACCATTCCTCTATCAAGGTTATTATCGTCTACTCAGGCTGTCAGTGTATCTCCAGGGTCTCAGCTGGAGGTCTTTCATATCACCTACTACAAAATGCAGCTGCTAGGGGCATATCCAGCTGGTGCTGACGCATTTGCATCGGTTGCCAGTTATTTGCCAGATCAAGTTTAAGGTTTCGGTATTAACCTTTAAGACCTTCTGAACCCAATGTATATGAGGGACTGTTTAACCCCCTGTGTCTCCCACAGGGCTTTGTGATCTGTGGGCACAAATAGGCTAGTGATCTCGGGCCCTCATGAGGTTCGCCTGGCCTCAACCAGGGCCAGAGCCTTCGCAGTCCTGGCTCATGCCTGGCGGAATGAGCTCCCAGAAGAGCTGAGGGCCCTGCCAGAGCTTCTTCAGTTCACAGGGCCTGTTTCCACCAGGCATTTGGCTGAGGTCAGGTTGAGGAAGATTTGCCCCCCCTCCAATGCTTTTGGTGCCTCTGGCATCCTGTAGTTTGCATCTTCTGGGGATACATGGCAGAAATTTGGCAGCTTGGTTAAGGGGAGAGTTTTTGGAAGGAGGGCAGGGGTGGGAGGGAGGGGATTCTTGTTGTTTGGTTATTCTTTTAAACCAGTGGTCCCCAACCTGCGGGCCGCGGCCCGGTGCCGGGCCGCGAAGGCCATGGCACCGGGCCACGGCTCTCTCTCCCCGCCCCGCCCCCGCAGTAAAAAACTTCCCAGGCCGCAAGCTTGCGGCCCGGGAAGCTACTTACCGCGGGAGGGCGGGGAGAGGGAATCAGGGCCGGGCTGCGCCTGTGCGGGCCACGCCCGCTCGGCCCGATCCGCGGGCGCGGCCCGTGGGCGCGGCCTGATCCGTGGGCGCGGCCCGGGCGCGGCTCGCGGGCGCGGCTCGGGTGCGGCCCGATCCGCGGGCGCGGCCCGATCCGTGGGTGCGGCCCGCGGGCGCGGCCCGATCCGCGGGCGTGGCCCGCACGGGCGCGGTCCGCGGGGGCGCGGCCCGATGCCCTGCCGGTCCCCAGCCTCGGAAAGGTTGGGGACCACTGTTTTAAACTATTCTGTAAGCTGCCACAGGCTAGCTGGCTAGTAGCGGTGACATGAAAGCCTAATTAAAAAATCAACCAACAAGGATTCTTACCCCTTATGTAGTGCTTTCAGAAGGGCTACAAGTTGGGACCAGAGGACAAAGCCCCTTCTGTTCTTACCACCCAGGGGTGTTACTGTCATTTTTAAAGCCAGCTGAAGCTCAGTCTTCATAACATTCTGTGGCAATGAATTCCATCCTCATGGATGACCAGTATTGAATGCATGCCTCCTCTGTCCAAATCCAAGATTTCATTTGTGGCACCATATTGTCTTCCAACTAAGTAAGAGAATTGGTCCTTCTAGATCTGTGTTGTCTACCCTGACTGGCAGTGGCTCACCCATTTCTCAATCAGAGAAGGGTCTTGTCCTCTACCTTCTATATTCAAAACTGAGATTCCGCATTCACAGACATCAGAGACTGACCCCGGGATCTTCTGCATACCAACCATGTATAAAGTATTTGGAAACTATTTTAGGGCTTGAATCCTAATTGTGACTTCTAAATATTCATTCAGATGGGAGATGTATCCTCATTTCAGAATTTATAACATGGAAATTCCAAACATATACATTACAAAGTATAAATAAGAAAATTCAGATCGCTAACAGGTAAAATCCATCACAGGTAAAATTTATTTATCAGGTGATATGATTTATATCTGCACCACAGATAGCTTCAGCTGTCCATTTCTACACATCAAGCCTCTGTTAAAGGGGCAAAAAAATTTCTCTAGGTTGTTGGCAATATTTTAAATATTTTAAAAGGTGCAGCAGCCTGCACATATCACAAGCTACAGAGTTATTGCCTTTCTGCACCAAGGGAAAAAAATAATGCAAATCCTAGCTACTTTCAAACAGAACTTCAGCTTGAGTTCCAGATGTGAATTGAATTCAGATCACATAATAAAAATCATCCATGGAAAAATAAGCTTATGAGGAAAATCAAGGAGTGTGTCTGTTTGGTTGGTGCCAAAAGCAATGTGATATGTAAGAAGTCATTGTATTCATCTGTTTTGATCTAGTTTTCATAACTTTTGTTTCAAGTGAGTAGCCATATTGGTCTGAAGTAGCACAACAAAAATAGTACCTTTAAAACAAAGAAAGATTTATTCAAGGTGTGAGCTTTTGTGTGCATGCACACTTCCTCAGATAAAATGGAACAATTATCATGAGAGTACAGATATAAAGGTAAATTAGTGGCAAATTAGTAAACTGCATCATAATATCCAAATTATGCATATTATTGTTATTGTTGTTAGGTGCGAAGTCATGTCTGACCGATCGCGACCCTGTCCTCTACCATTCCCCGGAGTCCATTTAAGTTTGCACCTACTGCTTCAGTGACTCCATCCAGCCACCTCATTCTCTGTCGTCCCCTTCTTCTTTTGCCCTCGATCGCTCCCAGCATTAGGCTCTTCTCCAGGGAGTCCTTCCTTCTCATGAGGTGGCCAAAGTATTTCAGTTTCATCTTCAGGATCTGGCCTTCTAAGGAGCAGTCAGGGCTGATCTCCTCTAGGACTGACCGGTTTGTTCGCCTTGCAGTCCAAGGGACTCGCAAGAGTCTTCTCCAGCACCAGAGTTCAAAAGCCTCAGTTCTTTGACGCTCGGCCTTCCTTATAGTCCAACTTTCACAGCCATACATTGCAACTGGGAATACCATAGCCTTGACTAAACACACTTTTGTTGGCAGGGTGACGTCTCAGTATGCTTTTTAGGATACTGTCTCGATTTGCCATACCTTTCCTCCCCAGGGGTAAGCGTCTTTTAATTTCTTTGCTGCAGTCCCCATCTGCAGTGATCTTGGAGCTCAGGAAAATAAAATCCGTCACTGCTTCCATTTCTTCCCCATCTATTTGCCAGGAATTGAGAGGGCCGGATGCCATGATCTTTGTTTTCTTGATGTTGAGTTTCAAGCCAACTTTTGCACTCTGCTCCTTCACCCGCATCAACAGGCTCTTTAGCTCCTCTTCACTTTCTGCCATTAGAGTGGTATCATCTGCATATCTGAAGTTGTTGATATTTCTCCCATTATGCCATATGATAATTTTTTGCTAAAACAGCTAATCAGTCCTTTTGACTTTAGGCTTTTGTTTGTTTATTCAGCAATCCTACTTAGACAGCATTTGCTATGGGATTAGTAATGGAGTGAAGTTACTAAGTTATATATTTATATATATGTATAATTTTGTATAAGAAACTGACCCTTTTGGGGTCTGGCTCAAAATACACCCATTTTGGTCTCATTTACAGTTACTACTTCACAGTGGGGCATCAAATTCTCCCAAAATTACCACTGATCTCCAGACTACAGCAATCAGTTTCCCTGGAGAAAATGGCACCTTTGCAGTTGCAAGAAGAGATTAAATTTTTAATCTGTAGAAATCTTGTAAACATCCTCTAGGGCCCATTTCAAAGCGAGCTCAATGGAAATTCACCCATACCTATAGTGGGCGCAAAATTAAATGTCCTGAGAATCAGTTTTCTTTCTCTCCCCACCCCCCACCCCCTCCTTCAATGCAGATATGTAGTTCTTATGGCTGCTCATTGTAGAAGGCTGGGATTGTATATCAGCATCTGATAAAAGTGGAGAGAAAGGCCTTTACTTTGCACAGAGAGCTATGTTTCTGTTCTGCAGCCACTTTTCTGATATTCATGTATTTGTGATTTTAATGCCCTCCTAGTCTTTCTTCCTTTCCCCCCATGTTCTCCTCCTTTCTAGCATTTGGAAATATCCTTCTCGGTTTCTTGAAGGCTGTTTTTTCAGATACAGAACATATTTCAAATCACTATGAAAACTGGTGCTGCCTTCTCTACTGGTTTCAGGGATCGTGCTGGAACACTATAAATGATAACACACCACAGCAGGTCTCTGAGTATGGGCAGAAGGGAAAGATCCACAACCAAAATCATGCTATTTGCTTTAAAAATTGGTGTCCCACCCTTTCCTTGATAGGCCAAATGTTATCAGCAGCACCAGCGACAAAAAACAGTGGATTCAAATAAATAAAAGAGAAAATACTTATTAACTTGCCCCCAAATATAAAACTGGGGAAGGTACTGGCAAGGCCACCCCGTATTGAGTCTGCCATGAAAACTCTGGAGGGCGTCACCCCAAGGGTCAGACATGACTCGGTGCTTGCACAGGGGATACCTTTACCTTTAAATATAAAACAGCCGTCCATCCACCAGTAACTTGATCATTTAGTCCTTCACAATAAAGCCCTACCAAAGAGGGTACTTCTTCCTAAAACTTCTCAATGGGAGTCCTCTTCTGGAAAGCTCCTCCACAGTACACAGAGACTGGCTTTCCAGGGCCTTTGGCGGGAGGCGTTTAATTTCACTTATTACCTGGTCCTTTGAGGTGGAGGTGGTGGAGATTTCACATGGGACTCTCTGCATGCAAAACACATGCTGTATCAGTGAGGCTCTAGCCCCTTTCCCACAGCCTCTCTGCACTGTCCTCGATCACACAGAGGGAGCCTGCTCAATTGTGAAGAGGGTCAGATTAGGATCGTTGAGACTCGATTTGAACCCCCACTCTGAGCCTAAGCTCCCATACAGGGGTGTTGTGAAAGCAAAATGCTGCTTCAGGTTCCCATTGGGGGAAAATGAAGTAAATAAATGGACTAGTTGAATGCACGTTGGAAGCGTGCATAATCAATATGTGAAGGTTGGAGTGGGCCAGCTGGCGGCTCCTTCCTCCTTGTGTCTTATGCCCGCTTTCTAAAATGTCAGTAATGAACTGCTTTGCTGTGTAATCAATGAGTGTAGTTCATTTGAACAAGAGAAAGGGTCATTTTTATCTTTTACATCTGACTGGGTTTTTTTTATTCCGCATTTTGAATATATATTTTTAAAAACCCTGCCTCTTTCCCTTTGTGGCAGGACCATATGTTGTAGCTTTTGGAAAACTAGTTGTGCTTCAGGAGCTTCTCCCTAAATAACAGGGCATCAGTATTGAGAGGTAACCAGGTAATCTCTGACTCCGTTGATCTTTCCAAGAAAGGCTCTGTGGGATCAATGTATGGTGAAAAAAGGAGTGAGGCAAAAAGCCCCATTAAATGAGTTTGATTTTCATAAGAGGATGATGAAGTTAATTAAGGCTCAGTCTGCAAGCTAAGCTAGGATGAGAGTTCTTTGGGGTTTTTCTTGTTGCTGGGCTCCAGCTGTTGCTTATTTTCAAGCCAGCAGCAGGAGCCAAAGCAATGCAATTTGCCAGTTTTTATGCAGATAAGAGCTTCTGTTGATGTGCTGCTAAAGGTTTTTTTCCTCCTGATACTACTTTATTGTATAACGTCGGTTTCCAAAGTCTCAACAACAATTAATCTATGGAGGCCTCTCTTCTGTCAAATCCATTTGGAAAGTTTAGAATTATTTCAAAAACCTTCTTCTAAATCTGGACTCCTCCTCATTCTACATTCCATCCAGTATCACGCGGTATCCAGTGCATCCGCGGCGAGACATCAGCATGGCTGCGGTGAGCATCAGCAGGGGTGCCACCCTTTTTGGCATGACTGGCCCGTTCTGCTCAGCAGGAAGCAGCGGCGCTCCGGCCAGCCCATTGTCTACGTAGAGCTTGCACATGCGCACTTGCGCACTAGTGCTGGTCACAGGGAGATGCAGGGGCAGGTCGGAAGCGCTGCGGTCATGCTGTGGCCATACAATGGTGACAAACTCTATATTTTGAGTGGAAATGTTGGGGGGTCATCTTATACACCCAGTCGTCTTATACGCTGGCAAGTACGGTATGTGGGATTTTAATAATAATAATAATATATATACTCAATAATAATATATATACTCAATGAACATTCCAAAAAAATTCTATTTGTTTCACCAACAGACTTCATAAAGAGAATCTGTTTAGTTTCAGCACTGACTCAAATGTTTAGCCAATGGAACATTAGTTCTTTTCATTGTTATATATTTTTTGTGTTCTGATCTGTGTGTTCTTAATTTTCTAGTTGTTTTCCCAAAATTATTCATTATTTATTTATTTGTCAGCTTTTTATGCCACCACTCGGAGGCAGGTAGCCCATGGTGGCTTACACCATGGTTAAAACAGAAAAATCAGACAACAGTAAAAATCCCCTCCCCGCCTGTTACCAAGCCACCAGAACTGCCTTATCATATATGTGTCCGGGATATATAAGGAACAAGGTATGAAAGTGCTCAACTCCTACCAGTCAAGCTTCCGTCCTGGCCATGGGATGGAGATGGTGTTGTTCTCCTTAGTGGATGATCACCAGCACTAGCTAGATCGGGGCGGTTCGGCCATCCCTATGATGCTCGATACGTCGGCTGTGTTTGACATGGTAAACCACCCCGTATTGAGTCTGCCATGAAAACGCTAGAGGGCGTCACACCAAGGGTCAGACATGATTCAGTGCTTGCACAGGGGATACCTTTACCTTTAACACAAGTTGTTGGCCCACCACCTCACCGGGGCCATGATTTGGGGGACAGTCCTTCAGTGGCTATACTTCTTTCTCTGGAACCAGACACAGAGGGTGGCTGTGAACAAGGAATTATTGTGCCCCTATCAACTCCCTTGCAGGGTCTCACAAGGAGCGGTACTCTCCCCCATGTTACTTAACATCTTTATGTGCCCTCTCGTACAGCTGGTCCCGAGTTATGGGCTGGGTTGCCACCGATTTGCAGATGACATCCAGCTCTATTTCCTCATGGATGGCCATCTGGATTCCCCCAGAATACATTTTCCAGTTGTTTGGAAGTCATCACTGGATGGTTAGAACAGAGTTGCCTGACACCCAAGATGGAGGCCCTGTGGCTGAGCAGGAAAGGGGTAGGACAAAAAGCGTGTTTAGCCACCTTGGCCTGGGTGCAGCTTAACATGTTGCCCTCAGCAAGGAACTTGGGGGTGATTCTGGATGCCTCCCTTTCTGTGGAGGCCCAGATCATATGAGTAGCCTTCATGTTTCTCCATTTTTGCCAGTGAAGTTTACTAGCACCCTACCTGTCCCTGGACTGTCTGGCCACAGTGATCCATGCAATGGCCACCTCTAGACTGAATTTCTGTATCTTGCTCTATGCTGGCCTGCCATTGTCCTTGACTCAGAAACTCCAGCTTGTACAGAATACAGCTTTTAGGGCCCTCACCAGGACACATCCAGCCTGTGCTGAGGCAGCTTCAATGGTTGCCAGTTCTGTCCCGGATTAAGTTCAAGGCTTTAAGCACACTCAAGGCTTGGCTCCTGCCTATCTGAGGGACCACTTGTCTTCTTATGCCCCCCATAGGGCTCTTCACCCCAAGGCAGCCCGGTTTGAGGCCAGGACCTTTTCAGTCCTGGCCCCTACCTGGTGGACTGAGCTCCTGGAAGAGATGAGCGCCCTGTCAGAGCTTTCACAGTTCTTCAGGGTCTGTAAGATAGAGTTCTTCTGCCAGGTCTTTGGGTGAGGCCAGGGTCTAAGATCAGACAGGCTGATGAGACCAGTTCCCCACAACATCTGGGAACCCCACCCTAGGGTGGCTGTCGGAGGGGGGGGGGGTTAGAGAGTTTTTTGTCAATCTTGTGCTATTGGGAGGTAGTGTTATTGAATGGGGTGTTATAGTTTTATCTTTTAAACCACCATGAGTCCTTGGATAAGTGGCAGGATAGAAATCTAATAATTTAATTAACTAAATAAGGGCACCAGAGGAGGGGGCCAGATCTTTCTAACCCTAGCTTCAACCAAACGCCTGATGGAAGAGCTCTGTTTTACAGGTCCTACAGAACTGAAGAAGCTCTATCAGGCACTCAGCTCTTCTGGGAGTTCATTCCACTAGGCAGGGCCCAAGGCTGAAATTGCCCTAGCTCTGGTCAAGGTCAGGTGAACCTCATGAGAGCCAGTTACATGAACATATAAAGTTGCCTTATACTGAATAATACCATGCCTCTATCATGTTATAAAATCCTTTAGTATGTATATTTTCCTATCTAAAGGTTTGATGAAGCAAAACAGATCAGTGAAGTGAGCAACTTAATAGCGGATGGGCTCACTTCAAAGAGGGAAGAAGCAAAATGGGTTAAATGGCTGCCAGCAATTTAACTCTTCCTGTGCAATTCTCCCCTCCTCCCCTTCTCCAAACCTTGGCAAGATGGTTCAGTTTTGGAAAATTCTGGCTCAGTTCAGTTCAAATTCTGCCCATGTTAGCCATCTAATTTACATCTCCTTTCCTGACCTGAGACTTACGCACTGGGAACTTCACTGCCCCAGCTCCCTTGCAGGAGCACAAATCAAGGGCGGATGAGGCACAACAGGTCAAATGCTCCCCCCGTGTGGTTGCAAGAAGAGGTGGGGCAACCTGACATGAATAAAACTCCAGCCTGCAGCCCGGCATGAAATCTCCAGTGCATAAACGGTCAGTGGGGTTCAGATGCTATTGACAGACATGTTCACCATACTATATGAAGTTAAATGAGCAGATAGAATCATAGAATCATAGTGTTGTAACGGGCCATACAGGCCATCTAGTTCAATAGAATAGAAATCAAGAGAGAAAAGAAAAATATTAACAAACAGTTCCACTAGAAACCTGAGAACTCCATATTCTTCAAGGGCCCATTCCACACACATAGGATAATGCACTTTCAATGTGCTTTGGCAGCTGGATTTTCCTGTGTGGAACAAA